>NC_089741.1:35798049-35826021 GCF_040412425.1 Macrobrachium rosenbergii
GTGGAAGAAGCTGGAAGTCTTTGGGGATACAAAGATATTATTGATTTTATCTGACCGTTTCTAACTTTTTCCGGGATGAGGAAGGTAATTACCCTCTTTCTACGGTTTCCGGAGATGATTCTCACTGTAAAGTAAATAAATAGATAAATAATAATGAATATAAATAATAATTAAAATAAATCGGGTGATATTTGTCTGGTCAAGGGAGTGTTTTGTATATGACATCAGTTGTTATTAAAGGTTTTCAACGATTTCTACGAGGTTTCAAGACAGTTTTATGCATGTACGTTGTATAAGAATTCTTAAAGTATGTATGGATTAACTTAATTTTATTTTTGTTCAGAAAAACTTATATTTCCAGCGTGATGACCTTAGTTGCTGTGACACCAGCCTTGGGAAATCAGTTCAGTCATCAGTCAATCTAGGCAACTTCATTTCAGCTGAGACCTACGTTTTTGTTCCTTTTAAAATGCCCTAACTGAGACCTACATTCCTGTCCCTTTTAAAATGCCCTAACTGAGACCTACATTCCTGTCCCTTTTAAAATGCCCTAACTGAGACCTACATTCCTGTCCCTTTTAAAATGTCCTAACTGAGACCTACATTCCTGTCCCTTTTAAAATGTCCTAACTGAGACCTACATTCCTGTCCCTTTTAAAATGCCCTAACTGAGACCTACATTCCTGTCCCTTTTAAAATGTCCTAACTGAGACCTACATTCCTGTCCCTTTTAAAGTGTTCTAACTGAGACCTACATTCCTGTCCCTTTTAAAATGCCCTAACTGAGACCTACATTCCTGTCCCTTTTAAAATGTCCTAACTGAGACCTACATTCCTGTCCCTTCTAAAATAATGTAGCTGAGACCTACACTTTCGGTCCTTTTAAAATGTTCTAACTGAGACCTACATTCCTGTCCCTTTTAAAATGTCCTAACTGAGACCTACATTCCTGTCCCTTCTAAAATAATGTAGCTGAGGCCTACATTTTTTTTCCGTTTAAGATGTCCTAACTGAGACCTACATTCCTGTCCCTTCTAAAATAATGTAGCCTGAGACGTACATTTTTGTTCCCTTTAAAATGTCCTAACTGAGGCCTACATTCCTGTCCCTTCTAAAATAATGTAGCTGAGACCTACATTTCTGTCCCCTGCTGTTGCGGCTAATGTTTTTGTTCTCAGGAAGACTCTCTGAGGAAGAATTTCTCTCAGAATGTTTTCATATTTTTTTTTTTTACTGAGGTTTTATTTCCGTTGGGAAGCTTAAAATCCTTCTCATTTTGTAACCATATTTTAGGTTGGTTTTGGATTCTAAATAAGATCGTCAGTTTCTAAAGGTGAATAATTTTGTTTTTTGTTTGTGTACAGGAACCGGAAGTGTTGATGTTTTGGTCACTGCTACATGTGCTAGCCTAATAGTTTATCATTATTATTATTATTATTATTATTATTATTATTATTATTATTATTATTATTATTATTATTATTATTAACGCTGCTGTTTTAATCTGGACCTCTGTGTGCACTTTTCGGGCTCAAGAACCACGTGACCTCTGCCACATATGAGGTACAATCGAGTGTCTCATCATATGTGATGACCAACATCACCAACCTGTGAGTGTGTGTGTCGCCAGATCTTCCCTCTCACCTTCTCTTCGAAGACTGCGACATTGCACAGGTGCGTCCCGCAGCAGAGCGTCAGGCAATCCTCCCTGTTCCCGACGTCCGACTCGTTGAGGAACTTAGCTCCCAGGACCCTAGAATCCCTGGTCCTAATGATGGTGTTCTCGCTCACTTCGAATTTTTCCAGGCACCCGTGTTCTGCTCGAACGACGTCCAGCGGCCCCAGCCTCTTTCGGTCGTGTGTGAATTCCGCGGCCTCGGACGGGCTCAGGATTTGGCACAGATAGAAAACAACGAATAACAACACCCTGGCCTCGCGGTCCAGGCCGCCTCGGGAGCCATCATTTTCCGAAGGCCTCGAAAAATACAAAAATTTTTTGCTTCACGCACCAGGAAGGACGAACAATATGCGCCCTGTTTTCTACTGTCAACAGAATTATCAATACGCGGAGGGAGGAGCGCTGCCCCTGGAATGTGCATGGCTTCCTCCCGGAACAATGGCTCCCCTGAAGAGGTTCGGAACCCACTACGGACGGCTGCTTCCCGTCGCCGATTCCCCTCGGCTCAGCTCGCAGTGGTATCGATCTTCCAGTTTCAGTTGCTTATTCTTTGCGACATCAGGGCATCGAAGCAATGTGTTGATTGTTGATCTCGTCGGTGGCGGATTTGAATCGCGGAGTTCGGAGGCCGTATCGAGTCCCGCCGTCGCTGTAGAGACGAATTCTCGCCTCTTGTCATGAGAATGTCGTCGGTGTCACTCCCAAAGACACCTTCGGAGGAGGGAGGAGTTCCTCCATATCGTACGCCTGACAGTGACGCCCCCGAGACGCGCGCATGCGCCTCTCGCGTCTTTCCATCGATCCCCGGCGAAACCACGTGTGCATGTGGAGTCAGTGAAGAACAATATGTGGCATAAAACACTGAATATACCTCATCCGGGAACCATTAGGCTCAATTTGTTATCGCTTTCCAAACGGGGATCGTGTTTAATGGTATCCCGGGCGTTTAGTCTCTCTCTCTCTCTCTCTCTCTCTCTCTCTCTCTCTCTTTTTCTCTGATCTTTTTCCTTTCTTTCCGATGGTCGTATTTAGGTCAACTCTGATGGAAGCAATAAAGAAAGGTTAGAAGTTTATGGAACTGAGAAACACGAAAGTAGGAGTAGAATTCCAGAACTAGTCAGTAGAAAGGAAGGATAGGTCATCCTCTTGTCGAGCAGTGCGACTGCTTATTCCCAAGGAGTAAATGTGCGACTTGGTGGCTCGAAGGGTGCAACTCGAGAACAGCGGTCGAAAAAAGCACCTGTAAAAAAGTTGCGGAGAGAGAAGATTTTTCAAACAAGAGGAATTTGAAGGCATAGAAAAATGCAAAAAAAAAAAGAAATTCAATATTGGTTAAATCGGGAAGATCAGTAGCAAGATCAGTAGCTTAGACACTGAAGAGAGAGAGAGAGAGAGAGAGAGAGAGAGAGAGAGAGAGAGAGAGAGAGAGAGAGAGAGAGAGTATGAACCCTTCACTGCAGATCCAAGTTGGCTAAAGTTGGCTTTGCAAAAGTTGATTAGAACTTGAAACTATGAGACAAGATAACATAGCGCTTGATTTCCTAGGAGCAAAAGTAAATAATTGAATAAATAAAATAAAATAAAAGAACAAATAAATAGATAGATAAATAAATAAAGACGCGTATACCCTTGCTAAGAAAAGCAGGACATGACATTAATTCGTTTCCGAACAAATGCTTGGGAAGTAGGTGGTATTGAACCTAGAGATTTGGAGAAGGGGATTAGTGCATTAGCTGCTTCCCCATAGCATAGTGCCAGCAGTATATACAGTATGTATGATGTATTCTAATTAGTATTTATTTGGTAAGACCTTAGCATTATGTTCAGTTTCGAGTTACATAAGTCTCTTGGAGCCTCTTGTTTTTATCTGTTTAAATGGTAAGCATTTACAAATTATATACATTATATATACATATATATATATATATATATATATATATATATATATATATATATATATATATATATATATATATATATTTGTATTGTCTGTGTGTGTATGTATATATATAATATAAATTTAAATTATATATATATATATATATATATATATATATATATATATATATATATATATATATATATATATATATAATGTATGTATGTATGTATGTAGATTTGATCTCTTTACACATGAGCATAACATTCATATAATCTGTAATTTGCACAAGTCTTAATTGAAATCAGATAAGTAGAGATCCCGGCTGGAAAATACACTGACCACCGATTGAAATAAATCTATAATAAAAGCAAAACAGCGGAATAAACACCACTGAGTTAATCTCACGATCCCCATCGAATACTCCGAGATTATGAGCTTTAAGAGACCGAATCCTCAGTTCCATTGGGGAACTTCCACTTGAAAAGGAACATCCCTATTCTAATACTTCAGGAAGTTCGGTTCACCACCTGGGACTGGAGAGGGAATGCAGCTGAAGGGATACATTTTTGCACAGGCAAACAGTTGATTATTTCGAATATAAAAGAAAACTATTGTGCCGGCTTTCTCTGTCCGTCCACACTTTTTTCTGTCCGCCCTCAGATCTCAAGAACTACTGAGGCTAGAGGGCTGCAAATTGGTATGTTGATCATCCACCCTCCAGTCATCAAACATACCAAATTGCAGCCCCCTAGCCTCAGTAGTTTTTATTTTATTTAAGGTTAAAGTTAGCCATAATCGTGCCTCTGGCAACGACATAGACTAGTTTCGTGGGCCGCAGCTCATACGGCATTATACCGAGACCACCGAAAGATAGATCTATTTTCAGTGGACTTGATTGTAACGCTGCACAGAAAACTCGATTCCGCTGAAGAAACTTCGGCGCATTTTTACTTGTTTGATTAAAGTTTGGCGTCGCCACCAAAGAAGGAATAGAACCGTATTTAAAGGAATCAAAAATTGTCTCCCTAGGGATGTCGGCCAGTTGGAACTTGAAAAATTCAAGCGAAGATGCATGGCATTACTACCTAATATTATTCTCCCTGCATTTTAATACGTTTTTATCTGTTTATTAATTTAACTTTTTTTTTTTAATAACTGAGACATCTTCTTTCGGTATTTCTCGTTACCTCCTGTTACTTCTTTCGGATGAACACCGTCATATTCTTTGGAAGCTTGAATTTCAAGTCAGTGGCCCCTTTGGTGGGCTTGTTCCATATGAATAGGGTTTAGCTTCTGAGTAATAATAATAATAATAATAAATAATAATAATAATAATAATAATAATAGTAGTAGTAGTAAAATAATAATAGCCCCTGTGGGCTTGTTCCATAAGAATAGGGTTCATCTTCTGAATAATAATAATAATAATAATAATAATAATAATAATAATAAAAAGTAATTGTTCTATATGAATAGGGTTCATCTTCTGAATAATAAATAATAATAATAATAATAATAATAATAATAATAATAATAATAATAATAATAATTGTTCCATATGAATAGGTTCTTCCTCTTCTTCTTCTTAATAGTAATAATAATAATAATAATAATAATAATAATAATAATAATAATAATAATAATAATAATAATAACCTCCCGCGTCAGGTGTACAAAGAGTAGTGGGATTCCTGTAGATTTTCTGACGAGTCTCGTGGGACTTAACAAATTACAGTATATATATAGAGTATAATATTATTATTAAAATGGATGCATTAGAAGAAATAAAATAAGCAGAAGAAAAACGGAATTGAGAAGTTTATCCTACAAACACTTTTTTACTTGTAAGCAATCTTTACTGACGTTCAATTTTACAGTTGCATGTTTGCATGCGTGATCATTATATATATATATATATATATATATATATATATATATATATATATATATATATATATATATATATATATATATATATATATATATATAGTGTATATATATAATATATTTATATATGTTTTATGTGCACCAAGATGTTTATCATAATTTTATTGAAAGTGAATACGGTTTAAAATAAATATTTTCTTATTGCCATCTTAATCTTTATTTTCCACAGGAAGTACATTACACGAAGTCTGAGAAGTATAGCTTAAATCTTTTCTCTTCACGACGCTAAAAAAAAACACCAGGACTCATTTTGAAGATAAAATCCCGAGGTGTTTCTTTATTTAGGTCAGCGCCAAACGCACGAAAAAAAGGCAAAAAAAAAAAAATATGAAAAAAACTCCCAGAAGTTTGTTGAATATAAGAGAAAATCCTTTCTAGTAGGTTAGAGCAATTAAAGTGACGTGTTGTCTTGGTCATGTTAACGCTGTCTGGTTTATTTCTTCTGGGTAGTGAGGTCTTATGGGATCCTCCGTATAACCCCAGTAAAAAGAGAGAGAGAGAGAGAGACTCGGAGACCTCTGATTTCTTTGTATAGTGCTTCTTTTTTTTCAGCATCAGAAACCCATTACGAGTTCAGCAAAAAGATCTCTCTCTCTCTCTCTCTCTCTCTCTCTCTCTCTCTCTCTCCTCTGTATAATATATTTATATATATATATATATATATATATATATATATATATATATATATATATGGGATTTTCCGTATAACCCCAGTAAAAGCGGAGGAGAGAGAGAGAGAAAGAGAGAGAGAGAGAGAGAGAGAGATACTCGGTTTACAAGAACCTCTGATTTCTTTGTATAGTGCTTCTTTTTTTCAGCATCAGAAACCCATTACGAGTTCAGCAAAAGATCTTGTATTATCTCTCTCTCTCTCTCTCTCTCTCTTTCTCTCTGATTTCTTTCTATCTCTCTTTTTCTACGAGTTCTCTCTATATATATATATATATATATGGGATTTTATATATATATAATATAGTAAAATATATATATATATGAGAGTAAAAAGAGAGAGAGAGAGAGAGAGAGAGAGAGAGAGAGAGAGAGAGAGAGAGAGAGAGATACTCGGTTTACAAGAACCTCTGATTTCTTTGTATAGTGCTTCTTTTTTTTCAGCATCAGAAACCCATTACGAGTTCAGCAAAAGATCTTGTATTATCTCTCTCTCTCTCTCTCTCTCTCTCTCTCTCTCTCTCTCTCTCTCTCTCTCTCTCTCTCTCTATATATATATATATATATATATATATATATATATATATATATATATATATATATATATATATGGGATTTTCCGTATAACCCCAGTAAAAAGCTGAGAGAGAGAGAGAGAGAGAGAGAGAGAGAGAGAGAGAGAGAGAGAGAGAGAGAGAGAGAGAGAGAGAGATACTTTTTTACAAGACCCTCTGATTTCTTTGTATAGTGCTTCTTTTTTTTCAGCATCAGAAACCCATTACGAGTTCAGCAAAAGGTCTTGTTTTATCACACTTTATCTCTAATGAAATACTTATGATGTGAATATTTCATCTGCGTCATTCAAAAGCGATTTACACCCTTGAAAACTCGCCCCATAAGGGTCATGCTTTAAGGCAGAGTTAATAACCGCAATTAAATCATTTTTGGATGTAACCATATACCAGACCTTGAATCTGTATGTGTTCAGAGTACTTGAAAAATGTTGGCTTATTCGCCATACCTACTGCTGCGTTTTGAACCTAAAATAAAAAAGAACTCTCTTTTTATTTTTGAGAATGAGTACTGCTTCTCAAAATTGAGCCCTGGTTCTCAGTCCTCGAGTCTTCCTTTTGGTAAAGCAAGGTGGTTAGATATGGTTCTCATTCTCTGTTGATATACTTCGAAAGTTGTTTGAGGTCAGTAACCCACTGACCATACTTTCATTATCACATTCGTCCTGTTTTTTATTTACCGGAGGCCTTCCTATCATCCTTCACATTGTCCCTTAAGCAGGTCTTTTGTTCCGTCGCTTTACAGTTTTGTTGGAGTTTCTTATTAACCTTTGCCATAAATGTATTTGTAGTTCTTGGGCAAAATCTTTGAGTAGTCTGGTTTCCATGAATTGGTAATTCCATTTTCAATACAATTACTGCACTTTGGTGCCATTAACCCATCTTCAAATGCAGTTTCCTAAGCGACTTGATTCCTAAATGCCCTCCTTTAGCTGATTCTGGTCTCAGGGAAGGAGATATAGGCCTAACCCCACGGGGGCGATAGGGCCACCCCTCCAAAGATGGAAGATTTACGAATCCAACGAGAGGGGAAGCATTCTCCAGATTTCGGTTTTTCTCAGAATAAATGAGGGAAAGGGTAGGCTGATGGGTTTGCCTTTGGTCTTTGGATGGTATGTGCAGCAATGCAAAACACTAGTCGAGTCGAAAGTACAGTAGAAAAACAGTAAGGCTTCTGTAGTTAAGGCCTTTGGCCACTGTAGAAAAGAGACAGTCAATCCACTCACAAAACGAGACGGCAGGACCACTGTAGAAAAACCTGCCAGATTTCATCAGGAAAAAAAGAGAAAGACCACTATGGAAAAGAGAGAGAAGTCTCTCTAGAACAGAGACAGGTGCCACTGTGAAAATGACGACGAGGCCACAGTATGAAAGACAGTGAGGTGACAGTGAGGCTTCGTCAGGAAGGAAAGACAGAAGGGCCACTGTAGATAAAAGACAGTGAGGTCACCTCAGCAGAGAGTTAGGGGCCCTTTGACAGTCTCAAAAGAAATGTTGACAACTAAAGTTATTCTTAGGTACAAACTTGTGAAGGGATCTTAAAAGCATGTGTTATTGAGAGAGAGAGAGAGAGAGAGAGAGAGAGAGAGAGAGAGAGAGAGAGAGAGAGAGAGAGAGACCTTACCTTACCTTACCTTACAGATCTGCAGTCGTTCTGGTTGTCCCAGGTCCCTCACTGAGAGAGAGAGAGAGAGAGAGAGAGAGAGAGAGAGAGAGAGAGAGGGGGTTTAAGCAGGGGGATTATATATATATATATATATATATATATATATATATATATATATATATATAATAGGATAAAGATATATGTATAGATATATATATACATACATATAATATATATATATATATATATATATATATATATATATATATATATATATATATATATATATATATATATATATATATATATATATATATATATATATATATATATATATATATATATATACAGTACATGTAGAGAAAGAGAGTATTGTATGTTCTGCAGCCTACTGTATTTGATCCTCATTCTAAACAGTTCCAAAACATTCCAAATGTGTTTTTCTAATCTGGTTTTGATTAGGAAGATTTGGTTTCTTTTTAGGATAAAATGAAAACTCACTCGCACAGTTTTCTCGCTCATAACGAGAGGATTGCATTAACCAATAAGTGGAAAATTTGCTCTTTATTTTTCGTTCTGTATTTTATATTGCAGCTTACGGCCTCTTACCATTTGGTCTCTCTCTCTCTCTCTCTCTTGTGTATATATATATATAATATATATATATATATGTATGCATGCATATATATATGTATATTATATATACATTCTATATATATATATATATTATATATATATATATATATATATATATAGAGAGAGAGAGAGAGAGAGAGAGAGAGAGAGAGAGAGAGAGAGAGAGAGAGAGAGGTTCCTCTCTCACGAAACATCCACTCTTCACTGCATATTTATTTTTATTATCATTAGCTAAGAATCCCCTGAGATACTAAATTCGTGAATATACGAAGGTGAAAACTGCCATTTTTCTTTACTGCGGAGTTTCCCGTATTCTGAAAAAAAAAAAATGGAGGAAAATTATTATTGGAAGGCAAGACCCTTCCATTCTGCTGGGCTGATAAATATTTCAGTACTAGAGAAACATTACGGGAAAATGAGGTTTTAAAGCTTTTCAATGTACCTGGAAGAGGAAATCAGTTCATTATACAAGTTTTAGTGTTTCTCTCTCTCTCTCTCTCTCTCTCTCTCTCTCTCTCTCTCTCTCTCTCTCAGAGGCCAGAGGCCATGTTGAACTGCAAAGTATCAAAATGGCCAAAACAGTACAAATTATATATATAATATCTAAAGGGGATTAGGTTTCCCGTCATATAGGCTTTTAATTTATATATATATATATATATATATATATATATATATATATATATATATATATATATATATATATGTACAGTATATATATATATATATATATATATATATATATATATATATATATATATATATATATATATATATATATATATAAATTACTGTATATATAATATATATAATATATATATATTTATATATTTATATTTATATATACATAAATATATATATATGTATATATATAAACTACTGTATATATATATATATATATATATATATATATATATATATATATATTATATATATATATATATATATATATATATATATATACATATATATATATATATATATATATATATATATATATATATATATATATATATATATACATACACACACACACACATATAACTTAAAACCTTACATGACGAGCAGCTTAAAACCCTTTAGTAGCCCAGGCCCGAAGAAAGAAAAGAGAAGCAATAAAAAAAAAAAAAAAAAACAGAAAATAATGAGGACAAGGGAAGTGTTTTGTTTTCATCGCGTGCAGGACATCGTAATGTGTCGTGACAAGGTGCCACTTATCTGTGTATTCATGTGGTTTCTCTCTCCAGTGGAAGGTAAATTGAGCAGAAGAACAGATTTGCTGGTTTTTCTCTGAATTATGAGTGGGTTTTTTTCTTTATATGAAGTTTTTTTCTGATTTATCGTACGCACTTTTTTTCTGCTTCGAATGAGTAGATTTGTTTGTATTTTTTTTTTTTTTGTGTGTCATGAGTTTTTTTTGTCTGGATGTTATGAGTTTTTTCTGGATCGCATGAGTTTTTTTTTCTGGATCGTATGAGTTTTTTTCTGGATCGTATGAGTTTCTTTCTGGATCGTATGAGTTTTTTCTGTATCTTATGAGTTTTTCCCTCGGTCTTATGAGTTTTTTCTGTATCATATGAGTTTTTTCTGGATCGTATGAATTTTTTTCTGGATCGTATGAGTTTTTTTCTGGATCGTATGAGTTTTTCTGGATCGTATGAGTTTTTTCTGGATCGCATGTGTTTTTTTCTGTATCTTATGACTATTTTTGTTTGTGTCGTGTGGTTTTTTTTTCAGTATCGTACAAGTGTTTTGGGATCGTATGATTTTTTTTTTTTTTGCCTGTATCGTATGAGTGTTTCTCACTGTACCTTATAAGTTTTTTTTATCTTTTCGGTTTTTTTTTTGCCTGTATCACCTTGTTAATCATATCTTAAAAGCTTCTCTGTCTGTGTCGTAAGAATTTTTCTCACATTTTTACATTTTTTCGAACCCCAACAATGCATCCCAAATATTAATGCAAATTTTACCTATTCAATACCATATTTCCTATTTTAAAAAACTTACGAGGAGAGTTTTTTTTGAAGTCTGGACAAGTTGATCCCACCTTAATGTAGAGAAGGTTTTCCATTTGTACAAGTTTTTCTGACCTTAGTGTAGAGAAGGTTTTTCACTCCAAATGCTTGATCATAAATCATCCAAATTCCGTCCGAGATTTACCCGGACTGAAGAACTTCTGTAATTAATTTAACTGAAAGCTAATAAATATTACTACTCCTACTACTACTACTATTATTCATTATTATTATTATTATTATTATTATTATTATTATTATTATTATTATTATTATTCAGTAGACGAAACCTATTCATGTGGACCAAGCCCACAGGGACCTTTGACTTGAAATTCAAGCTTCCAAAGAATATGGAGCTCATTAGGAAGAAGTAAGAGAAGGTAGAGTGAAATGCACAAAGAAGAGATCTCACTCACTTATTAAAAAGAAAAAAAGTAAATCAACAAAGTAATAAATAGATAAAAATGTATTAAAATGCAAGGAGAATAGTATTAGGTAGTAATGCATTTCATCTTCGCTTGAGCCTCTGAAGAAGTTCCAATTGCACGACATCCTCAGTAGGGTGGCTGTTCCACAGTCCTCCAGCGGTGTGAGGAGGAATTAAGGACCTCTGGAACTTTTTAGAAGTTCGACAGCGAGGGACATTTACTGCATATTTGTGCTGCTGTTCAGCGAACCTATGGTTGCTGCTCTCGGCAGGTAAAGGGGAATCAGGGATCACTTGTGAATGTGAAAGATCTCTGTTAAAACACAATTTATGAAAAATTGACAAACAAGTGACCATCCGTCGATGGTCCAAGTCATAACTGCTACTATCAGGAAACAGAAACCTACCACCACGAACCACACTATCAGAAGAGATATTACTGGCAGAAGCAGACATCCACACGGGAGAACAGTATTCTAGTAAAGGAAGTATGTACAAATGACCTAAAGCATGTTGCACTGATTTTATCACTTATGTGAGACCTTACGAACAATGCCTAACTTTCGTGCGGCATTTGGTGAAACTTTCATTAGATGTTTCTCAAAAGTTATAGATGTGTCAAAAGTTACACTTCAGACTCATTCAGCAAAGTTCCCTCCACCTGAAAGGGAGACATGCTAATCTGTAGTGCTTTCGTTTTACTGGAGTTGAGCCCCATACCCCACCGACTACACCTTCCCAGATATGCCCCATGTTCCGATTGAGGCTGAGGGCATCACTACACCCACAAGTTGCATCACCGGCATACTGAACAATCCTGTTTTCCAGGCCAACAATCATATGACTTGTAAACGCTAAAAATCACAGTGGACCGAGTTTATACAAATGATTGTATAAGCTGCATATCGTAAACTATACGGAGACCTGCTTACAAGCGTCATTACCGGTAAATTCCAGCTGATTTTCCCATTACGTGCGCTAACTGCGAGCCATTACGGTAAAACTTCTCAGTATTTGGATAATGAGTGTTGAAGCTGAAACCTTACTCTACCTCGCCTCGGCGTTGGGAAGAAAATTACCAAAATTGGACGCAAGCCTCGGAGTGGAGAAATGGAACCTCTGATTGAAATTGAAGGCTGTAATTCTGCACTCACTCCTCTGGGTAGAAAAGGGTATGGAGGAAAATAAGACAAAAAGTTAGATGGATAGAGAGAAAGAACAAATTTTTTTCTTACTCATTCTTACGCTAGTCTCTCCGTTTATTCTTGACAACTGAGCTGTGTTGTAACTGTTCGTTAAGAAAAACTGTGTAACTGTCGCATATAACAGTTGATCTCTAGTCATTACGCAAGGGACACTGTGTATAATTTGTTATAGAAATGGGGAGAAAATCGGAATCTATCAAACTACATGATATTGAATTGAAGCCTCTCGTGTCCTTTTCTGAGAGATTTTTCCGGGATCTACTTTATACATACATACATCTGTTTATATACATATACATTATATATATATATATATATATATATATATATATATATATATATATATATATATATATATATATATATATATATATATTATATATATATATATAGATGTATGGATGAATAATTGTAAATATATATATATATATATATATATATATATATATATATATATATATATATATATATATATATATATATATACTTCCCTTTCACAATATTTAAAGTAAACGACAAAGTCTTTTTTTTTTTACCTTATGTATATTTTTATAAAATTGATATTTCAACATAACTAACGTCATATCCCCTCTTTGCAGGTATGTGTCATTGGCCAAGCGAAGCCCGGCCCTGAACGTCATATGGTAAGCAATCCCGTATGATGGTCCATTATCCTAATGCGTGCATTTCTCGGGTTACCGAATTCGTTGGTCAGTTTCATTGGTGGATGTTGTTAGGGAAGATGTCAAAGTGAGTTGGTTCAAACGGGGAATATAGATGAGATGGCTTTGCTTAAAGTTTCCCCTGGAGGATGAAAAATGGGCATTATCGTGATGTGTGGGCGTAAGATGTTATTAGCGAATTGCTTGTAATGCCTGTCGCAATTTTTTTTATATTTACTTTGTATATATATATTTATTTATATATATACATATATATAGATATAATACATTTATATATATACATATACACATATGCATATATATATGTATGTATATATATATATATATATATATATATAGTGTGTGTGTGTGTGTGCATTTGTAATAGCCACAATGCCCTCTTAACTTCTCGAATTCTTCGCTTTTTTAGATACGGTCGTCCTGATTATGGACGCGGGTTCGTTCCCGCTACCTGGACACCTAATTTCCTCATATTTCTTGCTCTTGGATCCAAAGGCTTTGTAGTGACAAAGCGTATCCAAAAAAAGCGCGAAGAATTCGAGAAGTTAAGAGGGCACTGTGGCTATTACAAATACATACGCATCTGGTAAAAAGTGACCAGTAGAATATATGTGTATATATATTTATTTATATGCGTGTGTGTGTACATGTGTTAGCGATCTTTGTCGTTCTTATCATCTTCTGCGATCAGTAGTTAATGTGTATAAATATGACATTGACCCAATTATCATTATTCTTCAGAATCCACCCATTGTTAAGGAAGAAGGTTAACATGAATATCCACTTTCTAGAAACTCATTAACTTGAGAATATGTTACACCAGATTCGATGATATCTCATATCTTCCTTGATAGCCGACCGGATAAAGGTCCTGTTTGCTCTGTATCAAACCCAAAAGTCATGGGTCGGATCCTGGCTAGGGCAGATGATGTACTTATCAGATACAATCCCCTTTGTGTGTCATTTGTCCTCAAGGTGAAGTGGTATCGGCATTACAGGGTAATGGGTATTTGTGGCCCAATATTTGCGTGTACTGAAATGTCATGGCGTGTTTATATATTTACGTGTGTGTGTTTATGTATGTTTATATATATATATTTATATATATATATATATATATACATATGTGTATATGTATATATATATATGTATACATGCATGTGTATGTAATATGTATATATATATATATATGTATACCTTTTGTTTTTGTCTTTTCTGCGACAGTCATAATACGAATTTGTCTTAGCTGTGCAAAATATCTGATTAGTAAAAACGAGAGAGAGAGAGAGAGAGAGAGAGAGAGAGAGAGAGAGAGAGAGAGAGAGAGAGAGAGAGAGAGGATATTATACTCAGTGAAGTCAGCAAAATATTCTCCGCAAATATTTGGGGAAACAAAGGGGCTCCCCTCGAAAGGAAGCCAGCGAGATAAAGAGGTACTGGGTGGCAGCACCTGCCCTCGAGATATCACCTCGTGCTCAAGGACAAAGCTGTTATTGCTGTGGGCACTAACATAACACCTGTTCTATCCAGCCAGTAACTTTTATTCGGTCGGGATCGAGGCCACACAAGTCCTCGATTTCGCTTCTCCGTCAACCGTATCATTTGCCTAGACAGCCCACCGAATCGTCCCTGTTGTCTTCCCGTCACCATCGCAGACGTTCGCACCCAGGCGCTGAAAGGAGAAATTAAAATCCCACTCCTATTCCCGGCTTTTTATTCTCCCCACCAACGCGACGCCTTTTTAAATCCCCCGCCTTCCCGTGACGTCATGACAATGCCGGGTCCGCGAGGCCAGCGCAATCTGCTGTCGGAGAAGGAAAACGGAACCTTACGGAAGGTCACAGTCAGTCTGTAGTAGAGCAGTGTGTGGACCGGACCCTACGGTGGATTACACTGAACGCACAGCTCGGCGCCTACGACTCTTCTCTTGATAAATGTACGTATGGTTAGTTTTTGAAGGGGATGCCTTCCTTCGCCCTGAAATCTTCCCACCCCTCGGCGGTGTGCAGTCGTTTCGGGTGCTGTGGATTCCGACTTCCCTCCCGGAGGGTTTGGTCAACTGTGGAGGGCGCGAGAGAGAGAGAGAGAGAAAGAGAAAGAGAAAGAGAGAGAGAGAGAGGGGGAATTAGTTGTTTATGAGACCAAGGAGTTGGAGGAGGAGAGATGCGGGTCGCACTGAGGATGATCGGTTGTGGTGCCGGGAGTGTGCGTGTGTGCTGAATGTGGCCCCATGTTCATAGCCACCACGGAGGAGTGTAAATGACCTTTTGAAGGAAGGAAAACCTGGTACGCCTCCCTTCCTACGAGTCCTTAGTGCCTGTGGCGTCAGGTATATATATCCTTTTGTTCTTCGTGCGTGCGTGCCCAAAGACCAGGTGAATCGTACCTGTGGGTGGTAAAGGGCTGCCCCCTTTGTTTTCAACGAGTTCGGACCAACGTTGTTTTGTTTCTCTTTCTTTCCTTGCTACCGAGGGGGGCCAAGACTTCCTGGGGAGACGAATACATGTTAAGAAAATCGTTAACGTTAGTCCTACAAACCTGAGGTCATTGTCTGGTATTTATTATGAGCTTTTGTGTCCCGTGAGAAGAATTTTCTCCACATTTCCCAGGGGGGGAGGAGACGTTATTCTGACACGACACCAGCTGATGGATGCTATGAAGGGATCTGAGTGAGTGGCGCTCTTGGGCCGTCTGTGGCTGTGCATTGGAAGATAGGCCGATGATTCGTGGAAATATTGATTCGTTCCCGTATTCGGTCCCGCGTTTTCGACGAAAATGTAACTTTTAAGTGTATCCGTGTGTTGTAAAGAGATCGTGATCAAACAGTAACAAGGCTATTATTGGTGGTGTTCGTGATTGAATTGCTGTCTAGTGTCTGTGTAAATACTTCGAGGGTGGTTTTTGTGGCCGAGATTAAAAAAAAAAATTACAATTACGAGAAAAATTTTAAAAAATTATTATATTCTGCTGCCATTGCAAGCCACGGACAGACATTTACCATCGTCTTATTTTGAAAAAGATAGAAGGAAGCCATTGTTACCTTAGAATTCAATCTGTTTAGAATTCTTTTATGGAATTTGACTTCAAAATAAGTAAACGAAATATATTTGTATATATATATATATATATTTAAATTATATATATGTATGTATATGTATATATACAACATATATATATATATATATATATATATATATATATATATATATATATATATATATATATATATATATATATATATATATATATATATATAAATATAATGTTTCGGCAGTTCGGAAGAAACAAAGAAGTGAATTTTGTCGTAATGAAGTGAAAAGTTTTAGTGAAGTATGAAATGAGTGTCTGAAGTGTAGTTTCAGGACAAAGAGATGAAGAACGTGGTGGAGAGAGAGAGAGAGAGAGAGAGAGAGAGAGAGAGAGAGAGAGAGAGAGAGAGAGAGAGACTAATGAACTAATGAACATACAGGAGTGAATCTGGGCACGTAATTTAGAGGTGAAAAGTTGCTCTTGAGGAAATTTGAGAGAGAGAGAGAGAGAGAGAGAGAGAGATGGACTCTCGGACAAACGGTGCAAATGGAGAGGTGCTGTGTCACAAGAGAGTGTAGCCCTTGGTCGATGGAACGAGTATTTTGAAGTGCTGTTGAATCTGGAGAGAGAGAGAGAGAGAGAGAGAGAGAGAGAGAGAGGAAGGAAGGAGTTAATGTAAATCTCAGGAAAATGGGGAAATGACTTAAGAATGTAATAAGGGCAGTTAGGAAAGAAAGAGAGAGAGAGATTTTTTAGCTACTTGAATGGTTGTGCAGAGTTACTGTCGGAAGAGCGAGAGATTACAAAGGTAGGACAAAGACGAGTCCATTTTCCCTTCTTTAAGGGGGTGAGGTTAGAGGAGAGGTTACAAAGGTAGGACAAAGATTTTCCCTTATGTAAGAGGTGAGGTTAGAGGGAGAGGTTACAAAGGTAGAAGAAAGATTTTCCCTTATTTTTGGGTGAGGTTAGAGATAGAGGTTACAAAGGTAGGATTGAGAAGAATACATTTTCCCTTATTTAATGGGTGAGGTTTGAGGAGAGTTTACAAAGGTAGGAAAAAGACGAGTCCATTTCCTTATTTAAGGGGTGAGATTAGAGGAGAGGTTACAAAGGTAGAATAAAGATTTTCTCCTATTTAAGGGGTGAGGTTAGAGGAGAGGTTACAAAGGTAGGACAAAGATTTTCCCATATTTAAGAGGTGAGGTTAGAGGGAGAGGTTACAAAGGTAGGAAAAAGACGAGTCCATTTCCCTTATTTAAGGGGTGAGATTAGAGGGAGAGGTTACAAAGGTAGAATAAAGATTTTCTCCTATTTAAGGGGTGAGGTTAGAGGGAGAGGTTACAAAGGTAGGACAAAGATTTTCCCTTATTTAAGAGGTGAGGTTAGAGGGAGAGGTTACAAAGGTAGGAAAAAGACGAGTCCATTTTCCCTTATTTAAGGGGTGAGATTAGAGGAGAGGTTACAAAGGTAGGACAAAGATTTTCTCCTATTTAAGGGGTGAGGTTAGAGGAGAGGTTACAAAGGTAGGACAAAGATTTTCCCTTATTTAAGAGGTGAGGTTAGAGGAGAGGTTACAAAGATAGGACGAAGATTTTCCCTTATTTAAGGGGTGAGGTTAGAGGGAGCAGTTACAAAGGTAGGACAAGATTTTCTCCTATTTAAGAGGTGAGGTTAGAGGAGAGGTTACAAAGGTAGGACAAAGATTTTCCCTTATTTAAGAGGTGAGGTTAGAGGGAGAGTTTACAAAGATAGGACAAAGATTTTCCCTTATTCAAGGGGTGAGGTTAGATGGAGAGGTTACAAAGGTAGGACAAAGATTTTCCCTTATTTAAGAGGTGAGGTTAGAGGGAGAGGTTACAAAGATAGGACGAAGATTTTCCCTTATTTAAGGGGTGAGGTTAGAGGGAGCAGTTACAAAGGTAGGACAAAGATTTTCTCCTATTTAAGAGGTGAGGTTAGAGGGAGAGGTTACAAAGGTAGGACAAAGATTTTCCCTTATTTAAGAGGTGAGGTTAGAGGGAGAGTTTACAAAGGTAGGACAAAGATTTTCCCTTATTCAAGGGGTGAGGTTAGAGGGAGAGGTTACAAAGGTAGGACAAAGATTTTCCCTTATTTAAGAGGTGAGGTTAGAGGGAGAGGTTACAAAGATAGGACGAAGATGAGTCCATTTTCCCTTATTTAAGGGGTGAGGTTAGAGGGAGAGGTTACAAAGGTAGGACAAAGATTTTCCCTTATTTAAGAGGTGAGGTTAGAGGGAGAGGTTACAAAGGTAGGACAAAGATTTTCCCTTATTTAAGGGGTGAGGTTAGAGGGAGCAGTTACAAAGGTAGGACAAAGATTTTCTCCTATTTAAGAGGTGAGGTTAGAGGGAGAGGTTACAAAGGTAGGACAAAGATTTTCCCTTATTTAAGAGGTGAGGTTAGAGGGAGAGTTTACAAAGGTAGGACAAAGATTTTCCCTTATTCAAGGGGTGAGGTTAGATGGAGAGGTTACAAAGGTAGGACAAAGGTTTTCCTTTATTTAAGAGGTGAGGTTAGAGGGAGAGGTTACAAAGGTAGGACAAAGACGAGTCCATTTTCCCTTATTTAAGAGGTGAGGTTAGAGGGAGTGGTTACAAAGGTAGGACAAAGATTTTCCCTTATTTAAGAGGTGAGGTTAGAGGGAGAGGTTACAAAGGTAGGACAAAGACGAGTCCATTTTCCCTTATTTAAGGGGTGAGGTTAGAGGGAGCAGTTACAAAGGTAGGACAAAGATTTTCCCTTATTTAAGAGGTGAGGTTAGAGGGAGAGGTTACAAAGGTAGGACAAAGATGAGTCCATTTTCCCTTGTTTAAGAGGTGAGGTTAGAGGGAGAGGTTACAAAGGTAGGACAAAGATGAGTCCATTTTCCCTTATTTAAGGGGTGAGGTTAGAGGGATAGGTTACAAAGGTAGGACAAAGATTTTCCCTTATTTAAGGGGTGAGGTCAGAGGGAGAGGTTACAAAGGTAGGACAAAGATTTTCCCTTATTTAAGGGGTGAGGTTAGAGGGAGCAGTTACAAAGGTAGGACAAAGATTTTCCCTTATTTAAGAGGTGAGGTTAGAGGGAGAGGTTACAAAGGTAGGACAATTATTTTCCCTTATTTAAGGGGTGAGGTTAGAGGGAGAGGTTACAAAGGTAGGACAAAGATTTTCCCTTATTTAAGGGGTGAGGCTAGAGGGAGAGGTTACAAAGGTAGGATTGAGTAGAATACGTTTTCTCATATTTAAGGGGTGAGGTTAGAGGAGAGGTTACAAGGGCAGGGCAAAGACAAGTCCATTTTCCCCTTATGTAACGGGTGAGGTTAGAGGAGAGGTTACAAAGGTTGTTATTTGCATACAAGAACCTATGTAGTAGAGTGTACCTTGGAACTGGTAGTCTTATAGGCCTATGGATTAGATGGTAAGTTATATATATATATATATATATATATATATATATATATATATATATATATATATATATATATGTATATGTATATGTATATATATATATATATATATATATATATATATATATATATTTATATATATATATATATATATATTTATATATATATATATATATATATATATATATATATATATATATATATATGTATATATATATATATATATATATATATATATATATATATATATATATATATATATATATATATATATATATATATACTGTATATATGTAATATAGCAAGAGTTTTATTTATCTTGGGAGGGGGAAAATGCTTTATTTTGTCTTGACAAGACCTCTGCTCCCTGCAAACGTTCTCTTACTTCACTGGGAATGATTTTTATTTCAGTCCTTGCTTGGAAGTCAATAAATAAATGTGTTAAAATCATCTATTTGAGGTTTGATGAATAAAAGTGATGATGAATGTCGGATGTATTTTTAAGAAGAAGGGAGACATGATTGATAGTTACTCTGAGGTCGCCTCAGCTGAAGTTCCACACTTCGTGAAATCCCACAAACCGTGTTTTTTCCCAGTGCGTCAGTTCACACACCCCCCAAAGCGGTAGGGAATGCACCCCGCTTTATTTATAAATAAAAAGGATAGGGTTGCCACGACACATCCCTCTCTCTCTCTCTCTCTCTCTCTCTCTCTCTCTCTCTCTCTCTCTCTCTCTCTCTCTCTCTCTTGTGTTGTTAGTTAAAATTCAAAGCGCATCCTCTTAGCAGCAGCCAAGTGAAATCGCCACAGTAGTGTTGGGAAAGGAAAAGGGAATGGTAGGTATAACCCTACCCTTAAAAAGCCACCGTCCCACTGCCCTTACCTGCTCCCCAGGGAAGAAAACACACTTCCCCATTCCCCTCCCTCCTCCCCTCCCTCCCTCCGCCCATTCACACCCCGGAGTGCTTTGCCCCAAGATGTTTAGACTCATCCTTTTCTTGACTGGCTTTCGTAAGATCTTGGAGTCGCCATAGCTAACCCTAGACCTAGTCGCTCATCCATTTTGGCATAGCCCTTGGGCAAACATAAACCCCCCCCTCTTGCTATTCTGACTGCTTCCCCCGTCCTTCCTTCCTTCCCTATCTCCCATACCCCCTCCCCTCACCCCTTTACCAAGTGAAGAAGAGCCTATGAACAATGCCAGCAGCACCAGCAGTATCCGACTGCAATAATGCAACACAAGCTAGGGGTGGCGTAGTGTTTTGTTATGGGGGGATGGGGTCTTGGGGAGGGGGGGAGGTGTTGGAGGGTTAGTTTCAGAGCAGTGCCGAGATGGATCCTCCCTAATTTCATAGTGATGCTGTGTTTGTTGACTTGTTGCTTTGTGTGTGGGTAGGTGGTTTATGATCAAGAATTTATAAAGGCGTCCATTGGGACTGATAACACACGTAGGCCTAAGGATTGGATGGCAATTTGTGTGGGAGGAATGCGTTAAGTCACTCTGCTTTCGCTTTTGTCATTCGTGTGAAAATATTATTATTTTTTCAGTCGTATAATCCACTTAAGATATAAAATTGAACACTGGATGTTTTTACTTGAAGAGTGATTACGTTAGGGACGAAATTAAATCAATATTTTTATTTGTTCTTTATTAAGTAAGTAAAACTTTGAATGTCAGGGTTGATTTTACTTACAAACGTAGATTTAGTTCACGTTAGGTCCGGACTGAACTTCAGTGCTTGTTTATGATTCACCCTGTTATAGTGGTATTTCAGTCAAATTTCCTGAACAAGCTACAAATGTTGCCTCGCCAGAAACTGAAACCATCGGTGAAGTAAGAAGAATCATTTTTAAAGATTTTTCTGTAGTTTTTCTCAACTGAACGGAAATTATAATCTCTGCATGTCAGTCTCCATACCTGCAGCGTTCTGTAATCACCAAGTCCATTTATAATTACACTGAATATGGGCAGTTGCTTACCTGTAGGCATACTGCCTATAGGCGACAGTTACCCCGTAGAGGGTGGAGCCGTCAGCTCACCTCATGCGGTGCATTGTAGGCATTACTTAAGGTTCTTTTCAGCGTCCCTTCGGCTCCTAGCTGCAGCCCCTTTCATTCCTTTTACTGTACCTCCATTTATATTCTCCTCCATCCTTTTTTCCCCTCCCACTCCTAGCAATTGATTCATAATGCAACTGCTTTGCGGTTTTCCTACTGTCACACCTTTCAAACCTTTTTACCGTCAATTTCCGTGTCAGCGCTGAATGGTTTTCCTTCTGTCACACCTTTCAAACCTTTTTACCGTCAATTTCCGTTCCAGCGCTGAATGAGGTCCCAGCGCATGGCCTGTGGCCAAAATCCTACTATATTCTATTCTGTAGGAGACAATTAAGTAGGCTACTTGAGAACTTAACTAGTTGCATCCAACACTGCTCTGACAATGGGTTTGATTTCAGAATGACTCAGATTGATTTGCAGAGGTACTTGTCTCCTTCAAGGGGGTTTTTTATAACCCCTTTTATTTTTATTTCCTTGTCTGGTGTTCCTGAGGGTTATGTTCTGGGTGTCTTGCTGTATCTAGTCTTGACTGGTGACGTGATTGTTGTTCTAGAAAAGGAGGCATTATATCACATCACCCGTTGCATTTATTTGGTCACATTCCTCCGCTCGATGGGAGATGTTTGCTTGCACTGGGGATGACACTGTGTTTGCTTTATTTATTCGCTCCTGCTCTCAGGTGCGAAGGTCAGTACCTTGTTCCAGTTAGCCACAAACACTCCTGTCTCCCCTCCCCACCTTGTTGTAATTAACCACAAACAACCCCCTTTCCCCCAGCCGGCAAATGCGAAGGACGGTACTTTCATTGAGTTGTGCCGCCAGTGCACCTCATGCGGTGCTCTGTAGGCATTTCTTTAGGTTCTTTGCAGCGTCTCTTCAACCCCTTACATTCCTTTTACTGTACCTCCTTTCATATTCTCTTTCTTCCATCTTACTTCCCACCCTCTGCTGACATTTGATTCATAGTGCAACCGCTTTGAGGTTTTCCTCTCAAACGTTTCTACTCTCAATTTCCGTTTCAGCGCTGAATGACCTCATAGGTCCCAGTGCTTGGACTTTGGCCTAAATTCTATATTCTCTTCTTTTCTGTTGTTGTGTTAACCAGCTCCCTAAAGTCCCCCCACCTCCCCATGCGATTAGTTATTATTATCCTTAACAGAGGCCTGGCATAATGTCTGTTGTGCAGTCACTGGAATACGAGGCATAATTCCGGGAATCCTAGTAGCACTGGGAATGATCCTTTGCCTTGAAAAACTAAGGTTACTGACTGACCTAATCTGACCTGCAAATAAAGAGTGAATACGTTTTTATTATTATTATTATTATTATTATTATTATTATTATTATTATTATTATTATTATTATTATTTTGGTCTATCACAGTCATCCTATTCGGCTGTTTTTTTTTTTTTTTAGTGTGGGGTTCCGGGTTGCATCCTGCCTCCTTAGGAGTCCATCACTTCTCTCACTATGTGCGCTGTTTCTAGTAGCACGCTTTTCTGCATGGGTCCTGGAGCTATTTCGGCATCTACTTTTTCCAGATTCCTTTTCAGGGATCTTGGGATCGTGCCTAGTGTTCCTTTGATGATGATGATGATGATGATGATGATGATGATGATGTGATGATTATTATTATTATTATTATTATTATTATTATTATTATTATTCAGAAGATGAACCCTATCCATATGGAACAAGCCCACCAAAGGGGCCACTGACTTGAAATTCAAGAAGCCTCCTAAGAATATTATGGTGCTCATTAGGAAGAAGTGAGAAGAGATAAAATGAAATACAGAAAAAAAGAGATCTCGCATATTAAAAGATGAAAAATAAATCAATAAATGAATGAATAGACAAAAAATGTATTAAAATGCAAAAGGAGAATAAGATTAGGGAGCTAATGCGTCGCATCTTCGCTTGAACTTCTGAAGTTCCAGTTGCACTTCTTCAGTAGGGAGACCGTTCCACAGTCCAACGGTGTGAGGAATGAAATACCAGCTCTTACTTAGGAGGTGTTTCGAGCAACACCTGCCAAGAAGAAGAAGAAGAAGAAGAAGAATCCACAGTAATGTTAGTGTAAACATATATTAAAAATATATAAGTTTTATGTATATTTTTAATATATATTTACACTGACACCATTGTGCATTTCTCCATCATTTTAGCGCTTATGCGCTAAAACGATGTTGTTGTTAATAATAATAATAATAATAATAATAATAATAATAATAATAATAATAATTAGGCAATCAAAGGGCCACGCCAGGCAACACCTGTCCTTTTGGAGCGTTGCTCACAGTCGTATTTCGGCGGGATTCATCATCAATTGTCTCCTTACTTGAAAGGATCGAATCAATGGGAACTCGTCTGATTGGTGGCCCTGACATTCTCTCTCTCTCTCTCTCTCTCTCTCTCTCTCTCTCTCTCTCTCTCTCTCTCTCTCTCTCTCTCTCTCATATGAATCTCTTTTTCTGTGGGCATTATTCTGGGCGCTCCCGATGACCCCACAGAGTAGAGGACCCTGCTATTACCCCCCCCCCTCTCTCTCTCTCTCTCTCTCTCTCTCTCTCTCTCTCTCTCTCTCTCTCTCTCTCTCTCTCTCATATGATTCTCTTTTCTGTGGGCATTATTCCGCTGACCCCTCACAGAATATAGAGAATTCCCTTTCTCCCTAGATATTCTCGTAACACCGGTCAGGTTACCTCATCCCACTTTTACTCTTTTTTTTTTCTTTTTTTTAAGTCTATCCCCAGGCTTTGAAGTCCTCTTCCCGCTTGCATTCCCATGATCTATAACATTCCCTTCTTCAAGAGGCGGAAAGGTCTCAACCCTTACTTTAAGGTCAAGTTCCAAGTATTTTTTTTTTCTTTCCTTCTCGCTTGTCATTTTGACTTTTTTCCTTTATTTGTGTGTACTATAAATATATATACATACATACATATTTATAGATATTTATACATATATATATACAGTATATATATATATATATATATATATATATATATATATATATATATATATATATATATATATATATATATATAATAATTTTATTCTTATATACATGTACTCTCAGTTGTATCCATTACATACATACATATTTATACGTATGTATGATATATAATTTGTATTCTTATATTCATGTACTCTCAGTTGTATCCATTTCACACACGGGACAAACGAACAGGCACGGAGATACTATAAAAGACGGCCGAATGCAACGCAGTGTCAGTCCGTCTGTCGGCTTGTCTTTGATGTGGGACATAAATCAGGCTAAATGATCTAATTCCAATCCCTTTGTTGTCATTGAAATCATTGATTAGCGTCATTATAGATTTAATTGCACCGATTCCATATTGTTTGTAATCGTTGTTTTGGGCCGAGAGTTTTTTTTTTTTTTTGGGGGCGGCTTCGTGGCTTTTCCGTTTTTGGATCCTGTGTTTATGGTTTTTTTGGGGAGGGTATTTAAGGTGCTTATTTAATATATTTTTTATATTCAGATGGTTTTTTGTTTCATTTTAAGATGTATATTTGGACATGATAGTACAGAAAGATGCATGGATATATAGGCTATATATATATATATATTATATATACTATATATATTATATATATATATACAGTATATATATATATATATATATATATATATATATATATATATATATATATATATATATATATATATATATATATATGTACAGTGCGTAAATGTTTTTCAAGTGTGATTGCTTATTCAAGTTTAACTGATTTTCCATTTTAAGTTTTCTTATACTTTGTGTATGCTTACTTTTTATGTTCGCTGAATGCGCCCTCCCCCGCCCCTTTTTTTTTTTTTTTACATTATAACTGTAGGCTAGCTGTCCTGATGATGTGACCACGGGTCAAGAAACGCGTCGACAATAAATGCATGTACTGGATTTGTATGTGTTCATGAGCCCTTCTCCTGCCTACTGTATGAAAATTGTGACAACTTATATCACAACACAGTCGAATCTTGCAAGTTTGATATTCGTAGAGAAAATAACAGACACTTTGCCAGAAGTGTTGTAATATGCAAGTAGAGTATCAGAATTGACAAGACCTCGATAAAAAAAAAAAATATTTTTTTCCTGACGAACTAGAAATTCACCAAAAACCCCTCACCCCCGTAGGGGGTTAGTGCCATCAGTGCACCTCATGCGGTGCACTGTAGGCCCCTAGCTGCTACAACCCCTTTCGTTCCTTTTACCGTACCTCTTTTCATATTCTCTTTCTTCCACCTTACTTTCCTTAACCCTCTCCTAACAATTGATTCATATTGCAACCGCGAGGTTTCCCTCCTGTTAAACCTTTCAGACTTTCTACTCTCAATTTCCCCCTTCAGCCCTGAATGACCTCAGGCCGCAGCTCTTGGGCTTTGACCTGAATTGTATCTTCCAGTCCGTTCCACCAACCCCACCCTTCCCCAAGTAGAAAAGAAAAATTAAGAAAAAAACTCCATTTCACTTTTATTATTGAATGGCTGTTCAGTTATCAAGAGGAAGTCTGATTTACGAGTTTAGTAAAAGGTTTTTTTTTTTTTTTTGTTTGCGTGGGTAAACGTGAATGTTCGGTCAAGATAAATTTATATGAGGTTAGCATGCCTAGTGTTGTTAGGTGTGGGTTTTCAGGGGTTAGTATCTGCGTGTATGTGTTTTTTCCACCGTAGTTCAACCTCAATATAAAAAAAGAAACTGATGCACGGTAGATGCGATTGACCTGGTTCGGGCGTTTTTTTTTTTTTTTTTTTTTTTACGTACGTCAACATGATTGCACAGCATCCTGACTTCACGGAGAGGTTTTTACTTGTATAGAAAATACAAGTAAAAAATGTGCCGAAGTTTTTTCTGCGCAATCGAGTTTTCTGTACAGCGTATAATCAAGGCCACCGAAAACAGATTTATCTTTCGGTGGGCTCGGTATAATTCTGCATGAGCCGCGGCCCGTGAAACTTTAACCACGGGTCGGTGGTGGCCTGTCCTATACCGTTGCCAGAAGCACGATTATGGCTAAATTCAACTTTAATGAAATAAAAACTACTGATGCTAGTAGGCTGCAATGTGGTATGTTTGATGATTAGAGGGTGGATGATCAACATACCAATTTGCAGCCCTCTAGCCTCAGTAGTTTTTAAGATCTGAGGCGGACAGAAAAAAGTGTGGACAGAAAAAAGTGCGGACAGAAAAAAGTGCGGACAGAAAAAGTGCGGACGGACAGACAAAGCCGGCACAATAGTTTTCTATTACAGAAAACTAAAAAGTAAATAGATTTAGAATAATAAAATCGTTCCGTCACCACTTTTTTTTTTTTTTTTATCTCAGGCGTCGTTTATGTTTACTGCTATCACACTGTAAAGAGTTTTTTTTTTTTTTTTTTGTCGGACGTCCTGAGGGAATTGAGCTATTGTCCGCAATTTGAATGAACTTTTTTTTTTTTTTTTTTTTAGTTTTTTCGGTAAGGAGAGAAGAGGGCTTGTAAAGTCACTGTGATGACTGAATTGTCAAAATACAAAGGGGGCCAGTTTGTGTGTGTGTGTGTGTGTGTGTGTGTGTGTGTTGTGTTTGTGCGTGTGTGTGGGCTGGCCTTGGGGAGGGGCTGACTCGAAGTATGTATTTAAAGTATTTTTCAAGCGTTTATATATTATATATGTCAGGTTTCCTTCTCTATATTATAAAATTCAGTTACTTTTCCTGTCATGTACTTATTTGCTGAATCCCCGTAGGAATGCCGTCAGTGTACCTCACGGTGCACTGTAGGCATTACTTAAGGTTCTTTGCAGCGTTCCCCTTCCTTAGGCCCCCTAGCAGCGTACAACCCCTTTCATTACTTTTACTGTACGTCCGTTCATATTCTCTTTCTAACATCACACTTTCCACCCTCTCTAACAGCTGTTTCAGAGTGCAGCTGCTTTGAGGTCTTCCTCCTGTTTCGTCTTGCAAACCTTTTTACCCTCGATTTCCTTTTCGGCGCTGAATGACCTCATCATAGCCTAGGTCCCAGCGCTTGGCCTTTGGCCTAAATTTCATATTCCACTCCACTTGGATGTCAGTTTTGTATGTGTGTTTGTGCGTGTGTGTGTGTGCGCGCGTGTGGCTTGGGTGGGGTCCTGATCCGAAGTATATACTTACAGTATT
>NC_089741.1:35826521-35869021 GCF_040412425.1 Macrobrachium rosenbergii
ATACGGCAAAATTGCAACCAGTAAATACCTCTAGGTAACGTTAGGTTGGTAATTTTAGGTTCTTTTAGTGCCCTATCATTTCCTAACCATTTTTGCATGAAAAACCAAAAATCGGTTTTCATGCAAAAATAACTGGCTGGAGTCTTACTGGCAACTTATAAAATTTTACCCGGTAGTCTTTCCTGGGTGCATCGAGAACAGATATAAAATAAAAGCACTTAATTATTAATAACTAGCCTAGTCCAGGAAACCTCTCTGCATTATCTTATGAAAGCAGTGCGGATTTGATGTGTAAACACAATGCATCGATAAATGACATCAAGGACTGTCCAACCTTAAATTTGTTTAAACATAATACTCACTGTTTCTGGCTTGTTTTGATTTATCCATTTTCTGAGGATCCTCACATCCGGGCCAAGGTTCTTTGCAGCGTCCCTTCGGCCCGTAGCTGCAACCCCTTTCGTTCCTTTTACTGTACCTCCGTTCATATTCTCTTTCTTCCGTGTTACTTTCCACTCTCCCCTAACAGTTTCCACAGCGCAAATGCAAGGTTTTCCTCCCGTTACACCTTTCAAACCTTTCTGCTCTCAATTTCCGTTTCTGCACAGAATGACGTCGTAGGTTCCGGCGCTTGATCTTTGGCCTAAATTCTATTTTCCATTCCGTTGTCCCTTTAGCATTCAGGAGAGATGAGGATTGAGTCTTTTCCCCTCTCTATAATATCCTTCGATGCACCAGTTCAGATTTTTATCTCGTGAAATCATTGACAGTCAGATCGTAATGTTCAAAATGACAGCGTTTCCCCGCTACTACAAGCTTTGGAACTTAGTATACCAGAGGTCCTTTATTCTTCACACCACTGGACTGTGGAACAGCCTTCCTGAGAATGTCGCGCAACTGGAACTTCAGAAGCTCAAGCGAAGATGCAGTGCACTGCTACCCTAATACAATTCAACTTGCATTTTAATAATTTACTTACATTTATATTTATTTATTTATTTATTTATTTATTTATTTGTTAATTGATCTGTTGTTCTAATATCTGATCTCCTCTTTCTGTATTTCACATGACCTTCTGTTACTTTTTTCGAATGAACACCATCACATTCTTTGGAAGCTTGACTTTCAAGCCAATGGCCCCTGTGGTGGGCTTGTCCCGTATGAATAGGGTTCATCTTCTGATTAATAATAATAATAATAATAATAATAATAATAATAATAATAATAATAATAATAATAATACTTTCAGCTGTTGTCTTCACAAGCTTCCATCCTTTCCGTGGCAAGGAGATTGTTTCACAAATCTTCCCTGCCCTCTGTAATCTACTGTAATTTAAACTGTCGCATGGAAATGGTTCTGGGATTTCACATTGAAAGATTGCTCATACTGGTTTGTGACTGTATATCAGCTTGGATTTCTAGTATATCCTTACTTTCCTCTTATTGAGTGTTACTGTCCGTTTATTTATTTAGAATACACAGATTCTTGTGGTTGCATGAATGTTTTCTTTCGCCCAAGGAAATTTTTCACTGTAATTTTTCAACATGGATTTTTCCTCTGTGACGTCCTTTTCGGTGGATACCATTTCCACAAAAAAAAAAATAAATAAATAAATAAAAGGAATAAAACTTTTACTTCCCAGTGTTTTTTTTTTTTCTTTCTTTTTCTCGCGCACCTTTGAAAGTTTCAAATTGTTCCACAGGTGAGTTGCCCAGACTATTGTTTTCCCAGATGAATAGCTTTGACGGCAAAGCCAAATTTCATTCCTTTATTTTTAGCACAATCGTCTTTGGAATACAGGAAAAATAAGATTTCTCTTCTGTTGTCGTATAACTACCGTACTTAAAGCGGTATCATGGATCAGGTACGACAATCAGATTCCATTATGTAAAATCAGCAAAGGTAACCATTTGTGTGAATCTTGTGGGCTGGATCGTTTGCACGAACAGAATTGCCTCTTGAATATTGCTTGCTGCCATTTCAAAAGCCACACGGAGTGCACTTTTGGGATTGATGAAGGCAGAATCCCTAATCTGTGTTCTTTCCATAGCTTAATGTTAGCCCTAGAAGGAATCCCAAATTTAGTGTAATTAGGGGAGCAACTGTTTCCCTAAACTTATTGTAAACGGAGAGGAATTGTTTCCCTAAACTTACTGTAAATGGGGGAGCAACTGTTTCCCAAAACCTTTTGTAAATGGGGGAGCAATTGTTTCCCGAAACTTACTGTAAAAGGGGGAGCAACTGTTTCCCAAAACCTTTTTGTAAACGGGGAGCAATTGTTTTCCTAAACTTACTGTAAATGGGGGCAACTGTTTAGGGTCCCTAAACTTACTGTAAATGGGGAGCAACTGTTTCCTAAACTTAATGGAAATGGGGAGCAACTGTTTCCCAAAACTTATTGTAAATGGGGGAGCAACTGTTTCCCCAAACTTGTTGTAAATGAGGAAGTAACTGTTTCCCTAAACTTACTGTAAATGGTGGAGCAGCTGCTTCCCTAAACTTACTGTAAATGGGGAGCAACTGTTTCCCTAAACTCCCTGTAAATGGGGGAGCAACTTGTTCCCCATTTTGACCGTGAAGTGGAAACCGTTCCCCTGAAAAGTGAGGTTCTGTTGACAAAGAACGTAAACACACACGATTTTAACTATAGTATCTGTTTTTATTTATTCAACATATTTACATTGCGATTTCAACAGACTTACTAGCTACGACCTCAAGTGAAAGGTTTGACAACCTGTACTCTCAAGGTCTGTCTACCTGGCCACTATTGAAAGTATATTCCATATATGTATATATATGTATATACTGTGTATACACATACATACACATACATACATACATATCTCACAATCAAACAAAGCAAAACGTAAAATCACCATCAAAACTAAAGTGTTCACATTGAACAGACGCGAAAGTCAACAACAAACATGAGGCTACTTCATGGATTTTGAAGAGGCCTAGTGCCTCCTCCTGCATCTCTGGATTAGTATCATTATTATATATATATATATTATATATTTACGAGAACAACAAGGCTGTCTGGAGTGGCTTCGAGAGGGCATGCGCGGAGAGGAGAAGAAGAAGAGGAGAAGAAGAAGAAGGGAAGGATTAGGAGGGACTAGAAGCTGAGGGGAGGGTGTAATGCACTATTGTGTGAATACAGTGATGGTTTTGGAAACGTACTTCTTTATTAATTTTTGTTTTGTTTTGTTACATTGCCTCCCTCGTAAAATCAGTTCTGTCTGAGATCCGTTTTAGTCTCTTCAAAGGCAGTTCGCTGGTTTTTGGAGAATGGGATGAATTGATTTCTTGAAATTTTTTGAATTATCATTATGTTCTTTTCAAAGACCTTTCACTGGTTTTGGGATGAACTGATTTCGTGAAATCAGTAGGCTATCATTATAATCTTTTCAAAGACTGGTTTTGGAGAGTGGGATGAACTGATTTCATGAAATCAGTAGTGGTTACCATTATAATCTTTTCAAAGACTTTTCACTGGTTTTTTGGATGAACTGATTTCATGAAATCAGTAGTGGTTACCATTATAATCTTTTCAAAGAACTGGTTTTTAGTGGGATGAAATTTCATGAAATCAGTAGTGGTTATCATTATAATCTTTTCAAAGACTTCTCACTGGTTTTTGGAGAGTGGGATGAACTGATTTCATGAAATCAGTAGTGGCTATCATTATAATCTTTTCAAAGACTTTTCACTGGTTTTTGGAGAGTGGGATGAACTGATTTCATGAAATCAGTAGTGGTTACCATTATAATCTTTTCAAAGACTTTTCGCTGGTTTTTGGAGAGTGGGATGAACTGATTTCATGAAATCAGTAGTGGTTATCATTATAATCTTTTCAAAGACTTCTCACTGGTTTTTGGAGAGTGGGATGAACTGATTTCATGAGATCAGCAGTGGTTACCATTCTAATCTTTTCAAAGACTTCTCACTGGTTTTTGGGAGAGACTGAGATGAAATATCTTGAAATCAGTAATGAGTGTTATAAAGAATTTTGTCTACTTGATTTAGTTACCTTATTTCTTTATATTCCCACAAACAAGATTCAGTGATCCGGTAGACCGCACTCAGTTGTGTCTAACAGATTCGTAACTGGCTTGGGCTATTCACTCAGGCATCTGTGAAATCTGTGGTAAATGATTGACTTTACAACTCTCCAACTCTCTCTCTCTCCATTTTTCACAGATATTTGTTTTGAAGAGGAGTTTGCAGGCGATTCTTGCACATGCGCATATACGTTGCTGTTGCCATCGATTCTCATTTGCATTGATTCTCATTTGCCATAGGTTCTCATTTGCATTGATGCACATTTGCCATAGATTCTATATTTGCATTGATTCTCATTTTCCAGTTATTCTCATTGATTCTAATTTGCATTGATTCTCATTTGCTATTGATTCTCATTTGCCATAGATTCTCATTTACATTGATTCACATTTGCCATTGAGTCTCATTTTCCATTGACTCTCATTTGTCCGTGATTCTCATTTGTCATTGATTCTCATTTGCCATGGATTCTCATTTATGTTGATTCTCATTGGCCATAGATTCTAATTTGCCATTGTTTCTCATTTGCCATTGATTCTCACACTCCCACTGGATCTGTTAAAATGGGACTCAGTTATTTTCCATGCGTGGTCGGCTTCTACTATTCATGGTTTGACATCTTTTCCTGTGAGTTCAGTTCGAAGTACTTTGTTTGATCAAAATTGCCAAAGTATTAATGCTGTATACCAGTTTATATGAGAACAACTCTATATAATAAAGTGTTTTACCCAAAATACACGGCTCTGAGAATTTTTCTCTTACGCGAAAGCCATGCTTCTGTGTATTAACCGAAGTCGAGCTTCTAATTATAAATTGGTTTGCGTCTTTGTCAGAAAAACGTCTGCTTTTGGGGAATAAGGTCTGAACTGGAGTACCTCACTAAGTCATCCCATGATCTTAATTTTAATCGGCGCCGTATCATCACACACAATAAGAAAAATATCAGGAGGTTATCATTGTCTGCTCGTTGAACAAAAGGTCTAAAAGTACCTTGCGGAATATTTAGAATAAACGATTGTTTTCGAGACTCAGAATTTTGAAAATAATAGATAAAAACGATATGACAGTTCTCTTTTATGTATATATATATATGTGTGTGCATATATATATATATATATAATATATATATATATATATATATATTTATATATATATATATATATATATATATATATATATATGTGTGTGTGTGTGTGTGTGTGTGTGTATGTATATGTGTGTATATATATAGATATGTATATGTATATATATACATATATATATATATATATATATATATATATATATATATATATATATATATATATATATATATATATATATATTAGACTGCTCAAAGAAGTATGGACTTGGTATTACGGGCATGTGAGATAAATCTACGGAAATGAGAACCCACTTTTCATGTTTGCTGACCCGTTTGAAATTGTTACATTATCTCCAACAAAGCTTTCTGTAGTGATATTTTCGCGATATTTTTGTCAAACGCAGTAAAAGCTGAACCTTCGAGGCCATTCTGTAACAATTTGAAAAGTTTCAGACCTACGCTTTGACTTATTTTCGAGTTGTAGCTGTATGAATGAACAATTTAAGGTTTGGTTGTTTTTATACAATCAAATGCAGGTACAATAGGTTAATGAGACTTGAGGTGAAGACTAGTTGATCACTACTCTTGTGGTTATATATATATATATATATATTGTGGTATATATATATATATATATATATATATATATATATATATATATATATATATATATGTGTGTGTGTGTGTGTGTGTATACCCATAACATACATTATATATATAAACATATATATACATTATATATATATATATATATATATATATATATATATATATATATAGTGGAGGTAAATAAAAAAAGTACATCACTGCTCTGGGAGTGCCACTCACTTGGAACAATAATGATGGAAGATCGCGGATGACAGCGTGCTATAAATTTGTTACCATATGGCATAAAACGAGAGAAGTAAATAAGATGTCAAAAGACTGGAGTTCTGCAAGGCTGGAATCCCTAAAGGAGAAAAAGCCGAGAAAGCTGTGTTTTATGGTACTTGACGAGTCCCAAGTCGAATGGCAGGATGTTCAAGGCTGTGAAGGACATTCTGAAGGAGTTGCGACCTGCTGTGTCAGAAGAAAGTAGGGTTCGGTGAAAGAGAACAGGTGAATGACATTGAGGCTTTAGGAAACAGTTGTGACAGCGAATACGCGTGGTCCACAAAGCGTAGAAGAATTTATTGGAATCCGGACTTGAGTCACACTTGGTCTGGAGAATAGGAACGGGTTGTTTTAGGCGAGAAAGAGGTGCTGTTTTTGTAGGAAGTGAATGAAAATGGGAAGCCTCCTGGAAGTGTGTTGGGAAAGCTGCTTGGTTGTTGCAAAATGGGTGATTTGTAAAGAGCGATGGTGAGAGGAGAACTGGATAGAGGTATATTTGGCCAGTGTCTAGGTGACTGAATGTTGTATAAAGAAGGCAAGATTGACGGATAACAGGCTGCAATGAAAGGCACCACGAGGAGAACGCAAAACTCAAGGTGAGGTCACTAAATCAGGACGGGATGCCTGCAGAATTTTTATCAGGAAGAAAGGATACAATAGTGAAAAAAAACGTGTACTGCTTAAAGCACAGATATGTAATAGGATGAATTCAGCGGTCAAAGACAAAGGGAGTGAAACAGGTATACACTTGTTAAACATTCAGCAGCAAATATGACAAAGTATTGTAGGACTGAAAAGAATCTGGACTTCAGGGAAATAAGTGCAGAGAGGAAGGTTAATGAGCAGATGGATCTCAAATTAAATAAGAAATGTATTGAGAGAGTAAATATGACAAAGTATTTTAGGACTGAAAAGAATCTGGACTTCAGGAAATAAGTGCAGAGAGGAAGGCTACTGAGCAGATGGATCTCAGATTCAATAAGAAATGTATTGAGAGAGTAAATATGACAAAATATTTTAGGACTGAAAAGAATCTGGACTTCAGGGAAATAAGTGCAGAGAGGAAGGTTAATGAGCAGATGGATCTCAGATTAAATAAGAAATGTATTGAGAGAGTAAATATGACAAAGTATTTTAGGACTGAAAAGAATATGTACTTCAGGGAAATAAGTGCAGAGAGGAAGGCTACTGAGCAGATGGATCTCAGATTCAATAAGAAACGCTTTGAGATATGCGCTCTGAAGAAAATACTATGAAGAGACGATTTCTTGCCATAGTGACCATTGACAATGTAAGGCGGGCAACTGAAGATTTGAAGGGCAAACAGAAGCTAAAACAAATAAAAGTCAATTGCGCAGGTGTTTGTAAGTGTATGAAGAAGAAGCTGATGTTGTGGAAGCTTGCTGCACAAGGGGTTTATTCATGACTAAGCAGTTTTTCTGAAGCCACTGTTGAATGGGGGAACGGTTTATTGGTGTATATACATATACATACGTATATATATATATATATATATATATATATATATATATATATATATATATATATAAATATATATATGTATATATATAAATATATATATCAATATATATATGTATATATAGTATATATATATATATATATATATATATATATATATATATATATATATATATATATATATATATATATATATATATATATAATATATAATCAAAGGGTTTTATAGACAAACAGTCAGGCAGACATGCAATATCACTTATGCAGTTACTTAGACGGGTGAATGATCTGCATGCATACTATAGACGAAACATACAGGCACAGTATGAAAATGACAAGTGGCTTAGTTACACAACTGTATCAGATACAAAGGTGAATCTGAATAACAAAAAAAAGACAAAAAGAAATAATAAAATAATAATAATAATAATAATAATAATAATAATAATAATAATAATAATAATAATAATACTAATAATAATAGCTAGGCATCTAGAATTATCAAGCTCAATTATGAAGTTTTTCTCCACACCAGGAATTCTTAAAATATATATAAGGCTGCCAGTGGAATAATCCTTGTCTGTTCACTTTTCAGAAATGAAAATCTGACCTAATTTGACCCCAGTGTTTTTCAGTCGGTGTAGAAAATTTGGCATTTTTGTCCATCAGTTTAAAAAAAATTCTTTTGAATGATTTTAGATCACCGAAAACTTAGCTTTAGGTTCATATAGTACATCCTCCACTTCATTTCTTGAAATTCAACTAATCTATCATCTTCTTCATTATTTTTATATGACCATCATTGGTAAATTTTAAAGTACGAGAAACGTAACCTCTGAATTTTAAAATGTTGGCTCATAAGTCATTCGTCAAAAAGTTATGGGATGTGGAAATTTATATATGTATATATATATATATATATATATATATATATATATATATATATATATATATATATATATATATATATATAAATAAGTCATTCTTCGAAAAAGTTATTCGATGTGAAATTTATATTTATATATATATATATATATATATATATATATATATATATATATATATATATATATATAATGTCATCCATCGAAAAAGTGTTTCGACCTGGAAATTTATTTTTATATAAATAAGTCATTCATCGAAAAAGTTATCCGACGTGGAAATTTAATTTTCTTTTTCATATAAAAAGACACTCGACCAAGAAAAAGTCAGATTTCTATGGGGGAATAATTATTCATTTAAATTTCGTAAAAGGAGAACAGTTTCAGTACTTAGAAACTAACCGTATTCATAGCATATTATGGACGTTTGTTTGTATTCAATTGTAACATTCGTAAAGCTTTTTCAGTTTCGTGTCTCTTCTGTTTATATGTTGTACAACATCTGTACAAACGTCATTAAAATGCCACATTTGCAGTAATAATAATAATAATAATAACTTCACATATGCATGGTGAAATTAATCCTGAACGTACTGACAACATAAAGTACCTTCATTATAAAATAATAATAGTAATAATGAAAATAACAATTTCATTTTCTCCACCATAGGTAGTACTGAAGATATTACCGTAATCAGCTCCTTCAGCACACCTGTGGCGAAAGCATTACTGTTGTTAAGACTGTCATGATTACAGAGAACATTTACGGAAATGCATCAGTCTCCGGAGGTGTTATGAATTGCAATCAGCAATGAGTGATTTCACCAGCATATTCGTCCTCTCCTTACCATCACCGTTGCCAGCGTTAAAAAAAAATGGTTCGTTTTAATCGCACTTCAAGTGTTTCTACGTCGCTTCAAGATAACACGCCTTGTTGTAATATAACCGTCTGAAGTGACATTTCTCGCCCTTTGTTTTGTTCGGACCGATATTTTACCTCTACGTAAATGAAGTTCCTTTCCAGAGAGCCAACTCCTATATTATTTTAAACAGGCACTTTGTTTACTATTTGGATTACATATCAAGAACCATCTATAGTCTGAGCTATCCCTAGGAAACATCTCAAGAAGAAGAACAGAACTGCCGTTTCCTCCTCTTCTTCTTCCATATCTGCAATTAAACTCGACCGCCCACACTTCTGACTGTTTACTTGCATAACACGTTGTTTCTGACGAGAACTGGATCATCCAGGCCTGGACTCTGTTTAGAATTGACAATCGTATTCTTAAGATTCTTAGATTTCTTTTCTGTCTGAAAATTCGTTGTTTAAAGAAGCTTGGGTCATAAACCACAGATCTGGACCCAGAATGAAAGTAAGCAAGATGATGGCGAGTGAACAAGGTTCAACAGTCCAGGCTAGGATGTCAGCCAGCGAATAGGACGCACCATAAACTAATCCTTGATAAGTTTTTCTTTTTTTTTTTACAAGATGTCTAAGCTTAGCTGCTTCTACAAATACATTCCATTGACGAGATAGTCAGCGTCGTGGGCGTAGGGCGAGCGAGACCCTCTGTGTTTTCTGAGTCTTCGTCTGACGCCCCTGAGACGGCAGCCCACTAGGACAACAAGGAGAGCCGTGATACAAACACCTGTAAGAGACGAGAAAGAGTTCCAATGTTATTCGTTTCTAGTAGAGAGAGAGAGAGAAAGACTGGAAAGAGAACTGCTGTTGATGAAGAGGTGCTTTGATTTAATTGATTCCTACCCAGGAGGGAAATGTGGAAGTAAGTTGCTTCAGGGTACCTTAATGGTATGTCTGAGTGTCTACACCGCACTAGAACATATCATGAACACTCTTCACTGATTTTCTGCACACATGTCACTAACAGGATGAATACAAGTCTGATACTTCATACGATTATCCAGCATTTGCTAAAGCTCCGTTCTCCACATATGGTCTTTGACTTAGTTTTCAACCTGTTTGTGATATACATGCAATAAGTTGCAGATATGTGATTTCCTTAAGGAAAACGATCAACTGTTTAAAGTCAGCATCTACGTATGTAGTCCATTAATCAGGTTAAACATAACTGAATTCGAGAAATTCCTAAATTTTACATTTTTTTTCAACTTCCTAGATATTTTCTGTTCATTTTAAGTATATTCCACCCTGGATTAAACTTCATGCCGTTCAGGCTTATCAGTTAAATCTGATGGAATGTTGAAACTAATGTGGAGGACTATCCTTAATAATAATATGGTGTTTTCGAGAATTCCGTTGTTGGAGTAAAATTACTGTTTACCCAGTTACTGCAATTTGTTTGTGGGCTTTTAATTCTTTTAAATTAAGTTACAGCTGATTCCTCACGTATTATAAATTATGGAACAAGCATCCACGTGATTTAATGATTTCGTGAGGTACCCAGAGGTTGCATAAGATTTACTCAAGACTTTGGGTATTACAGCTGAAATAATGGGCCTTCAGATCCATCAAATGCTGAAGAATCGCAATAGAAGACTATAAATGCTTTGATATCATTCAAGGCTTTGTATGTTGCTGCATTCATTACAAGATATTCAGTCTGATGTTAAGCAGACTTGAAGTCTTGCCACTGTTACTTGCTCACGCAGGGGTGTGAAGGATATTAAGGGATATCAAAAGCTGCAATTGATTTTGCAACATAATAAATGCTACACTTTTTATTTCTGTAAAGAAAAGAGACGTGGACATGTGCACCTTCCTGATCCAAGCATGCCTTTGCTTCCGTGTTTCATTAACAAGAAGCCAACAGCTTCAAATTAACAGAGGCATGTTGAATAACTCAGAACACAGGATAGTGCAGATGTACATCCTAGAAGTGGATAATGAGAGTTGAGCTTGCAATCTTTGCTCAGTACTTTTTGGAATCCGACCCTGACCTGTACAGTGAAGCCGAAGAAGTGGTGACAAAGAGCCCGAAAGTTGGCAAGAGCAAAATCCAAATGGTGGCAAAATACAGACTAGAAGTTTGCGAGACCAGTGCCCAATCAGTGGCCATATACAGACTAGAATTTTGCAAGAGGAATGCCTAAGTGATAAAAACATACGGTCTAAAAATTTGCGAGACGAATGACCAAAGAAGTGGTCGAGAATTACATTACGCATCTTTATCCCCTTCTTATTGAGTTTACTAGCACAACCCACAGAGCGACAATCGTTCAAACCCTCAACAACATCATCAGAGAGCAACCGTCTTACACCAGAGTTAGTGTGAGTCATAGATGGAGGCAAAGGTGAACTGCTAATACAGTGCAAAGCTTTAGAGTCAACTGCCTCAAGTAAAACAGTCTTCCTAAATGGGAACATTACTCCATGCAGAAATCTGGAGGAGCTGCTGCAGGGAAGAAGTGCTTGGGACACTTGAGAGCAAGCCACCTTTGGGAAGGCCACTGTAAGTGAACCTTTAGGGTGATCTTTCAGTGACGTGGTACTATGTACCCCTAATTCGTGAATTTGTAGGAGTCTCAGGGACTCATCTCTGAATTATTAAACATCATTGAAAAACCTTGTTGAGTAGCACGTGATGTCTTGGAAGCAATGAAACTGGCAAGCATATGTTTGTTCCCATTAAGATAATATCCATCCTTACCTTGATAGAATAACACGTAGTTAAGGAAGGCTAAGAACGAGGCTCTAAACAGAGCAAAAAAGCAAAGGAAAGAAGATATGTGAACAGTCTTTTTGTAAATGAATAGGGCTAAAGAGGAGTTCTGGAGGAGGTCCCCGACGAAGAAAGAAAAATGATAAAGTGACAAGGAAGACGGCACGCTGAGCACCGTGAACTTCAGTCATTATGAGCATTGTAAGATAGACCAGTAGTTGATCTTGTCATATATCATCAAAAAGTTTCAGAAAGTGGATATCCAGAGGAGGGTTTTCTAGCACTTTTAGCTGTTGGACACCATCTAGACCCCATTTTCTCATGTGGACCCTTATGGCTGCTGTTGGTGTAAAACAAAATGTAATAAAACTATATTTCACCTTCTCCATGGATTAATGATATCAGTTTTAGCATTGCTTCCTAGATACAGTATATGTATCAAATGTTATTTGCCATCTGGTCAAGAGGAAAATTGCTCCTTACTTATGTTAGCAGAATCATCATTCTGGCCAAGTCCATCTCATAAACGTATCCAGCCAAGGAAAATAATTTCCTTTGCCAGATACTGTATCCATCACAGTGTGAAGTGACTTTAGTGAGCCCAGTCTAGGATAACATTGAAGCTTCTCAGTTGTTTAAAGTAAAGCTTATCAACCATCACCTGTCCCTTAGTGGCCGAGTTCATTTCAAACCACAGAACAGTCTGATGGACCAAGATTCTCACGTCTCACTGATGCATAATAAAGGATGATGCTAGCACAAAGAGGAGAAACAAGGTGTTAATCTTTAGATGATAAATTTGTTATACTTTGTTGTCTCCTTGTTGTCAGTGATGTAGTCATAGCATTTTATATAGAGACTCAAACTTCAGACTTTCTAAGGTATCTGTTATACTCTTTTCACTGGAATGTGAGGTTGAGTCCGAAATTACAGATATAAAAGGTTACCATCATTCACAGATCAATTCAAATCTTTTACCTCATTTGTAGAAGAATGAGAATGTTTGGTATTCGAATAGATTTAGAATGGCTGGCAATTCAGCTCCATTCAGCAGACTTTTTGGAGCTTTTGGGAATAAAGGTAAACAATGTTCCATTATATGTTTCCCATTTTCTTCCAGAATTTTCTCTTGGGAAAGAAATATTGCTGTATAGACAATCAAAACAATACTAAATGAAATGAACAAAAAAAGGTTAAGTACAGTATGACGTGCCATTCTACTTATTTTTTTTTAGAATGCTGTCTTGTATACCTTTGGTAATAGATATTCAGATAATTATTCTGTAAAATGTGGGACTCCAAGCTGCTACATTTTAATAATCTGGTACATTTATTTATATATTTTCAGATTCTCTGGACACCATCACTAACACTGATATCAAGAATGTTGTACATTTGAATATTTGCTCAGTCTGATAGTACAAGAGCAGGTGTGCATTGAGCTGGGTATGTTACAAAAGAAATCCTGAATTATTTTTCTGTTAAGCATCCTGGAAAAAGAGGTAGTATTAAAACTAATAATTCATACGCAAAAACAAGACAACTGTAATAGGTATGTGCTTATATACTTATTCTTACCCATAGCAAGGGCCAGCACAGCTCCTGAGGCTTGTGCATCCTGCTCGCGAGCTTCGATCTGGAGCTCTTCGAGGTTGACCTCCAGTCGAGCCAAAGAAGAGTGAGCAATTGAGTGCTGGTGGGGTTCGTGAGCTGATTCGAGATGGGCGTGGTCCGAGCTCTTTTCCTCTGACGAATGGGACCCTCCACCTCCTCCTCCTCCTCCTCCTCCCAGTCCACCACCTCCACCTTTCCCATCAGGTAAGGTACCATTGTTGTTACTGTTGCTGCTGCTGCTACTGGTAATACTACTTGTGCTTGATTTGCCTAGAGGGAGAAATGAGGTTCCTTTGTCATTAATGAATATCACAGATTTATTTTCATCTCTTATTGTCTAGGGCTGGATTTTGACTGACAAATCCTTCTCTGTTACCTGACCTGTTTGACAAGACATATTTATTGTACAGTAAACAGTTGTTGTAGAAGCAGGATAAAATTTTTGAAGTCATAGACATTCTAAGTCAGAAAATTTGTCACTAGACTAACAGAAGATATTGCTCAATATTTTGACACTAGACTAGCAGAAGATATACTCAATATTTTGACACTAGACTAGCAAAAGATATCACACAATATTTTGACACTAAACTAGATGATATTGTTCATTCATGTGTTTTCTATAACACTGCAACAATTTCCTAAAATACATGCACCCTTGGGAGAACTTACTAGATGATGGAACCGTAGTCAGTGGTGCTTTAGTTGATGGTGGCAATTTTACTTCTGCTCTCTGATTGGCTAGGTTCCGGACGTTACCTCCACTCACCATACCCATCTGAAATACAATTGCTGTCATGTAACTTTTAGTTCCACAAAGGAAAGTTTAAGCAGAAATCACTGTTCTTCCAAACCTTCTATAAAGACCCTATTACCTTCCAGGCTTCACCTGGTCCAAAATTAATTTATTCTTACATCCTACCATCATTGATTACAGTTACTCACAAATACCCATATGAATCAGTTACTATCATTCTTCCCACATTATAATCTTACTTTTACTAACCTCAGTTTTCAGATTTCTTTTGTCAAACTCTTCCCTTACTCATTCACAAATCCTCTCCTCATCCTATAACTTTGCTCTCACCTTGGACCTTTCTTTGACTCTACCACCTCTCTTTCTACTTAAAAATATCAACAAGCCATGGACACATAATACATCCTTGTCTCAAACTCATTTCTACACCGACCCAGTCATGTTTGCGTCTGCAGAAGTAACGTAGCCTTGCTTTCATCACAAAAGTTCATAATCAGATTGCCATACATCTTTAACAGCATCCTCACATAATCACTGTCGATTCTGTTTTAAGCCACTCACTGGTGGCTTGGGGATGGTGCCACTGCATAAACCCGGTGGTCCACCAACTTAGTGGTCTGAAACTTGAGAGGGTTAGTAAGAAAATAGGCACCAGCCCTTGGGCTGAGGTTTAAGCAGTGGGCCTAGTGACACACTGGCCACGTGTCTTAGGCATTGGGACTGCTCCCCCACTGTCTGTTGGCCGAAGAAACCGGAGTTCAGCGGTGGCCTTATGAGCAATGCGAGGCCCAGGAGGACTTTATGTACTTTATATTATGGGTCCAGGTGTGCTACAGACCTCGGTAATTTCCCTTGCGCTCCAGTGTCTCACACAGCTGTCTTATAACTTGATCCCGACACTCCCTCTTCTATGTCTAAACCCAAAGTGCTCATCACCTATCAATTTTCTTGTTACCTGTCATACTTTCTCATTCGTAATCTTACCATAAGCCTTCCCAGGTGTGCTGGAATATACGAATGAATGTAAATGGTGGGACATACCTCTGTGTTTTGGAAGTTGCCTGGGAAACTGGCCATTTGTTGCTGTGGTTTGTTGTTGGGATTTTGTTGGTAGGGTCCCAGCTGTTGTTGCATCATCTGCTGCTGTTGTTGAAGCTGCTGTTGCATTCCTGGTCCAGCGTTCATGTGTTGCAGGTCTTGCATTGGTTGTTGTTGGAGGCTGTAATTAGGTTTGTCCATCCATACAGGCTGCAAGATACAACAATATAATTATAATAATGCCAAGAACAATGCTAGAAAACAAAATAACAATTTATTATTATTATTATTATTATTATTATTATTATTATTATTATTATTATTATTATTATTATTATTATTATTATACACACATTGAAAGAAAATGCTCCAGACATTATGCTTATCAGTGAAAAATATGCTTTCAAATCCGAATTTCCGAAACTTAGTACCAAAACCCAAATTTAGGTTAAGCAGCTTTGCATTCTGCAAACGCCATCATGAACTCTCAACTGCCTGCATTTCTCATCCCCCTCTGTGGTCCATTGGTTATGAAAGAGGCTTCACCTGGGAAAGGCCTAAGTTTAATTCCTACAAGTGTAAACAGTTCAGGTCTTTTTTCCTGAAAAGCCAGTTTGTGCCCCCGCTGAAAACTGAGTGAATTGTAGACCTGGTAGTTAGCCAGTTATATTTGGTCTCAGTGGGGATGGAAAAGGGCATAGAGCTAGCAGGATTATCCCAGACGACTTACTGAGAACATGAAGGCCTGTACCATACAGAGCCACCTCAAAGGGCGCGTCCACACTACAGTAAAAACATGTCATAAACACACTACAGTAAATGATCACATATGCACACACATATATCACAAACATGTTAAATACAAGTCAGTGATTTAATGTACAGCAGTTCCACGATTTTGCAGCATTTGCCAAAGGTTCTTCCACCACTTGCAGTCGTTGACTTGTTTCCAACCTGTTTGTGATATGCATGCGATAAGTTACAGATGTGTGTTTATGACATGCTTACTGTACTGTAGTGAGAACGTACGCTAATAGGATAGGGCGTATTCATTGTTACTCAAACCTTTCCTGTCTCTCGAGCATAATCAATGAAGTGAGTTCCACACTTATTCATTTGTGAAGATGCAGAAGGCTTCTCTTAATTTGTAATTTAGTAGCAGCACACATTCGTCGGTATTGGCATTCATGTATAGAAATATGTGTGATCGTATGCTGCTATACGTGTCTTCGTAGCTTAACCTTTGCAGAGTGCAGGATTCTTTTCTAGTATTACTCCTTTAATCTCCCACCAATCCTATAGGTGTGTGGACATAAATGACTCCCCTTTCCCTCTGCACCAGGCACTTAGCCAAGACCAAATAATGCCCTGAGCAATAAAGCCAGAGGACAGTGGTTCCCTGTACGTATTACCTCCAAAAAGTAACCCTGACAGTACTTGGAATGAAAGCAAAGAATCATTTATCAGATGACAGGTGCAGATCCATCATCTCAGTGCATGTACATGTGGCGCAGTGTGTGCATGTTGATTTTTCATTTTACATAGTTTTCATTACACGGTTGAATCTCTTACTAAATTGTCTTAAAATGATTCAGTCACAGTACCGGAAAGGAGCAAAGTGTTGTTGAATTGTTACAGATTATCCGAATAATTCATAGAAAATAACATGAAAGTTTAGATCATGAAGAATTGGCACTCTAATAAATCCTAGGGTGCAACTTTCAGAGACAGCTAGATCATACACACAAAGGAAAGAAAAAATTACAGAAATTAATAGAATAAAATCAGATACTGGTAAATGTTTCCTCAAGACCAAGGAAACCCTAACGTTCAGTTATCAGAGAAATTCTGTTCTCAAACATCAAAAATTAATAGAAATTAATAGAATAAATATTGATCATGAAAACTGCTACTTTAACACCAGTGAACTCCTGACTTTCACTTATTCAGAGAAACTGAATTCACAAATTGTTCCAAAAATGATGCAAGAAAAGGTCTAAAAAAAACGTTCAAATTGTAGAAAATTCACGAATGGTTAAAATAAGGGATTCATAGCACACGTAAGATGAAAATTGCACGACGTTATCTAAGGCTGCTTTTAAGGCTACTTTTACCGCTATTCTTGGTCACACCACTGGGAAAAATCTACTTGAGAAGTGAGGGTGCTACGTGCAAGGTGGGATAGGTGTGGCGTTGCCCTTAATGAACTCTGACAGGCGAGTCATTGAAACGGACCCATACATTGCTCATCTGCGGAGGCTGCTGCGGTTGCTGTTGCTGTTGTTGTTGCTGCTGTTGCTGCTGCTGCTGCTGCTGTTGTTGTTGCTGTTGCATAGGCTGTGGTAACTGCTGCGGTTGGCCATAGTCTGGATAGTGGAAGGAATGGTGTGGCTCTGACCCCATGAACTCTCCTCCCATGCCTCGGCCTCCTCCCTCACCTGCAAGAAATTGAGATTCAGGAACACGAAGGAGTGTCGTTTTGAGGCAGATGACATGCTATGTAATTCGTTTGTTACAATCTGACATGGGAGAATCATGACACGCATAATCGGTATAAACTTGGATGTATCTCAGTCTGTTTATGAGAGTAAACACGTGTCGTTTCAGGGGTCGAATACTTGAGCCTGCTTTAATAAGTGTGACTAAAGGTGTCTCCGCGTTACAGTAAAACATATCATATGCAAATGTTGATAACTTATCGCTTATATATCACAAACAGGTTGCAAACAAGTCAGCAACTATAAGTGGAGAACGCATCTTTGGTGAATGTTGCATAATCGTTTGAAGCACTAGTTAGTACTATCAGTAATTTGTTTAACTGTGTTTAAAGTAGTTGTGATATTTGAGCAACAACATGCCTACGTGTGTTTCTAACATGTTTTACTGCATTGTGGATGCACTCTAATAACATGAACTGTCACAGAGATTTTAAACATTTTAAGACTATTGAAACCGTTGCAAATTAACTACCAGAATTCTGTTCACTACATGAATTGCATAATCACTTATGCATGATGTCTTGCTACAAAGTAATCAAAAGTTCAAGCGAAGATGCAATTCATTACTACCCTGATGTTATTCTCCTTGCATTTTAATAAATTTTCATCTATATTAATTTATTTTTTTTTACTTTTTCTTCTTAATAAGTGAGATCTCTTCTTTCTGTATTTCCCTTTAACTCTTCTTACTTCTTCCTGATGAACACCATATTCTTTGGAAGCTTGAATTTCAAGTCAGTGGCCCCTTTGGTGGTCTTTTTCCATATGAATAGGGTTCATCTTTGAATAATAATAATAATAATAATAATAATAATAATAATAATAATAATAATAATAATAATAATAATAATAATAATAATAATAATAATCTGAATGAATGAAAGGGTAAAAAACCACAGCTTGCCCATGCATCCCGAAGGGGGATAGTGCCGTCAGTGCACCTCACTTGGTGCACTGTAGGCATTACTGAGGTTCTTTGCAGCGTCCCTTCGGCGCCTAGCCGTAACCTCATTCATTCCTTTTACTGTACCTCAGTATATAATCTCTTTCTTCCATCTGACTTTCCACTCTTTCTAACAATTATTTCACAGTGCAACTGCCAGGTTTTCCCCCTGTTACACCTTTCAAACCATCTTACTGCCAATTTCCCATCCATCAGGTCAGTGGTCTGGTTAAACTGAGGTATACGTAACTTTTTTTCCCCTTCCAGCGCTGAATGACCTCATAGGTCCCAGCGCCTAAATTCTATATTCCCATAGCCTATTCCCATTCCTTACCCATGCTGTATCTCTGTCCTGGCCAGGCAGGTCGTTGGTTGTAGTCGTAGAAAGTATGTCCTCTCCCTCTTCCGCCGTAGGCTACAGGCTCCTCGGCAGGTCTGAAATTAGGATCGTTATCTCGTTAAAAAAGCTCATTTTCGTTTTGTAAGGGACTTTCATTAAGAGAATCACACGAAAGTAACGAACTTAATGTAGAGATACTTTGCTTTTTAGTTTTCTGTGAAAGAACACTATTGTGCTGGCTTTGTCTGTCTGTCCGCACTTTTTCTGTCCGCCCTCAGATCTTAAAAACTACAGAGCCTAGAGGGCTGCAAATTGGTATGTTGATCATCCACCCTCCAGTCATCAAACGTGCCAAATTGCAGCCCTCTAGCCTCAGTAGTTTTTATTTTATTTAAGGTTAAAGTTAGCCATAATCGTGCTTCTGGCAACAGTATAGGATAAGCCACCACCGGGCCGTGGTCCATACAGCATTATACCGAGACCACAGAAAGATAGATCTATTTTCGGTGGCCTTGATTGTGCGCTGTAGCGGCTGTACAGAAAACTGGATTGCGCTGAAGAATCTGCGGCGCATTTTTAACTTATTTATATTTCAAGAGGATGGCACCAGATGGGATATTTTCTTTAATGGGAAATTCATTTGATTTGGCTGAAGCATCTCTTCCCATACTTTGCTTCTTGCATCTCACCCCCCCTCCTTCCCCCAGGAACCCCCTCCCCACACAAACGCACGCACACACACACACACACGCACACACACCAGAAAAACACACACTCACAAAACTGGAAGATAGAGGTTACATAGATAGTCAGTGGCATAAGGCCAGCTTAATCAACAACAGCATGAATTTCACAGATGTACAGCTATTATCTTTATACTTAGGGAATATATATATATATATATATATATATATATATATATATATATATATATATATATATATATATATATATATATATATATATGTATATATATATATATATATATATATATATATATATATATATATATATATATACATATATATATATACATATACATATACATATACATATATAATATATATATCACCAAGCTTGCCAGCATTACACCAAGTGCACCACGATTCTCATCTGCAATTAGCATAACATACTGCGCACACCAAAGCACGTCACTTTAAATGCTGAATACCTGACTTTTTACATCATACTGGCATTAATATGAGGCCAGCTAGAATTAATGTAACGAAGGTAATGGCCCAAATGTGCATGGGGAAAGTTTAGTTGCCTAACAACTTCAAGCACAAGCAAATTGCATAACAGTCCATTGCATGCATGCACGTCACGGCGCGTCTCGCCGCAAAACCAAACCGCGTTTCTTTTTGCTTTCAAACTCGCTCCGGAGAAAGTGACATTTGACGCATTATTTTTGGGGGGACCCACCGTGTTTTTTTTTTTTTTTTTTTTTTTTTTTTTTTTTTTTTTTTTTGTCACTAGGAGTGGAGAGAGGAAGAAGTTCGTTTCGCGTGGACTGAGTCTGAGTCTTGTCTCCCACTGTACCTCCGTTCATATTCTCTTTCTTCCTAATAACTTTCCTCAGCCATCTCTAACAATTGTTTCATAGTGCAACTGCTTTGAGGTTTTCCTCCTGTTACACCTTTCAAGCCTTCTTAAAATTTCCCTTTCAGCGCTGAATGACCTCATAGGCCCCAGCGCTTGGCCTTTGGCCTAAATTCTGTATTCTATTCTATCTTGTTTTCCCAGCCGTGCCCTTTATAAACGTAGTGACTAGAGTGGCTAACTCTCTCTACCGCTGCTGATTAGGGACGTTGGGCCCGGGTTGTACTTGGATGGGTGACCATCTAAATTTGCCAGGCGTGGTCCAGGGCACAAGGAAATACACTTATTGTCAGAATGAAAATGACTTAGTCACGTTCCACTCTAACCCATTTTATCTTTGTTGCATCCTTTAGTCAATCGCGGTGGGTAGCAGCGAGGTGGAATAAGGCAGCGAGGCTAGCAGTTTCACCCCAAAATAATATCTGAGAATCAAAGTGGCTGTCCTGTTTGCTAATTCCCGGACCACTCACGACTTCGCCTTTGCCAATCCAATAAGTTGCACAAGACTCCTAGTGTCTGCTGGTGTCAAGAAAAAGGCGTGGGTCCAGCAGCCCCATCCTAAATTATTTGCTGAGAAACTGGAAGGCTTTATCCTTCTGATACCACCTCTTTCGAAGGGAAAGGGTATTTGGTGATAATACGTATGTACTGTATATGTATATATATATATATATATATATATATATATATATATATATATATATATATATATATATATATATATATATATAATTTATATATATATATATATATATATATATATATATACTTTATATATATGTATATATATTGCATATATATACATGTATATGTATATATATATATATATATTTATTTATATATATTTTAATATTTGTTTTACAAATATAATACAGAAATGTTAGGATAATTAGATATAATGCAATCTTAAATAGAAATTGAGAAATCATTGTCAGTCATGAGACGTATGATTGATGAATGTGACTATTACTTTTTATGTATGATACGAATACATATACAAACAGAAAAAAACAATCTTGAAGAGAAATTGAGAAAGCATTGTCAGTCATGAGATGTATTATTGATGAATGTGACTATTGCTTTTTGTGTATGATATGAGTACTGTCCATACACAAACAGAAAAATGCATTCTTACCCCTGCCCTGAAGGAGGATAATGACTGTAGTTCTCCAGAGGGTTGGACTTGTGGTTGAAAATCACCCTCTCGTATCCTGGACCTGTAAAGAAGGAACTGAAATAGTAAATCATTCCTTTTATTGTACCTCCATTCATATTCGTTCTTCCGTCATACTTTCCTCAACCCTCTTCTAACAACTGTTTCGTATTGCCACCGCGAGGTTTTCCTCCCGTTACCTCTGAAACCTTTTGACTGTCAAGTTTCCCTTTCAGCGCTGAATGACCAGATCACAGGCCCCAGCGCCTGGCCTTCGGCCTAAATTGTACATTTCATCCATTCCACATCATGTGAGAATTATATTCGTCACAATTTTCAGCCTGCAATTAAGGCGTTTCTCTTTCCAATACGTTTCCTCGGGATTTTATGTAAATTTCGGGTTGATTCGCGAGAAGTGGAGCGCATCTGACAAATGCGCAGTTCGCAGGAATTTCTCCGGAAGTCGTCGGTCTGAGATAGACATTATTTACATAAGCAGCATCTCACAGCGACTGGTTTTCAAGGATAAGCCTGGTAATGACTGATCTCCCGGCCCACAGCCGTAAAAAAATAACCCATTTTCTCGCCACACTCTGCTGTTGATGCGAGACTTTTTTTTTTTTTTTTCTCAAAGCTGGTTACCACTCGTTTTCTGGTGTGGTCCTCCCAGCTTCTACTGTAGAGTGGTTCTGAACCTTTTTGTCACCACGCCCCTCTCTAATAGTTGGTCCTTCCCTCTACCCTGACCCCTTGCATCTAAATTAAATTCCCTCCCAGATTTAAAGGCAAAAAAAAAAAAAAAAAAAAATGAGAAGAGGTGGGGTGTTTTAATTCCTTTGGGAGTGAATTAGTGAGATTCTTGACACTACTTCTTAGCAACTCTTGTTAAGAGAATGACGAATATAATTAGGGATTTTTGAATTTTCCCCTAGGGCTCGCCGCGCCCCCCTTGGAAATTTCTGACGCCCCCCAGGTTGAGAACCACTGCTTTGGAGTCTCAAGAAAACACTTAGCTAGAAGTTCGTTAATTGCTGTTTTTGAGTAGCCGGTAACTAAAGCAATTTGTGTAAATTATCAGTTTAGAGGGATTGTGCTTATGCAAAGAAACGCCTATGTATGCTGTGTTGATGCCTACTGTAACCATACTGTAAATATTGTAATTGCAAATAATGTAAGTTTAATCCTTTCAATAAAAAGTAAAACAAAAATAAAAATAAAAGAAAACAAGCAATATATACTAAAAAAACTAGAGGTTCGTCCTCTCTACATGTCGCAAACTTATCGCTCATACATCTCAAACAAGTTGAAGACAAGTCAGCGACTTCTTGGTGGTCCTAACCACCGCTTCGTACGATTATCCAGCATTTGCTTAAGATTCGCTCTGCACTTGCAGCCATTCTGACATGTTTTCAACTTGTTTGTGATATGTATGTGTTAAGTTACTGACATGTTGGTGATATGTTGTGGGTCACTTCCTGGCGCTCATTAGGGTCCAGGATATTTGTATAATGTCATGAGTCACCTTCTAATCCCTGTCATTCTCCAGAATATTGGCGTGATGATTTTATGGTTCATTTTCCATTACCTACCAGTTTTCACAATATACTGAACGCTCAGTTGCTCTGATAAAGCGAATATACATTAATCTGCACAATTCCTTTCAGTGCGAAGTTTGACCTGAATAAAATATCCCTTTCATCTTTTATGCCAATACAGATACTAGTCAAGTAATGGTAGAAAAAAATGACACGCACTTTGTATTCTAGTAACTCGAATTGCATACGGTGCTCATTTCACGACTCGAGACTTAAGCCAGTTGCAGAAAAGAAAGTCAGTTCAATCTGGTAGCATTTGTAAACGGATAAAAAAGGTTAGCGCAGAAGAAGACACACGACTTAAGACGGAAGTTATATCACAAGCCATTCTGTCTTAAGGAGCAAACTGTTGTTGTCATGTTCTATAACGACTACCTTCATCCTTACTTAACGGTTGCCTGGTCGTGATTGGATGTCTTTACGCAATGGCGAATTCCGGATTGCTGCATTTAAACCAGGGTTGACAGGTGAACATCCCAAAATTTCAAGAAAATATGGCCGAAAATGGCCACTTTGGAGAAGTATTTGGCCAAAAATATGGCCGAAAATGGCCACTTTGGAGAAGTATTTGGCCAAAAATATGGCCTAAGATTTAAAAGTGATTGAATTGTGTGAATTAACATAACAATTAACTGTTCATAAATTATGCCTATATAATCGATTACATGTCATCAAAATACTTCAAATTGAACTTAAAATACTTAAAGGGGAAACAGCTGTTAAACTGACAGCGCTTCGTCAAGGCATTGAATATCTTGTTGTTCTTTTTCTGCAGTCGAGGCGTTAAGAGTTCTGCTGTTGTGCATTTGTGGCATTTCGAGAGTACATTTTTGCACAAATGGACAAATTGATTGATCGTGGCCACAGAGTTCAAAAAATACCCAAATTTAAAAAATTTCACGGCCAATTTTGCAACCCTTACTCAAACTCTGGAGGAGGACTCTGACAGCACCACACAAACACTCTCTCTGCTTCGATAAATCTCTCTCCCAGTGTGACGAAATTCGACAATTACCTGTTGGATTCCCTTGGGCGTGTTTCCGCATATTAACGACTGTTGATGTTGGTAAATGGTACAGTATGCAAGTAGTTCCGTCTGGTGAAGTATGTTAATTCCTTCTGTATAACTTGGTCGTTTATATTGTAGGTGACGCTGCTAGGTTCTTAAGGAAATTTGCGGAGATTAAATACTTTTTCTTGTATTCTCTTTTCATTAGGCTATCCATTCACATGTGTACTTATACATACATACACACACACACACACACACACACACACATATATATATATATATATATATATATATATATATATATATATATATATATATATATATATATATATATATATATATATATATATATATATATATATATATATATATATATATATATATATATATATATATATATATATATATATATATATATATATATATATATATATGACGGATACACACCAGCATCACTCAATATCCAATTCACTCTGCATTTAGAAGAACTTACACCCTAGGGGAATTATAAGCGCCAAGTGTATCTGCCACGGCCAGGGTTCGAACCTGGGCTTTTGGTTCAGATAAAATGACAGCTAGTCCACTGGCCATTCGGCCATCAACGTTATATATATATATATATATATATATATATATATATATATATATATATATATATATATATATATATATATATATATATATATATATATATATAATACATGTATTTATAGACACAAAAGCAAATAAAGTAAATAAAAATAATTTTCTACGTACCATAAGCATTGTCCCTCGGAGGGGGCTGATTTTCCCAAGCGGTATAGGGACCAGAGGCACTTCCGGTCCCCCTCACAGGGGCGGCGCCCTCGGTAGATGCTGACGAGATGGAACAGATTAATAGCTAGACACACCTACACCCACACACACAATAAATAAACTTACTTCAGATGTCCTTTCAGTCATCTAAGCTTTTGAGCCAACAAACCTTGTTGTTGAGTCCAGTGTTTCTAAGCTTCTTTTGAAATAGGCATTCATGAAGCTTGAGAATGAGATAAGCTTACAATTGAGAAAAACGTTGGAATATGAAATAAGAAGACAGATAGATACCTTGATGAATCAGTGTGAGGCAGCGAGGCCAAAGGATTTTGTAAAGTACTTTGTAAGAAAATTTATCAAGATCATGGAACACTTAAGGAGAAATTCTCAAACTATAAACTTTATATATATATATATATATATATATATATATATATATATATATATATATATATATATATATATATATATATATATATATATATATATATATATATATATCACTGAATATCACATGAAGTAACAAGACAGAGGAGAAAGCGGAGAAACGTAGATAACAAGATTGGTAAAGGAGATACTAATAAGACTGATAAAAGACACTGATAAGAAAGATAAAAAAGACATTGATGAGGCAGAGTTAAAAGAGACATATATAAGAAAAAAAAAATGATTTCTGATCATTGAGACTTGGATGGCTGTTCTCGTCATACCTACCTGCTGGGCATCCCAGCGCGGAATCCTCGTCACTTTGGTCCTGGCATTGAGGAATGCCGTCGCAGGCGTTGTAGATGGCTATGCACTCGCCGCTGTGGCATTCGAACTGGAATCTCTTGCATTTGGGGGCTGGAATGCACAAGGAAAGCCCATTATTAGGTATTTTACCAAAATATGTAACTTGAGAACACAGATTTCCAGAATTAAATGACTCAGACATTTTTCAGTGGAAACAGATTAGGTATTTTACCAAAATGTGTAACTTATAACACAGGTTTCAAGACTTAAATAACTCGGACATTTTTCAGTGAAAATAAATTCCAGCATTTAGGGGCTGTAATGTAAAAAGAAAAAGAAAATTCGTGTTTAGATATTTTACCAAAATATGTGTCTTGATAACACAGATTTCCAGAATTAAATGACTCTGACATTTTTCAGTGGAAACAAATTCCAGCATTTAGGGGCTGCAATGCACAAGAAAAGCCCATTATTAGGTATTTTACAAAAATATGTAACTTGATAACACAGATTTCAAGACTCAAATAACTCGGACATTTTTCAGTGGAAATAAATTCCAGCATTTAGGGGCTGCAATGCACAAGAAAAGCCCATTATTAGGTATTTTACCAAAATATGTATCTTGATAACACAGATTTCAAGAATTAAATGACTGACATTTTTCAGTGAAAATAAATTCCAGCATTTAGGGGCTGCAATGCACAAGAAAAGCCCAGTATTAGGTATTTTACCGAAATATGTAACTTGAGAACACAGATTTCAAGAATTAAATGACTCTGACATTTTTCAGTGAAAGTAAATTCCAGCATTTGGGGGATGTAGTGCACAAGAAAAGGAAGAGCCTTGTTTAGATATTTTACCAAAATATGTCTCTTGAGAACACAGATTTCAAGAATTAAAAGCCTCTGACATTTTTCAGTTAAAACAAATTCCAGCATTTAGGAGCTGTAACGCACAAAGAAAAGCCTATTTTTATGTATTTTACCAATATATGTATCTTGAGCGCACAGATTGTAAGAATTAAATGACTGAAATTGTTCGATGAAAACTAATTTCAGCATTTAGGGGCTGTAATGTAAAAAGAAAACAAGCCTGTGTTAAGGTATTTTACCAAGATGTGTATCTTGAGAACACAGATTTCAAGAAGGAAAACTGATATTTTTCAGTGAAAATAAATTCCAGCATTTAGGGGCTGTAATACACAAGGAAACGAAGCCAGTGTTTAGATATTTTACCAAAATATGTCTTGTGAGGACAGGTTTCAATTCCATTCCGGTAAACTTGAATAACCTCGCCAATCAAAATGCAAACTATCGAACAGTGTAGTAATGGAAAGAGACAGACTAACTAGAGTAAACTCGACTGTATGTAAAGAACACTCTGAGAGTGCTCACGTCGAACCTAATAGCACACACGAAGGGCGTGACACCTTTAGCAAACGAGGATCCCTAATGACGGAATTAGAAGCCCTCACTGGCAAGGAGGGAAAGGAACAGGGCAGGAGAAGCAAGGCAATCATTCCGCAGCCGCGACGTCGGATAAAGAGAGAAAATGTCTTCAGGGGAGTGGTGAAAGGAAGGTGGGTCCCCGAGACGTTTATTGTCGGGAACGAAAGGGGGATTGCCACAATCAGAGAGACACACAGACAAAAGCACCGTGTCTTCATTGTTGTAAGAGCGGTGACACGGCGACCTCCTCCTACAGCTGCTGTGCAATAGCGCTCTCAATCGACGAAGTTGAGTTCGTCATGTCTCGGGTTCACCTGCTTTTATTTTATGCTTGGAATTTTTTTCTGGGGGGAAGTTTGGTTTTCATGGCCGTTCGTTTTAACATTACATGCAGTCTAGAGCGTTTCAGGGGCAGCTAAGCAGTTTCTATTTAATGATGCTATCAATAGTTCAAGCGAAAATGCAATGCATTATTACCCTAATGCTATTCTTCTCGCATTTTAATAATTTTTGTCAGTTTATGTATTTATTATTTTTTTTTTTCTCTTTTCAATAAGTGAGATCTCTTCTTTCTGTATTTCCCTTTACTTCCTTTTACTTCTTCCTAATGAACACTATATTCGTTGGAAGCTTGCATTTCAAGTCAGTGACCCCTGAGGGCTTGCTCCATATGAATGGGTTTCATCTTCTGAATAATGATAATAATAATGACAATAATCAACGAAGTTAACTTCGTCATGTCTTGGATTCACTTGCTGTTATTTTGATGCTGCTCCTTGCAGATTGATAATATAATTCTGTATATTCACCTATCTAAAATTAATACAGGCTATCTAAAGCAATTGTAGATTGAGAAAATAATTCTGTATATTCACCTATCTAAAATGAATACAGACTATCTAAAGCAATTGTAGATTGAGAAAATAATTCTGTATGTTCACCTATCCAGAATGAATACAGAGTAACCAAAGCAATTGTAGACTGATAAAATAATTCTGTATGTTCGCCTATCCAGAATGAATACAGATCTAACTAAAGCAATTAGAGATTGATAAAGCAATTCTGTATATTCACCTATCCAGAATGAATACGGGCTATCTATAGCAAGTGTAAATTGATAAAAGAATTCTGTATATTCACCTATCCAAAATATATACAAATCTAACTAAAGCCATTGCAGATTGATAAAGCAGCTCTGTATGATTCACCTATTCAGAATGATTTCAGACTAACTAAAGCAATTGCAGATCAGTAAAGCAATTCTGTATATTCACCTATCCAAAATTAATAAAGATCTAACCAAAACAATAGCAGATTGACCGAGAAGTCACTTCATAGTCCACTCAACTGATAAAATCGGACTGTGTTAAGCATTTTCTCACTTGCGATGTGAAAATGTCTTCCGACGATCTTTGCCAGCGAAAACTGCACAGGCGAGGTTATTTGACGCAACAATGGCTTTACGATAATTGTGTGATTGCGACCGCCTAGTAATTCTTGCGTAGCTCTCTTTTTTTTTTTTTTTTTTTTTTTTTTTTTTAGCGAGAGGTTGTGTGGCCGGTTTCACGGGTGACTGAATAAGCACGGATTAGTAATAAGATGATGATGTTGATGATGATGGTGATGATAATGATTAATTAGTTTTCGTTCGCTCACACGAGGAGGCGGCCACTGTACGTGTGTGTGTGTGTGTATATATATATATATATATATATATATATATATATATATATATATATATATATATATATATATACATACACGTATCTATCAATCTATATATAAATAGATGTATATATATACATCTATATATATATATATATATATATAGATTGATAGATACGTATATATATATATATATATATATATATATATATATATATATATATATATATATATATATATATATACACACACACACACACGTACAGTGGTTGCCTTCCTCGTGTATTTATATAAACATATAAATACATACTACATGCATACATATGTACGTATTTTATAAATAGCATACACGTGACGAATCTATATAATTTTACCCTAGCAAAGTACTGGGGTTGAAATCTACAGAGAGAGAGAGAGAGAGAGAGAGAGAGAGAGAGGTGGGGGGGAGCGGGTTGTGAATGCACGAACAATACCGGCAATAGATGTCATTGATTGCCCAACGTGTCTCTAAGGTCGAAAGATCAGCAGTGCCATCTCGTGTCACAATAGGCGGTTCGTAACTTTTTTATACATATCTATCTCAGGTGATTACGCCAACTTTCTTTTCTTCGGCGAGAACTCTTCCGTTCTGTCCCAAGCCATTCTGTCGAGAACAATCATTTTCATCACCCCTAACGCCACTTTTTCCACCCATCGCTAGAATAGAATGGAATCTGGAGTTTACGGCAGAGGGCAAGCGCTGGGAGCTATGAGGTCATTCAGCGCTGAAACGGAAATTGACAGTAAAAGGTTTGAAAGGTGTAACAGGAAGAAAACCTCAAAGCAGTTGAGTTGAGCTGAGGAAAGTAAGATGGGAGAAAGAGAATATGAAAGGACGTACAGTAAAAGGAACGAAAGAAGTTGCAGCTAGGGGCCGAAGGCACGCCCCAGAGAACCTTAAGTAATGCCTGCAGTGCACCGCATGAGGTGCACTGACGGCACTAACCCACTCCGGGTTTTGTGCATTATGACACTCACACCATGAAGAGAAATCTGTAAGTTAGCATTGTTGTTCAGTAAGGTACTGAGTTTTCCTTAAACGGTATCTGACTAGGTTTGAGAGCTTCGCGTGCATTATTTTCTTCACACACACGCACACACACACCCAGAGAAAGCTTACATGTATACATGTGTTTCATTATTATGCTTATTCAGAAATCTTTACCAGGTTTAAGCTTCGAGAGTTATTTCGAGAGAGAAAACGCACTTTTCAGCTGATAATATTAATGGTATCTTGCATCAACTGGAACCAACAAAAGGCTAAAGAGTTGTTCTTAAACACAAAGTTTGAGGAGAAGAATCTTTTTTTCTCAGAAATGAAGATTTACTCATATTCTGCCACTGTGCCGGTAATGATAACTCTTTGGCTGCGTTAAAATCACTCGCTGAAATTAAATCTCGCGGGTTTCTTGAACATTTTTCTGTACATTATTTCGTCCCTGTGCCGGTAATGATAACTCTTTGGCTGCGTTGAAATTACTCGGTGAAATTAAATCCCGCTGGTTTCTTGAACATTTTATTATATATTATTTGGTCTCTGTGCCGATAATGAAAAACTTTCTGGCTTCGTTGAAATCACTCGCCGAAATTAAATCTCGCGGGTTTCTGCAGCATTTTACTATATATTATTTTGTCTCTGTGCCGTTAATGATAACTCTTCGGCTGCGTTGAAATCACTCGCCGAAATTAAATCTCGCGGGTTTCTTGAACATTTTACTATATTATATTATTTTGTCTCTGTGCGTTAATGATAACTCTTCGGCTTCGTTGAAATCCCTCGCCGAAATTAAATCTCGCTGGTTTCTGCAACATTTTACTATATATTATTCTGTCTCTGTGCCGTTAATGATAACGCTTCGGCTGCGCTGAAATCACTCGCCGAAATTGAATCTCGCGGGTTTCTGCAACATTTTATGATATATTATAACCTCATCTTTTATATGGAAATTAGACCTAGATAATTTGCCCGTATGAAGGAAGGAAATTTTCGTTACAGTATTCCGTTCCCCTAAATCGTACCGGAGCTTACCATCTACCTGCCTGTTGAATGCGAACACATTTCAGCTTCACCAGCCAGTCCTCTTTTTTTAGAAGCGCCGAGATGAACTCCCCGGGAGTCACTGGCAACTTCTTAAAAGGCTCTGGGAACGAGCGGTCGTAAGCAGAGACCTGACGTCATAGCCCCTCGCGAGACGGCCTGGAGTGTACCCGCGCTCGTTGTGCGTCCGGCGATTCAGTGGAAGGTGTCCAGTGAATGACAAGGTTGTCGTTGCAGTAGGAGTTAACAGCTGTTAAAGCGAAGCCTGCCAGGTCATTCAACCTCATTCCTCGGGAGTCGTACTCGTTGCGGAACGGGTGAACAACCTGTGTCGATAAGTGAGCCCCAGAAGCTTCCCGAGAGAGTATATATATCTATAAAAGTTGAAAATTAGGAAGAATAGATCCCGATCTTCTCTCTTCCACTCGGATTTCGGTTGATCGCTGTGATTGTTCAGATTCTCGGTGGTACGGTTGTATGGTCGTCTTGCTTTCCTGTGTCGTAGTGCTGCTGTGCGTGGGAAGAAGTTGAACTGAACAGAAGTTCGGTCGCAGCCCAGGAGAGGAGAAGGAGGATGACTTCCAAACTTCGTCGCCCGCCCCTGTTTGGGCTCGATAACCCCCTGGGCATTCCAGTCCTGCCCAAATACTCCTCCTCTGCCGCTTGCAAGGTAAGAAGAGCTTATCGCCATGAACTACAGGTCAGCAACACGAGTCATATGTAAATGTATGTATATATATATATATATGTATATGTGTGTGTTTGTATATATATATATATATATATATATATTATAGTGTGTATGTATATGATATATACATACATATATATATATATATATATATATATATATATATATATATATATATACAGTATATATATATATATATATATATAATATATATATATATATATATATATATATATATATATATATATATATATATATATATATATAAAAACACCTGTATATATGTATATATATAATATATACATATACATATATACACATACATCCTCTGTTGGGTATCCTGTTCTCCATAATCAATGCTACCATGCCTCTTAAAAATACCAGAAGGAATATTATGACGCTCAACACAAAAATGATAAATATTATGACATTCAGCACAAAAATGATCAACAGCCATATACGATTTAACAGCTTCATCACCATCATCGTCATCATCATGGAAGTTGTCCATTAAATTCTCCCTTTCCACTCTCTCCCACTCTGTCCTGCACCCCCTGTCTCAACTCCCGTCAGGGATATATATTTATCGATGCCTTTTACCTGTGATTTCGCAGAGATTTCTTTTCGAGCTATTAAAGCTCTCCCGTTCCCTTCATCTGTCCAAACCATTTCAGTCTATGAGATTTCAACCTATGTTCCAACGACTGAATATCAGATCTCTGTGGAGTCTGTGGTTTCCTGAGCTCGTTTTTTTTTATTTTTTTATTCTGTCAAGAAATCAGTTTGGGTTAAAGTTGCCTCGAGGAGAAATAGTTTTCAGGTGACAGGCAACATGCCTCATGCATCATATTACTACACAATAAAACTGGTAGTAACTTTTAATTATAGGTTGGTAGACTACTATATATCAATTGGATAAACAAAAACAAAAAGGCTCATGGTACATTGGATATGAATCAAGATTACGTAACTCTCTGAATCTCGTTATCATTTGTTCTCAAATCTATTTTTGTTCCCTTAGGATGTTTTCCTCACATGGAGATAATTTGCCTTACGTCACTAAGAAGGAAAGGGTAACCAGGTGGTTTCCATTGTCGAGTCTGGATAGAAGAAACCAAACTTTGCTTGTATTTTTACCATCTCTTCCATGATTAGAACTGAAAAATATTTATGTCAAAAAAGGCCCCTTAGTGGGGTAGCACCGTCAGTGCACCTCACGTGGTGCGCTGTAGGCATTACTTAAGGGTGTTTGCAGCGTTCCCTCGGCCCTAGCTGCAACCTCTTTCATTCGTTTTACTGTGCCTCCGTTCATATTCTCTTTCTTCCATCTGACTGTCCACCCCTCTAACAATTGTTTCATAGTGCGGCTGCGAGGTTTTCCTCTTGTTACACCCTTCAGACGTTCTCACTGTCAATTTCCTTTCAGTGCTGAATGACCTCGGGTCCCAGCGCTTGGCCGTAGGCCTCAATTTGATATCCTATCCTATTGTATTCTATTCCCTGACAAAAAAGGAGCTAGTTATTCACGAATTCTGTAAACTTGTAACTAACTGTAATTGACTACAGCAGGTCCTCCAACCTAAAAATAAGGAGAATAACAGGTAAGCCACCCCAAGCACTCGTCGGATTCTGCTTGGCACCTGTGACAGCGAAGCTCTTGCTGGTTGGATGCCCCAGTCATCCTACTTGCGGGAGGGCGTTTCCTCTCTCGGGATCTAGGATGAGGATGACATCCTATAGCCAGCGTTCCCGAAAAGGGAGTCTTCTTTTAGCGTAACGGTGAACCGAGTTTTGTTGGCTGAGATGACTCGCGTCACGCAAGTCAGTCGTCACCACTATCCAAGTATCACTGGAGTTTTCAGTATTGTATAAAAGACTTTGCCATTTTTTGTGACTTGTTCCTGACAGGCAGAATGTCTGGCCTTTCGATAGATGTTAAGGTTTTATTGGGTTGACCGTTTTCTGCCTAGTGACTTTACGTCGAGACTAGGGAAGGGCTAAGCCTCCCGGGCTGGATTAGAATCTGCTTTGGGTGCGTTTTAGCTACGACTTTATTTCTAGATTTTTGGTAATTTGCGTAACCGCAGACGATTGGCGTACCGTTACGAGCGGCGTAAAAGCTGCCTCCACCTCCCTTTTGACTACCTGTAGATGGTCGCTTCAGTTTCAGTTCACTTTGACGATAGTGAAGAATGAAATCACAGGAAATGAGCTTTTCAGTGGCGCAAACGTTGTACACAAACACACACAAACAGTATATGTACATACACATAGATGGAACACATACACACATTTATATATATATATATATATATATATATATATATATATATATATATATATATATATATATATATATATATATATATATATATATATATATATATATATTTACATACATACATACTACTGTAAGTGCATTCGTTTGGTATAGGCAATTCTTGTCTGGGTGACCACTCAGAAATGCCAAACATCTTCGGCGCAAACTTGTCGACTGCCTGTTCAGCGGCAGTGCTACACTATGAGTATGTGAGCGTGTGTATGTGCGTATGTTTGTGTGTGTGTGTGTGTTTGTATGTGTGAGCGTGTGTGTGAGTCTTGAAGATTATTTGTGACCAGGGATGGGAAAGTTTTATGATGAAAGCGAAGCTCGTGTTAGAATATGCCAGGAACCGTGACAGGTCTGGTCTGCGAGCGGTCTCACACGAGGATTTGTGATAACGCCGATTGCGAGAATTGTGGATGCATAACATTTCCTCTCGCATGCCTGCGAAGGAGTGCGGACTGGAATTCCGACTGGGAAAGTAAGACAGATAACAGGCGGATTCCTGAGTGTTGCGCAAGGGGAGGTTAGACGAAGAACGAGACGATACTGGACATCTTCTTACACGCGAAGATATAGCATTCACTTGTACTCCACACAGGAAAATGGAAGATGTTTTGGTTAGAATCTGCCCAGCAGTTTCGTCCTCCAGTGGACCTCTTCTTGGAGCGTTTATTGAGGGAAGGAGAGCTCCATTGGAGGACGAAAGTGGTGGGCATATTCTAACCAAAACACCAAACCAAGGGGTGTTGAGATTAGCATTGGTACAGAAGTAGTTCTGAGATAAATGTGTTATGAATTTCTACCTGTGTGAGATATATATATATATATATATATATATATATATATATATATATATATATATATATATATATATATATATATATAATATACTGTATATATATAAATAAATATTATATAATATACATACATACATACATACATACATACATACATACATACATACATACATACATACATACATACTGAATAAACAGAAGAACAGGAAGGATTTCGGTGTAATAAAACTGTTGGACGTTATAGGAGATGTAATTTCTTTTGTGCTCTGTAAACTTTAGGTATTTCCCCTGGCAAATCGTTGCCATGCTTGGTATCTCCTTGTTGGGATTTCCCCAGGGGCAGTACTCCTTGCGTCGTGATGAAACTTGGGACGATCTACATGTTTATTTAGTAACTTTTTCGGTAATAAAAACTGGAAAAAAATAAGTTTCTGTGTTCCTATTAACGAGTTCTGTTCCCATGGCTAAGGTATATAACTTCTGAGGCTGTCAGTACAATACTTTTCTATGTACAAATTAACGAGTTCTGTTGTTGAGGCTAAGGGATATAACTTCTTAGGCTGTCAGTACAATACTTTGCTATGTACATGTTAACGAGTACTGTTCTTAAGGATAAGGTATATAACTTCTAAGGCTGTCAGTACAGTGCTCTTATATGTACATGTTAACGAGTTCTGTTCTCATGGCTAGGGTAACGTTTTTTTAAGGCTTTCAGTGCAATACCCTTTAGAATACTCTTCTATATACGTATGAACGAGTTGTGTTCTCACGGATAAGGTATGCAAGTTTTTAGGCGGTCAGTAATTATACAACAAAGAGGCAACTCAATAATGTCTTAAGACGTCGTTTCGTGACAGGATTTTCCAACTCAGTTGCTGAGGTTTTCCTCGGAAATAAACCTCAAGTTTTCAAGATACACATTTTGGTTCATCGTTGCACACTTCTGTGTCTAATGAAAGTTTTAACTCCTGCTGATAAATTAACCGCATAATTACGCGTGATTATAAGGCACCCAAGCTGGTCAGTGAGTTGCAACAGCAACTTCAAAGATGCAGAAATCTCGAGATATGCAAGAAATTGAAGTCATGTCAGTCCAGACAGTGATGTCATGAAAGAGGATCCCGTAGGGGGGTTAGTGCCCTCAGTGCACTTCACAGGGTGCACTGTAGGCATTACTCAAGGTTTCTTTGCAGCGTCCCTTCCTTAGGCCCCTAGCTGCGACCCCTTTCATTCCTTTTACTGTCCCTCCATTCATATTATCTTTCTTCCCCCTTGCTATCTACTCTCTCCTAACAATTATTTCATGGTGCAACTGCGAGGTGTTCCTCCTGTTACACCTGTCAAATCTTTTTCCTCTCAATTTCCGTTTCAGCGTTGTATGACCTCGTAGATCCAATCGCTTGGCGTGTGGCCTGAATTCTGTACTCTATTCTATTCTGTTCTATTCTATCATACAACCTTGACATTCGTAACAAAGGAGAACGTGTCTCTACCGACAGATTAAGAAATATCGTCCAATGCATTAGTGTTATGGTCCCTAATCAGCAGGTATTAATAATATCAATTTATGTGCCAGCTTTTCTTGTATTGTCTTTCGTGGGAATTCTTTATTTCTTTCGCCCGTGACCTTTGCCAGGTAACTTTTTCTTTGTGTTTTGGGAAATCGTTTCGTGGGTGTGCAATAACGTTTGGGCTGTTGTATGCACTGGTGGATCCAGGGGGGTGGCACCTGGGCACGTGGCCCCCCCCCATGAAAAATAATGACAAAATAATAATATTGAAGATTAGATAATAATGACATAAATGAGAAATATAAAAGTAGGAAAAATACAAAATCTATTATAGAAATATATATATATATATATATATATATATATATATATATATATATATATATATATATATAATGTATATATATATTTGTATGTACAATATGAGTATGTTATGTATGTGTGTGTGTGGTGTGTGTGTGAGTGCACGCGCACGAGCATTAAATTAACAGTTTGTTCCTACAATTTACAGCTGATTTAGAAATGCCTGTTATAGGTGGTTTAGAAAACTAGCCACTTAATTCTAGGGCACCTTACGGAACTCCTTTTTCCTCTGTTACTTTTCTGGGATGAGGTTGTTAGCCCCATGCCCTTCGACAGCCTGAGCGCCCAAAAGCTTTCTGGCACGTTCCGGAATCGAACCCAGGACACCTGTCTAGCGACGTCAATGACCCCAGATTATGTGACGCCATTTTGACAAAGTGATAAATGATAATAAATCTCTTTGAAGAGGCACTCGTTTCAGCCATTGGGCTACGTATTTGTGTGTGTGTATTTGAGAGAGAGAGAGAGAGAGAGAGAGAGAGAGAGAGAGAGAGAGAGAGAGAGAGAGAGAGAGAGAGAGAAGTATCCATTACTTACAATTAACTTACAATCAGCAAGTGACCAGATTGAATTTGATCCATATTTGTCCTGACGAGGAGAGAGAGAGAGAGAGAGAGAGAGAGAGAGAGAGAGAGAGAGAGAGAGAGAGAGAGAGAGAGTATCCATTACTTACAATCAACTTGCAGTCAACAAGTGATCCGACTGAACTCGATCCATATTTGTCCTGACAAGGCTGACTTGCATTTTGTACAGGAACCCTTCCATGTGTTTAAACTTGTCCCATTAAACCTTCAATTCCACACATTTTTTTTTTTTTTTTTTTGAGAACAACCCCGCCGCCCCAACCCAGCCCCAGCCCCCGGCCGCCTTCCTTTTTCTCATGTACTCCATGGCTCACATCTCGCTCTACCGTCGATTTCATCATTTACCCTTAATTCTCTTTAGGGGAAAACCACATTCTGTTTCCTGCTTTCATATTGACGTCATTACACTCTAATTGATTCTACCATTTGCCCTTTAATCCTTACTCTCTCTGCCACTCTTCTTCAGATTTCCTTTGCCTTTGTAGTTGTCTGTAAAAGGAAACTGTTGTGCCGGCTTTGTCTGTCCGTCCGCACTTTTTCTGTCCTCACTTTTTTCTGTCCGCACCTTTTCTGTCAGCACATTTTCTGTCCGCACTATTTTTGTCCGCGCTTTTTCTGTCCGCCCTCAGATCTTAAAAACTAATGATGCTAAAGGGCTGCAAATTGGTATGTTGATCATCCACCCTCCAATCATCAAACATACCAAATTGCAGCCCTCTAACCTCAGTAGTTTTTAATTTATTTAAGGTTAAAGTTAGCCATAATCGCGCGCCTGGCAACGATATAGGACAGGCCACCACCGGGCCGCGGCTAAAGTTTCATGTACCGCGGTTCATACAGCATTATACCGAGACCACCGAAAGATAGATCTATTTTCGGTGGCCCTGATTATGCACTGTACAGAAAACTCGATCGCCCAGAAGCATTTCATACTCGTTTATTCGTCCAGTTGGCCTTTAAATCCTTATTCTCGCCAACACTCTTCTTCAGTTTTCCCCTGCCCCCTTTTTTTATCGCCAGTTTCCGCTACATTCCTCACCTCACGTAGGCCATGGTTCACCTCTCGTCCCATTCGATCGTCGAGTGTGACTTCGAGTGTGACTTCGACTCCTCCTTCGTCTTTCTGGTTTATTTTCGGGGTTTTCTGTCGGGTCCTCCTCCTCGTCCGACCCATCCAGTGGGGTCCTGGGCCCACCAAACGTGCCCCATTTATTTGGCAGTTACCGCTTTATCATTTCCTCGAGTGATGTGTCCTTCCGTGTTGTAACTGTTTTCTAAGAGATATGTCTTTAACTTTTTATTGTATACTTTGTCTTTAATTTCTTATTGAATTCTTTTATACGTATTTGACTCCTCATTGAATTTTATTATACATCTTTAACTTCTTGAATTCCTTTGACATTTTCACGCTCTTCGAGTTCTTGGGCATCTTACCAAATAGTCTGGATTCCTTCTCATTGAATTCTTTCAACTTCTTATTGAATTCTTTTATACGTCTTTAACTTCTTAGTGAATTCTTTAGACGTTTTCAAGTTTTAATTCTTGGGCCACCTTGCCAAATAGTCTGGATTCCTTCTTACTGAATTCTTTTATACGTCTTTAACTTCTTATTGAATCTTTTGACGTTTTCAAGTTTTAATTCTCGGGCCACCTTGCCAAATAGTAAGGGTTCCTGGTGCTCAAGAGGCCGCTTTCCAGTATCTTTGTTTCTGCGCCTGTTTTAAGCAATTTATAGCTTACGTATTTTGTACCTATGAAACTAATGCGTTATGAAGATGTTTCAACTTCCTCACCCTCCTATTCCTGATTGGCTGGGTACTCCAGTACCAGAGAGAGAGAGAGAGAGAGAGAGAGAGAGAGAGAGAGAGAGAGAGAGAGAATTCCGGGTGCCAAAACAAAAAGGAGGTCCTTCGGGACAAAAGCGAGCCTTTCATTTTCACAACGGGGAATGTCATCTCAAAAATCAGATTTCCAGGGTCAAAAACAGTACCTCTTTGACACTGTGGACGGTACAGTTTCTGGGAGGTACCATTCAAAAGGCACCTCTCAAACGCTGCTCTATAAAATGAAAAGGCCTCTTTGCCTAATTTTTTCTTGTCCTAGTAGACTTGACTCCCATTTGATACTTCCTCTGAGAGGTAGAGTGGGGTGTGGTGTTGGAGAAAAGCCATATTAAACCATATAACACATAATATTATTATTATTATTATTATTATTATTATTATTATTATTATTATTATTATTATTATTATTATTATTATTATTATTATTCAGAAGGTGAACCATATTCATATGGAACAAGCCCACCATAGGGGTCATTGACTTGAAATTCAAGCTTCCGAAGAATATGGAGTTCGTTTGAAAGACGTAACAGAAAGTAATATGAAATACAGAAAGAAGATATCTGTGTTTTTAAAAGAAAAAATAAATGAACGAATCAATAAATAAATAGATAGATAAAAATAAAAGTCGTATCTTAGTCGACCGGTAAATTCAACTCAAATCTTCCTTTTGGCTTCCATCAAAAGTAGGAAATATCCTCGTCTCTCCTAGTGTGGTGTAACGAGACGGGATATGACATTCAAAAGGGCTTCAGTTGGACAAGGGTTGAGGTTTCTCGAGACGAGGACCTTTGGTCGCCGTCCTTCAGAGTCTATGGTGACCTTTTATTGGACTCTTTGTGGCCACTTGACTGCACGCCAGAGTGAGGTGTTTTTCCATTTCTCCTCTCCTCCCCTCTCTACTCCCCTCTTCACCCCACAACTCCCTCACCCACCCACACACTTGTCCCTCTGAAACATAGAGATGGCATATCCTGAACAAGACTCGTCAAAAACCATTTCTTAGAACAGAAGAAGAAGAAGAAGAAGAAGAAGAAGAAGAAGAAGAAGAAGAAGAAGCAAAGAAAGCTATCCCCTACCACTAACCTTAGTATTCCTATTCTTATTCTCATTCTTCTTCTTCTCATTCCCTCATTCTCATACCTGCTCTTCTCATTCCCTCATTCTCGTACCTTCTCTTCTCATACTTCTTCTCATTCCCACATTCTCATACCTCCTCTATTCATTCCCTCCTCATACTTCCTCATTCTCATACCTCCTCTCCTCATTCCCTTCCTTCTCATACTTCTCCTCATTCCCTCGTTCTCATACCTCCTCTCCTCATTCCCTCCTTCTCATACCTCCTCCTTCTCATACCTCCTATTCCCATTCCCTTCTCATACTTCCTCTCCTCATTCCTTCCTTCTCATACCTCCTCTTCTCATTCCCATTCCCTTCTCATACCTCCTCTCCTCATTCCTTCCTTCTCATACCTCCTCTTCTCATTCCCATTCCCTTCTCATACCTCCTCTCCTCATTCCTTCCTTCTCATACCTCCTCTTCTCATTCCCATTCCCTTCTCACACCTCCTCTCCTCATTCCTTCCTTCTCATACCTCCTCTTCTCATTCCCTTCCTGTTCATACTTCCTCTTCTCATTCCGTCATTCTCATACCCCCTCTTCTCATTTCTGTCCTTCTCATACCTCCTCTTCCCATTTCCTCCTCCTCATACCTCCTCTTCTCATTCCCTGCCTTCTCATACCTCCTCTCCTCATTCCCTCCTTCTCATACCTCTTCTTCTCTTTCCTTTCCTTCTCATACCTCCTCCTCATTCCCTGATTCTCATCCCACGCCCTGCAATGTCACCAAACCGGAAAAGAACCGCAAGAATCACGCGTGAGGCGTCGCCATTCCTCCTTCTCCCAAATTGATGTTTTGCTGCGGACGAGGAATTAGAGGAGAGAGCAGCAAGAAAATGGAGAAAGGAAACGAGAAGCGGATTGAAGGGAAGAAAGGAGAAGTGGATTGAAGGGAAGAATATTCATGACAAAGGCAGAGTAGTTTTGGGCGATCTGATGTTGCCGACAGAGCTCTCGAGATGAGTATAGGAAGGGAGGCATTGTTTAGGTGCGTTTTGGTGTTATGCAGACACAAACTGTATTTATACACATATATGTATATATATATATAATATAAATGTATATGTGTGTATGTATATTATATATACTGTACATGTATATATGTATGTAATATATATATATATATATATATATATATATATATATATATATATATATATATATATAGAGAGAGAGAGAGAGAGAGAGAGAGAGAGAGAGAGAGAGAGAGAGAGAGAGAGAGAGATTTTTTTATACCTTAGTTTTACCAGACCACTGAGCTGATTAACAGCTCTCCTAGGGCTGGCCTGATGGATTAGACTTATTTTACGTGGCTAAGAACCAGTTGGTTACCTAGAACGGGACCTACAGCTTATTGCGGAATCCGAACCACATTATAGCGAGAAATGAATTTCTGTCACCAGAAATAAATTCCTCTAATTCTTCATTAGCCGGCCAGAGACTCGAACTCGGGTCTAACGAGTGCTAGGCGACAACTCTACCGACTTTCCCAACGAGGAACTTCGTTTTGGTGTTGCGCAGACACAAACTGTATTTATGCACACATATGTATATATATAATATATATGTATATATATGGATGTATATTATATATATATATATATATATATATATATATATATATATATATATATATATATATATATATATATATATATATATATATATATTATATATAGACAGAGATGAACATCTGTGTAGAAAGATTCGTGATACAAGTCCCTTCACAGACCTACACAGATTTCTTCCTCGATAGATCACAGAATTCCCTAAACCTTCCACAGACATTGCGCCACTCACCACCACTGTCTTGCAGGATTGAGTCTGAGAGCAGGATGACTTATGCCTTAAAGGCTCTTTAATGTCTATGAATAGAACGTGTTTTCAAGAGGAGAAAACTGAGAGTAAATAAAAACAAGTAAAAAATGCGTCAAAGTGTCTTCGGCGCAGTCGAGTTTTCTGTACAGCGCATAATCAA
>NC_089741.1:35874021-35876521 GCF_040412425.1 Macrobrachium rosenbergii
TAATAATAATAGCTAAGTCCTAATTCTTAGGTACTAATATAGTCCCATCAACAGTCTGTTATTCTCACGCACAAAAATTAAAATATGTTAAAGAATGACGTCACACTTCGATTTAGGGACGCAGCGTCCTCTTAATGAAACCATGTCAACGAGACATATAAAAGAACGCAAAATTAATTTCATGCCTCGTATGTGTGAGGTAACAATGCAGCGCTCACACCTTCTCGCATGGAAACCCTGCTCGTTTCATACGGTTTGGTTTTTTAGCTTTCTGTAAAGGAAAACTATTGTGCCGTCCGCACTTTTTCCGACCGCCCTCAGATCTTAAAAACGACTGAGGCTAGAGGGCTGCAAATTGGTGTGTTGATCATCCACACTCCAAGCATCAGGCATGCCAAATTGCAGCCCTCTAGCCTCAGTAGTTTTTTTTTTATTTAAGATTAAAGTTAAGGATGGCCACCACCAGGCCGTGTTTAAAGTTTCATGAGCCATGGCTCATACAGCATTGTACCAAGACCACTGAAAGTTAGATATGTTTTCGGTGTCTTTGATTATACGCTGTAGCGGCTGTACAGAAAACAGAGAGAGAGAGAGAGAGAGAGAGAGAGAGAGAGAGAGAGAGAGAGATAGGGCTTTGTTAATGTTTGAGAGAGAGAGAGAGAGAGAGAGAGAGAGAGAGAGAGAGAGAGAGAGAGAGAGAGATGGATGGTTAGATAGGGCTTTGTTAATGTGAAGAGAGAGAGAGAGAGAGAGAGAGAGAGAGAGAGAGAGAGAGAGGCAGGCAGGCAGGCGCATAGAGGCGTGGAGGGTTATGGGGACTGGGAATCGCCTCGTGAGGGCGAGAATTGAGCGCCGCAGAAGAGGGAGAGGAGGAGAGGGCGTCTCCGCGTGGGCGTCTCATTCGAATAAGACTTTGGCAACCCACTTCTGCTAAACTGCTCCGCCCTTTCCTCATCCGTTATGCTGCTACAGTCCTTGGCTGGGACCCTCTGGAAGACTACTCTGCTTTCTTTTGCGATATGTAAACAAGACGACTCATTCCTCAAGGGTCTGACTTTTTATTTTTAGCTTGGGGTTTCAACATCAGTTATATACTGTACTGTATATATATATATATATATATATATATATATATATATATATATATATATATATACATATATATATATATATATATATGTATATATCTATTCATTTATTTTCAACGGTGAAAGTGTAATTTGATGACCTGTCATTTTCTCACTTAATAAGGACGGGTTCGGATGCCCAATTATTCTGTATGTATATATATATATATATATATATATATATATATATATATATATATATATATATATATATATATATATATATGTGTGTGTGTGTGTGTGTGTGTGTGTGTGTGTGTGTATGCATATATATATATTCATTTATTTTCAACGGTGAAAGTGTAATTTGATGACCTATAATTTTCTCACTTAATAAGGACGAGTTCGGATGCCCAAATTGTGCTTTCTACACCTTTTTTCCACCTGCCCACATTTACCTAGGACAAAGGCCCTTGCTGGTACTGGGTAAAAATAAATTTACTAGTTTATGTATTCGTGATAAAAAACCTGGAAGTGTGGAGTTTTTTCTTTTTGTTTTTTTTTTTTTTTTGCAAAGGTTTCTGTTCAAGATCCACTCCTGCTTTTCAGAAAAACTCAAGAGTCGTGTCACCTCCTTGACCCCGATCATTCAAAAGGTCGTGAGGTCGTGTCATTAACGCTGGCGGAAAACAGCAAAAGAATCCTGAGGTACCTTTGGTTGCTGTTAATCTGGCTTCGGAATGAGCCATCTTGGGTATGGGGCTCTGGGCCATCTTTGAGGAAAGGAATAAAACTTAATATTTCTTTTTTTTTTTCAATATTCTTTTTAAATATTATTTCTTTTTTTCAATACTCTCTTTATATTCTGCAAATGAAGATTACGGAATATAAGACGATGAGCCCTTAGGGTTCTTGCAGCGGTTAGTGCAACTCCTCATTTCTTTACTGTACCTCCATCCATATTCTCTTTCTGCCACCTGACTTTCCACCCTCTCTAACAATTGTTTCCCTAACGCAACTGCCGTGAGGTTTTCCTCCTGTTACACCCCTCAAACCTTCATACTGTCAATTGCCATTTCAGAGCTGAATGACCTCATAGGTCCCAGCCCACGGCCTGTGGCCTAAATTCTATATTCTATTCTGTGAGACAACGAGAAGTTTCAGAGATAAGGGAGATTACTTCTTTGTGATGAGTGAATATTTTGACTCATGCCGGTCCATTTTTTCCTTGATTTTGTTGAATATTCTTCTTATATATATCCTGCAAATGCAGGCCGGGGAATATTAGACGATGATTTTTCAGAAATAAGAAAGGCTACTGCATTGTCATCAATGAATATTTTGCACTGATGCAAGCCTTCGTGATTAACAGTATTTAATTCTCTGATGCGTCGTAGTCGCAGAATTTTTTTAGTCAGGCCTTCATAGTTAGC
>NC_089741.1:35881521-35901521 GCF_040412425.1 Macrobrachium rosenbergii
TGTCGACAAATGTCATCGTTGTTTTCATTCTCGTCGACAAACGTCGGTTGTTTTCATTCTCTGTCGACAAATGTCATGGTTGTTTTCATTCTCAAGTCGACAAATGTCATCGTTGTTTTCAGCATTCCTCTGTCGACAAATGTCATCGTCGTTTTCATTCTCTGTCGACAAATGTCGCGGTTGCTTTCATTCTTCTGTCGACAAATGCCATCGTTGTTTTCATTCTGTCGACAAATGTCATCGTTAATTTTCTATTCTCTGTCGACAATGTCATCGTTGTTTTCATTCTCTGTCGACAAATCGTCATCGTTGTTTTCATTCTCTGTCGACAAATGTCATCGTTGTTTTCATTCTCTGTCGACAAATGCCATCGTTGTTTTCATTCTCTGTCGACAAATGTCATCGTTGTTTCATTCTCTGTCGACAAATGTCATCGTTGTTTTCATTCTCTGTCGACAAATGTCATCGTTGTTTTCATTCTGTCGACAAATGTCATCGTTTTTTCATTCTCTGTCGACAAATGTCATCGTTGTTTTCATTCTCTGTCGACAAATGTCATCGTTGTTTTCATTCTCTGTCGACAAATGTCATCGTTGTTTTCATTCTCTGTCGACAAATGCCATCGTTGTTTTCATTCTCTGTCGACAAATGCCATCGTTGTTTTCATTCTCTGTCGACAAATGCCATCGTTGTTTTCATTTCTTTCATCGTTGTTTTCATTCTCTGTCGAAAAAATGCCATCGTTGTTTTCATTCTCTGTCGACAAATGTCATCGTTGTTTTCATTTCTGTCGACAAATGTCATCGTTGTTTTCATTCTGTCGACAAATGTCATCGTTGTTTTCATTCTGTCGACAAATGTCATGGTTGTTTTCATTCTCTGTCGACAAATGTCATGGTTGTTTTCATTCTCTGTCGACAAATGTCATGGTTGTTTCATTCTCTGTCCACAAATGTCATCGTTGTCTTCATTCTATTTCGACAAATGCCATCGTTGTTTTCATTCTCTGTCGAAAAATGCCATCGTTATTTTCATTCTCTGTCGACAAATGTCATCGTTGTTTTCATTCCGTCGACAAATGTCATCGTTATTTTCATTCTCTGTCATCGAGACAAAAAAACCGTCAAAAGAACTTCCTTCGACAAATGGGAGGACAAAAGGATTCTGTCGACAAATGTATCGCTCCTAGTCGACAAAGGAGGTCCGTGGAGCAGTGGAGCTCATCTTAATAAGAATAAATGGACTTCCCTCGATTACGTATTGCTCTCTCTCTCTCCCTAAGAATAAATGGACCTCTCTCTCTCTCTCTCTCTCTCTCTCTCTCTCTCTCTCTCTCTCTGCAGCGCAGAATTCTTTGTTCCTCCGCGTAGAAGTAAAAGTTCTTTCGCTGTTGTTCATTTTTTACTCGCGTTATTAAGTCTGAAGTGAAAAGTCAGTCGAGCGAATATTTCTTCTCTTTTTTTTTGAGGGGGTCTCCGCTTCGTCTCTTCAGCTGTGAAATGGTAGGAGGTTGCCCGTACGTAATTGCAACTGACATTTGCTTGATGTGCCTTTGCACAGTAGATGCGTACTGTATATAGTACTGAATATCCACACTCAATTTATATATCTTTGTACACGTACAGCCAATAGCTTTTGATATCCACACTCCAATTTAATTATATCTTTGTACACATACAGATAATAGCTTTTAATATCCACACTCAATTTATATATCTTTGTACACGTACAGCCAATAGCTTTTGATATCCACACTCAATTTATATATCTTTGTACGCGTACAGCTAATAGCTTTGATATCCAGTCTCAATTTATGTATCTTTGTACACGTACAGCTAATAGATTTGCAAATCCACACTCAATTTATATATCTTTGTACAGGTACAACTAATAAATAACTTTGAGTATACACACTCAATTTATATATCTTTGTACAGGTACAACTAATAAATAACTTTTGAGTATACACACTCAATTTATATATCTTTGTACACGCACTGCTAATAGCTTTTAATATCCACACTCAATTTATATATCTTTGTGCACGTACAGCTATTAGCATCATGACTTGAATTATACATTTATACATATAAATGTATACTTTTTAATAGATATCGATGTATACTAGAATGTATACTAGAATTTGCTGTTAGCAACAAATATCAGTCGATATCCATATGTATGATTTATATCATGTTGAAGGGATTATGGTCGTTTCGATTCATCTCAAATTTGATTTTGCCGGATTTTTGTTTTTGCTTGATTTTTGTTCATTGTTTTCTATTTATAATATTTGATTTTGTTTCACTGTTTTTATTTGGCTCTTTGTTCTTCATTGCTGTGTATGGGCAGGTTAGTCTTGAATCCTTCTCGTGTTGTTTCATAGCAGGATTGGACTCACTTGCCTAACCATCTCTCTCTCTCTCTCTCTCTCTCTCTCTCTCTCTCTCTCCACATTAACAAAGCCCTGCATAGTAACAAAGCGCTGCCTAACCACCTCTCTCTCTCTCTCTCTCTCTCTCTCTCTACATTAACAAAGCCCTTCTCTAGTAACAAAGCGCTGCATATTAACCACCTCTCATAGTAACTCTCTCTCTCTCATATTGACATTAACAAAGCTCTGCCTAACCACCTCTCTCTCTCTCTCTCTCTCTCTCTCTCTCTCTCTCTCCACATTAACAAAGCCCTGCATAGTAACAAAGCGCTGCCTAACCAACCTCTCTCTCTCTCTCTCTCTCTCTCTCTCTCTCTCTCCTCTCTCTCTCTCTCTCCCATTAACAAAGCCCTGCATAGTAACAAAGCGCTGCCTAACCACTCTCTCTCTCTCTCTCTCTCTCTCTCTCTCTCTCCATTAACAAAGCCCTTCATAGTAACAAAGCGCCACCTAACCTCTCTCTCTCTCTCTCTCTCTCTCTCCATTAACTCTCTCTCTCAAAGCTCTCTAACCAACTCTCTCTCTCTCTCTCTCTCTCTCTCCACATTAACAAACCTTCATAGTAACAAAGCGCTGCCTAACCACCTCTCTCTCTCTCTCTCTCTCTCTCTCTCTCTCTCTCTCTCTCTCTCTCTCTCTCTCTCTCTCTCCACATTAACAAAGCCCTTCATAGTAACAAAGCGCTGCCTAACCACCTGTCTCTCTCTCTCTCTCTCTCTCTCTCCACATTAACAAAGCCCTGCATATTAACAAAGCGCTGCCTAACCACCTCTCTCTCTCTCTCTCTCTCTCTCTCTCTCTCTCTCTCTCTCCCCACATTAACAAAGCCCTTCCCATCTATCATTTCTCATATGCCTCCAAATCACCAACCGCATATCGCTGCTTTGTGTGAGAGGTAAGGAACCAAGAAAAAAAGAAAGCCAAAGGTCAGTCATGGCCAAAACCTCTCAAGAGAGACAATGGAGTCGGAGATCAAAACCATAACAAAAAAAAAATAAATATAAAAACGGTTAGACAAGAAAAGTGGATTTGGTTGGCTGACTGAGTCATTCCTGGGAAGTCTCGTGTGGACGTAATTGAACTGGGAAGAAATAAAATGTTTGTAAAGGAAGGGTTTGGGGAAATGTAAAAGGGGAATTTGGGGAAAAAGATTGGAAAAAATTCTCTGAGGCGTGTTGTTTTGGACAAGAAGCTGATGTTTTCATTGGTTTTTTCCGTGTCGATTGTCATAGCAGTAGCTTCGTTTAGGTTTGATTATCTCGGAAGTTTTTTTTTAATTTTCTTTTATTTGAAAATAAGTTAAAAAGCTAAAAGTGGGTGCAGCTAGGAGTCGAAGGAACTCTTCCAACACCCTTTAGCAATGCCTACAGTGCACCACGAGAGGTACACTGACGGCGCTATCACCCTGCGAGTATGGTGTTTTTCATGTACATTGCTATCCTTTGTGGAAATACAACTGCTACACTTCTCGATTTCATAATATTTTTGGTGCACCTTATGCGGTGCACTGTAGGCATTACTTAAGGTTCTGGCGAGCGTCCCTTCGGCCTCTAGCTACAACCCCTTTCATTCATTTTACTGTACCTCCGTTCATATTCTCTTTCTTCCATCTGACTTTCCATCCTCTCCTAACAATTGTTTCAACATTATTCTCAGCGCCGAGTGACCTAAATTCATAGGTCCTATGGCTCTTTTAAGTCCATCATTCCCTTTTCCAGCGCTTCGCTTTGGCCCGATTTTTACTGTATCCCACTTCAAATTCCTCTTTGTAGCTGCTCTTATCGTTCAACATCTGGTTCCTCATGGAGGGAGCTCTTCGTTGGACGAGTCGGTAGATCGTTCTACTCTGGCTCTAGCACTCAGGTAGGTCGAGTTCAAGTCTCCGGCCGGCTGATGAAGAGTTAGAGGAATTTATTTCTGGTGATAGAAACTCGTTTTCTCGCTATAACGTGGTTCGGATTCCACAATAAGCTGTAGGTCCCGTTGCTAAGTAACCAGTTGGTTCTTAGCCACGTAAAATAATTCTTAATGCCCTGTCCACACTAGCGGGCATGCTGTTTATATTTTCTCTCGCTTCTGAAGCAGTGTTACCAGACAGTCGCATCGTTCTGGCTCCATACTCGGTCGGTCAGTACAGTGGAACGGGTTATGGGATCAGTGTGTGCCCGTCGGGCAGTGCCCGCCAGTGTGGACAGGGCTTAATCCTTCGGGCCAGCCGTAGGAGAGCTGTTAATCAGCTCAGTGGTCTGGGAAAACTAAGGTATACTTAACTTCATCATGAAGGGGCCATCTTTGTCTTCAAAAGTTCAAATCTTAAACACTTTTAGTCTTCAGTGACAGCTGTTTTGCCTAATGAGCCTCCATTACTTACTGAATCCCGTCTTCCAGTTTTCACAAACTCATCATTCCTGTGGCAAACGATCGTATAATCTAGGTGCCATGTGTTTAGGGGTCTCTTCCTCAAACATCGTAATTACGCCTCGGCTCCATCATTCTTATTCCCCCGTCCCCGTAGGTGGGTAGTGCCTGCCGTCAGTGCGCCTCATGTGGAACACTGTAGGCAATGGTTAAGGGTCTTCAGCGTCTCTTCTGCCCCTATCTGCAACCTCTTTGATTCCTATTACTGTACCTCCTTTCATATTCCTCTTCTTCCATGCGTCTTTCCACCTAGGCTGCAACCCCTTTCATTCCTTTTACTGTACCTCCTTTCATATTCCTTTTCTTCCATCTTCTGTCCACCCTCTCTAGCAGTAGTTTCACAGTGCAGCTGCGAGGCTTCCCCTCCTGTTACACCTTTCAGACCTTCTTACTGTCACTTTCCCTTTTGACCTCAATTCTATATTCTTTTCTATATGTAATCTTATTCACCCGCGTTCTCGTAATGGCGCCGTATTTATGCTAAACACGAAGAGAAGGTCTCTCAGACATCTCGGCTTCACGCTCTTTATCGAAATGTGGGTCAGAACGCATTGCGTATTCCTCCTCTGCCTAAATAGGCGTCGAGTTCAGCGTCATTAGAGTGGGCGGACCGCGTAACGCCTGGAATCGCATGTTATTAAATTGGCCCGCATTACGTAACCCTCGTCATTCTTACGTTGTTATGTCAATCGTTATAAAGGCAGTGACAGTGGTCTGTGTGATCAATTGATTGCGTAGTATTGTACGTGTATTTTCAACATAAAGCATAATTAGGAATTGTTAATAAAATCTCACTTAGTTAGTCTTGGCCTGATTGTATTACAATCAGTATCCGATTTTTCATATTATTATTATTATTATATTATTATTATTCACAAGATGAACCCTATTCGTTTGGAACAAGCCCACCAAAGGAGCCATTGACTTGAAATGTCCATCTTCTTTCCTCTACCCTACCTACTCCTGCCCCCACCCGGGCCGGACAAACAGGTTTGCAGGAGGAGGGTGGATGTGTCATGTCTCCCTAACCCTCCCAATCCCCTACCTACCCCGCCCCCGCCTGGGACTGGACAAACAGGTTTGCAGGAAGTGGGTGGATGTGTCATGTCTCCCCTACCCTCCCGGTCCCCTACCTACCCGGCCCAAACAGATTTGCCGGAGGAGGGTGGACGTGTCATGTCTCCCCTAACCCTCCCGGTCCCCTACTTACCTACTCGGCCCCACCCGGGGTGGACAAACAGGTTTGCAGGAGGAGGGTGAATGTGTCATGTCTTCCCTAACCTCCCAGGCCGGACAAACAAGAAAGATCCACTTGTATTTTAATGTTACAGATAAAGTACAAATAGGAATAAGGACCAACGGGGCAAATGTACCAGTGTTGACAACTTAGGTTTTGATAATCTGACCTTTGTTGATTGATCGAGCGAAGGGATTTTTATTAGAAGTGAAGGCGTGAGTCAGTCATCAGAGACTGTCCTTTTTTCTTTTTTTCTTGTTTTTCTTTTTTTTTTTTTTAGCTTAATTGGTTATTTATGTCTTTTCCCGTTTCTTTGTGGACGTCAAGTGTTTATATATATATATATATATATATATATATATATATATATATATATATATATATATATATATATATATATATATATATATATATATATATATATATACATATATATATATATATATATATATATATATATATATATATATATATATATATATATATGACATACATAAATAAATTTCTGACTGCATCAGGATCGAACCCAGGCCTTTCAAATGAATCCGACCGCTGACAACCAGGCCCGGGTTCGATCCTGATGTGAGTCAGAAATTGATTTCTGCCCACACGTGATTGTGTGTCGATTATGTCTATATATATATATATATATATATATATATATATATATATATATATATATATATATATATATATATATATATATATATATATATATTATATATATATATATTATATATATATATATATATTACGTATATGTAAATATGTATATATACATTATATTAATCTGTTTCCTCTACTGTTTATATATACATAATACTGTTTACCATAGCTACTCCCTTACCCCCCTCCTGCCAACAACAACAATATACAACAGTAGCAATAACACTTGCCCATTCTGCCAACTGCGCGCCACCTGTCCCCGCGAACCTGCTAAGAAGGTAAGTTTCCCACCACCCCAGCTCTATCTTTGTGGTCCCTCCTGACAACAACAACAACAACAACAGTAGCAACTTTTTTTATGAAAATAGTGAAGTTCCGCGCCACCTTAACTGCGACTTTTTTTCTTGGTGTGTTTTTTTTTTGGAATATTTTTTGTGGTTTCTCTGCCACCTTTTTTTGTGTTTTTTTTTAGGTAAATATTAAGTTTGTTGACTAACTGCCACTTTTTCGTGTTTTTTTAAGGTAAGTATTAAATTTTTCAGTATAATGACTAACCGCCTTTTTGCGCGTGTGTTTTTTAGGTAAATAATTTTCTTTTGTTATACTGATCACCTACCTTTTTTGTACGTGTATTTTTTAAGGTAAATTCTTTATATTGACACTATTTTTTGCGTGTGTTTTTTAGGTAAATAGTATTTTTCATATTGATTGCCTATTTTTGCCAACATATGGGTTTCCTAGAAGATATGTATATATACATATATATATATATATATGTGTATGTATATATATATATATATATATATATATATATATATATATATATATATATACATGTATATATATATATAATTTTTTCTTTGTTTTGATTCCCATCACTTCGATATTACTTTTTCTTTGTCTTTATTTTTCCCGTTAATTTTGCCAAAGTGCGCTGAGTAGACGATTTTCTGAACTCGTGAGGAACAAAGTTGCGGTGAATTAAAACCCAGTAACACACACAAAAAAAACTGAACAACGTCCAAATCACGCTTTTATTGAATTTATGCTGAAGGCTGCTCAAAGTTCCTCGTTGATTGTATCGTGTATCTTATTGTATTGTATTGTACTGTATTCCTCCATCTACCTGAAAATGTTCCACGATCAGGGACTCTGAATGCTTTCAGTTACAATGATTCGCGTTTTAAGAGCAAACTTCGGTGAATTGTTCACTTGATGAGGAATAAAAGCATCTGAAAATATTGATTTATCTTGAAAGATGAAGTATCACAGTTGCTGATGTTTGACCTAGAAAGTGACAGAATTCTAGGTTCATTCCATGCTGGCCATTGCATTTATATTAATCAGAGGAATATGATGTTTGAATTATAATGTGTATTGACTACTACACGTTTAGTTTTCTGTAAAAGAAAACTATTGTGCCGGCTTTGTCATTCCGTCCGCATTTTTTCTGTCCGCCATCAGATCTTAAAAACTACCGAGGCTAGAGGGCTTCAGATTGGTATGTTGATCATCCACCTCTAATCATCAAACATTCCAAATTTCAGCCCTCTAACCTCAGTAGTTTTTATATTATTTACGGTTAAGTTAGCCATAATCGTGCTTCTGGCAACGAAGCAACACAGGCCACCACGGCCGGCTGAGAGTTTCATGGGCCGCGGCTCATACAGCATTATACCGAGACCACCGAACGATAGATCTATTTTCGGTGGCGTTGATTATGCGCTGTGCAGGAAACTCGATTGCGCCGAAGAAACTTTGGCGCATTTTTTACTAGTTTTCTTTTGACACCCATACGGCCAAATAGTTACGGATAAGTCGGCTCCACTCATCCGCACCTGTACTCTCTCTCTCTCTCTCTCTCTCTCTCTCTCTCTCTCTCTCTGGCGATTGCATGAATGATGAAGCGTTTTTTGCTTTTGTTGCTCTGTCCGTGAGCAGCAATGGAGTCTATAACATGAAGGTTATTTGTTTTGTTCTATTACGAATGGGCCCGTGTCGACTCGACTCAGTATCTACCGGTATCTCCCGAGTTCTACGTGGCTTCGTCACAGATGATTGGTTTTGCCTGGAACAAATTGTCTCGCTTTTAGGAAACGTGGTATTGCCTGGAATCTACTGTGGATTGCCTAGCTTCAGGAAACGTGGCATTGCCTGGAATCTAGATTACCTAGCTTCAGGAAACGTGGCATTGCCTGGAATGCAGATTGTCTCGCTTCAGGAAACGTGGTATTGCCCTGAATCTGGATTTCCCTAGCTTCAAGGAACGTGGTATTGCGCTGGAACTAAAAACTGTTTCGCTTCAGGAAACGTGGTATTGTCTGGAATCTAGATTGCGTAGCTTCAGGGAGCGTGGTATTGCCTGGAATCTAGATTGCCTAGCTTCAGGAACGTGGTATTGCCTGGAATCTGGATTGCCTAGCTTCAGGGAACGTGGTGTTGCCTGGAATCTGGAATCTAAATTATCTCGCTCCAGTTAACAGGCCAGATAAATGCATTATTCAGTTCAGAACTGGTATCATTCGCAGACACAAAACGTTGTAAATGAAGGAAATGAAGTAACTTACATTTAAATAAAGAAGCAGATAATATGAAAGTACTGGAGAAGGCAAAAGAGAGATGAAATAATAAAGAAAGAAAAAGGAAAAGCGAAGAGGTTAATGTAGAAGGCCGGGCCATGGCTGTAGGTTGGCCCGTGGCCCACTAAATCAGCGCGATGCGTGGTGGCCTGGCTCTCATATACGCCGACTTTTCCGTGGCCAGCTTCTTGTTCCTTCGGCTCCTCCTACAAGAGTCCCTCCTTGCCTCTGCCAGTTCCTTCCTTCCTTCTTCCTTCTTCTGCGTCGTCGTCCACACCTTCCCTCCCCCAGCAGGCGAGATTTACGCTCTCTTTTTAACTTAGTCTTCAATGCTTTATCAGTTGCTTTATGACTCTAAGAACATTACAACGTATTTCGGAGGATTTGCTCAACTCAGATAAATAAAATTCTCTCTCTCTCTCTCTCTCTCTTTCTCTCTTAAAAAAATAAGTAAATAAATTCAATAAATCGATCAATCAAATGGTAAACTATTTGCTTGGAATTTTCTTTTAAAGGTAAATAAATAAATATATGAATAAATCAGTAAATCAATAAATATTTAGTTTTCCATCTGGAAACTTCCTCTAACTCTAAAGATAATCAGGTAAATAAATTAATAAACGAGTCAATCAGTAGACAGTTAATTAGACACACTTATTCCCTCTTGAAGTCTCCTTCAGAAAAAGACGATACATTGACTTTTGAACTTAGTTCTTCTTAAGCAAACTTCAAGCCCCCTTTGTCGTGAAGGAATCCAGAATTAATAGGAAATGTCTATTCACTCGTAGTCTAGCGAAGGGGGAGTGGCCGACTGGCCACGATCCCCTCGCCCTTTAAAATTTCCTGAAACTGACTGAGCGGGAGACCCGATCTGCCGGTGGGATGCTCCCGGTGTAACTGCATCCGGTCCTCAGGTATGACTGGAGGTGTTGCCTTGTCGTGAAGGTCGGCAGAATTAATTGACGTGTTTCTGCTGTCCCCAGGTTCTCCGGGATTGATGGGGCATGTTTGTTTCGTCTTGGAGTCCCTCGGAATTCGGCGAAAGGGCTACTTCTGCTCTTGAAGTTTACGCGTATCTGCTGTGGGTGTTTGTTTGGGCCTGAGTAAGTAATACCAAAGTTCTTTCGCAGCGTCCTTGGGTCCCTAGCTGCAACCCCTTTCATTCCTTTTTACTGTAACTCCGTTCATTTTCGTTTTCTTTCATCTTACTTTCCACCTTCTTCTCACAATTGCTTAGTAGTGCGACTGCGAGGTTTTCCTCCTGTTAAACCTTCAAAGCCTTTTTTATTGTCAGTTTCCGCTTCAGCGCTGAATGACATCACAGGTCCCAGCGCTTGGCCGTCAGCCTAAATTGTATGCCCCATTCCATTCGGGAACCAACACCGTTTCTTTATTCCCAAAATGACGGTTCCTTTTTTTTACTTTTTATGAAGAGGACGATGGAAACAGCAATGCCTGACCCAAACGAGATGACATCAGACGTCGAATCATACGCACGTTTCTGCGATTTTACGCCAATTTTTATTTTCGGCTCTTACGCGAATATCATATGCGAGTCACGGCGCTCTCCCATTAAAGGGAATGAGCCAGCCGCTAGTCGCTCGTTGTACGGTGGTCGCATTCCGGTGAGTGAGAGCGATTTATCACATTACTCGTATCGACGGAGAGATCGTTCTGTACTCGGGCTCAGGCGTCACTCGCCTTTGGGGAATTGTACATCAGTATGCCTTTGCGGCGCACTGTAGGCTTTACTTCTGAGACTGAAGTTATTAGAAAACATGTATCTCGACAAATTAAGAAATAACAATGCAAATTATAAAAATACAAGGAGAAATGTGTAATAACACAGGCAACTGGCTTGAGATAAGGGCTTAAGTGCTGCTGAGGTAAGGTGGAGGTTAAGAAAGGTCTTAGGATAGGCCTGATAATTAATGGGTTTGCAGGGAGTTAGGGACAATGAGAGGGAATGCATTGTTTTTCTGAAAAGTAGGTCCGATTACGCAGGATACTAGAGCGTATCCTGGGGCCTTTGATAAAAGTGCTGTCTACCTGGTGTCAGCAGAGGCCCCTGGGTTGATGAAGAAACTTGCAGAGGAAGGATTACCCTTTTTCAAACAACAATCATGAAGACTTTACAAATTTTCGAACTGTACACCTCAGTCCTTGGCAAGAGTGTTATATTGTGGCATAGGGCATTCCTAACCTCTAAACGGGACGTACCGTCCTGGAAGGTCGGAGCAAGGTACCTTCACTCTGACTCCTTATACAGGGACAGTGGTGAGATATGATTGTTACAGTTGCATGCAGAGATTACACACAGAAAATATACACGGATTCACATCACAGCCTCCCAGAGGATGTCTTGCAATTGGAACTCTGAAGTTCAAGCGAAGATGCAATGAATTACTACCCTAATACAAGTCAACTTGCATTTTAAGGATTTCTTAAATTTTGATTGATTTGATTTATTTGTTAATTTTATCTTTTTCAACAACTGATCTCCTCTGTTGGTTCTTTCTGAATGAACACCTTAATATTCTTTGAAGCTTGAATTACAAGTCAGTGGCCTTTGGTGGGCTTGTTCCATGTGAATAGGTTTCATCTTCTGAATCCTGAATAATAATAATAATAATAATAATAATATAATACATAATAATACATACACACACACATACTCTCTGTTATTTCTTTTCGAATGAACACTGCATTCTTTGAAGTCTGAATTTTAAGTCAGTGGCTCCTGTGGTGGGCTTGTTCCATGTGAATAGTTTTATCTTCTGAATAATAATAATAATAATAATAACACACACACACATAATAATAATAACGTTTTATTTCTTCAAAGATTTAAAGTCAGTGGCCCTGTAGGCCTGTTCCATATGAATGCGGTTCATCTTCAATGAATAATAATAATAATAATAATACACACACACATAATAATAATAATAATAATAATAATACCACAATAATGATTACGTTTTATACTTCAAAGATTTAGTCTGTAAACTGACTCAACCTCCCATGGACATCATCATTCTCAAATTAGGCTTGCAAGGTTGCTAAACAAAGCTTTTCTAAGTAATTCTTTTAATAGGAAATGTTAATTAAATTCATGGTTTTTCCTGTTATTAACATAACCAGAAGATGAGTATTTTCCACAAGGCGTTACTGCTGTAATACTCACTTGATTTTGTAATTAAGGTTAAATCTCACGCATGCCAGTTAGATTACTAATAATAATAATAATAATAATAATAATAATAACATAATAATAATAATAATAATAATAATAATAATAATAATAATATGTACCAGGAAGGTGTGTTATTTCCTGGGATGATGAAAGAAATTTGCGGAGAAATTGTCCTAAAATCTGCTATTTATGTCTGCTGAAAAAACCCGGAGTTTTAAGCAGCTTTGAAATTTTAGTATCAATACTATTCTATTTATTTTTTGTCTGGTTTGATTTTTCCTCTTCCATTTTCCGTTATCGGTAACAAACTTGTCCGAGGATTGACGCGGGTACCCATGAAAATAAAATTAGCAACAAAAATTGCTTTGCCGTTCGCTGTAGATTTGTAAAACGTTAGAATGGGAAAAGTGGGTGAACTAGATACGACAGGTGAAGATACAGGCATATAGGCATAAATACAGGTGTAGGTATGGAATTTCATGAAATTTATTTCAAAATCTGGTCGTGTACCGGCGATCGATCTTATTGATCTGGAGCCCATCTGGCGACGGAAAATTGCTGCTCGGCCGAGCTTTTGCTCTTCTGATAGTTTCCAATTATTATCATGGCAAGCACAGTAATAGTAGTAGAAGGACGTTATTAGTAGTAATAGGAGCAGTGATAGTGGAAAATTGTCTGTCGAAGGTGTTGAACCGTTGCAATTTACATACTGAAATGACAAGAAGCGCAATGACCGGTACTTTGTGGTTTTCCCTCAGTAATCACCATTGTCTTGGAGAGAGAGAGAGAGAGAGAGAGGAGAGAGAGAGAGGGAGAGAGAGAGAGAGAGAGAGAGAGAGAGAGAGAGGAGAGGAGTAGTTGTTGAAGGATTTTATAACATACGTCGTCACTACATCTAGATATCAAAAAAGATTAATTGAAAATTACCCAAATTTTTTTTCTTCTAGCAAATTCCTGTTCTGTAGATTAGTAAAATATTCTTGCAAAACTCTAGGCTTTGGGTACTGCAAATGTAAAGAGAGAGATCTGATGAATGGCAGAAAAGAAAGAAAAGAAAGCCACTTTCTCCGGAAGAGATATCAGTGTTATCTGGTTATATGTCGAGGCCTTCTTGCATAACACAGAGTATATACTGAGAAGGCGAACGGGCAAGACTCTTAGTGAAAGTAAGACGCTTAACAGCAGGACTGATATGAAAGCGCAGTGGGCTGGGAAGGGGCTGGGTCCCAAGACAAGAAACAGGATGTGCAGAAAAGAGTTTGTTAAACACAAAACAGTTATGCAGTTTAGGAGTCGAGAGGAAAAAGCTGTTTGTGGAATATATGAACACAGAAAGTTTATGATAGAATTAGATACATGACAGAATTAGATACACATGCAATGTGGACGGTACTAAGGAAGCTTGATATTATTATTATTATTATTATTATTATTATTATTATTATTATTATTATTATTATTATTATTATTCAGAAGATGAACCTATTCACATGGAACAAGCCCACCATGAAGCACTGACTTGAAAGTCAGCTTCCAAAGAATAATATGGTGTCTTATCTGAAAGAAGTAACAGAAGGTAATGGGAACATGAAAGAGAGATCAGTTATTGGGAAAACAGATAAGTTAATAAATAAATATTTAAGTAAATTATTAAAATGCAAGGAGAATTGTATTAGGTAATAATGATACCTGTTGAAAGTGATGCGTTTGTTAGAGTATGTAGCTGGGAGAGTGACTTGTTTGGTGCTCAAGTGGGGAGAGAAGATGAGGAGGAGAAGACTTAAATAGTACTGATAGTTGCAGAGTGCAGAGTCACTGTTACTTTCCTACTTTACTTTCACTCCAGTAAAGTAGAAAGTAACAGTGACTTTGTCTTTTTTTCCGAGTCTGTCTTATAAGGATGAAGTCTGAATGTTGAATATTTCATATATATACATGAGTATATGAGTATATATATATATATATATATATATATATATATATATATATATATATATATATATATATATATATACTGTATATGTATATATGTATATGAGTGTGTGTATGTATGTATATATATATATATATATATATATATATATATATATATATATATATATATATATATATATATATATATATATATATATATATATATATATGTATATATAGAACGAGACTATCTTAAATTCCACGTTCAGCATTTTATATTACAAATTAGAAATGTATGTTGAAATCACTTATATCTTTTGCAACAATAGACATGGATTAATCGTCATATTTCATAATCTCCTACTTTAATGATTTGTACTTTAAATATATACAGTATATATATGTGTATATATATATACATCGAAAAAATTTTACAAACTGTATTCTGTATAATCGAAGGCGTTGGCAAGAATAAAGATTCATGCAGCCTGGACAGATACATCAAACATGTAAAACTGGAATCGAGGAAGAGAATCACTTAAAGACTTGTGTTTTCATGGAAGCTGATCTCAAACACTCTGCAGAGAGAACTTGTGTGTTGTTGGGACTATAAGGAGCTCACTCAACCAGCTGTGCTCAGGCGATGTCCTCGGCTCAGGCAGTGTTCGTTCGTGTGTTCAGTCTCAGACAAGGAAAGGTGTTCTCCCTCTCTCTCTCTCTCTCTCCTCTCTCTTCTCTCCTCTCTCTCTCTCTCCCCTTGTATTTCGCATCCCGGTGCCAACCTGGTTGGTCTTCCTGTTGTTGTTTAGCCAGATTGATTTAAGATAAAAGAAATATTATTGTTAAGTTTGATTTCTCTGTGGAAGGGAAGTTAGACCGAATGTATTTTAAACTCTAGGCCAATAATTATCTTCTCTCTCTCTCCATGCCATCTTGGTCATGTGTATGAGATAAGGAGTCATCTGAAGGATTTTATCCTTGCACATAACCTCACCAGATTCCGAACCACTTATTTATCATAGTCACCAGTTTGTCGCCGAGATGTAAAGCCTTAAAAGCACCAGCCCTTAATGGACCTCAGCCATGGTTTCCTGAGGTACGCCATCTGTTCGCGTCTCTGTTACTTTCTGAGCTACTGACAGATGGTGCGTACCTGTAAGAGCAATGACGTAAACACACACGCACATACACGTACACATTATTATACACAAACACATACACATATACACACATACATCAACGAAAGGGAAACGTTACCTGGATTATGTACTGGCTGTGTGTGTGTGTGTGTGTGTGTGTGTGTGTGTGTGTGTGTGTGTGGGTTGAGGCGTTGATAGGGGCTGGAAGGAGGAGGAGGAGGAGGAGGAGGAGGAGGAGGAGGAGGAGGAGGAGGAGGGGGGGCAATTTGATGTAACCATAAATGATGTCTGTTTTGTTCAGAATTTGAATAAATGACTAATGACTGTTCTGACGTGTTCCGAAGTATCCCATCGATTTTTCTGAATTTTGGATTCATTTGTCTATCTATCTATCTATCTATCTATCTATCTATCTATATATATATATATATATATATATATATATATATATAGATATATATATATAAAGTTATTTCTGGAATGATTGTGTTTTAGCTTAATCAATTTTCGAGCAGCTTTCATGTCAAGAGTAGATGTAATAATGCATTTGGAATAGGTTAGGTAATGAAATACACAGGAAAATGAGCAGAGAGAGAGAGAGAGAGAGAGAGAGAGAGAGAGAGAGAGAGAGAGAGAGAGAGAGCTGAAAAAAACGCAATATCTACTCGTAAGCGTCACACCACCACAATCAGCGTGACGTCATCATGGTTTTCCAAGTTTCCTCGTCATCGATTAACTGTCTGAAATTAGGTTGACCTTGGTGTTATAGTTGATTCTCGCGTGAAAAAGGAAAATAAAAACATTACAGCGTCTCGGACGACTAAGAACAAGTGTTGCACAAGGCCGGCCTAACTCAAACCAAAGAAGTGGAAGGACAACCCTTCACTGACATTTAAGCGAAATATGCATAGGAATGGCGAGCGTGGGTGATACAGGGATATTGTGTTACCGCTTTTTCAGTATCCATCAGGTGGAAATCACATAGACAAGGAGAAGGCAGTTGAGTGCCTGTAGGATTGAGGCATTTTCGACTAGAGAGAGAGAGAGAAACTGATATATATATATGATATATATATATAAATATATATATATATATATATATATATATATATATATATATATATATATTAACTTCATCACATACACAATCGTTCTGTGCATTAGTACAATATTAATAGACCTCATTCGTTTGATGGGAGATATTTATTCAAATACAAGCTTTCTAGGACAGACAGTCCTCACGCTTGAGAATGAGGACTGTTTGCCCCAGAAAGCTTGTAACCTTTTTGAATAAATATCACCACTAAATACCATCCAGTTTGAATGAGGTCCTGTTAGTGTATATATATATATATATATATATATATATATATATATATATATATATATATATATATATATATATATATATATACTGTGTATATATATTTTATGTGTGTGTGTGTGTGTGTATATGCATGGACCCCTTGGATGTGAGTTTCATGTCGACAATGTAAATATTTGTACGCGTTTTTATGGATGTACCTGTCATGAATAACTTTTTTAACTGTATTACCCTCAAAATTAATGACCCATTCTACAAAACTAGGAGAAGCTGATTTATCCACACACCTAATAATAATAATAATAATAATAATAATAATAATAATAATAATAATAATAATAATTATAATAATAATAAAAAGTCACTGAGTTATGTAGCAGGATTCTCCAGTGCTGAGTGCAATCCCACGCATAGGCTTAATATATAAATGATAAATACGATAAGTACAGACTCAACAAGGGAAGTCTAACACCACATGGCAGGGTGACTAGCTGTCGTGGACACGGTGGTGGGCGAGGGCGTGGTGCTCGTCGTTGTGGTACTGGTCTGGGCGCCGCTGTTGTCGGGGTGGTCGGGGGCCTTTAGCCTGGTGCTGCTCGATTCCGAAAGCGAGGCTTCCAGTTCCAGGGGAGACCTGGAATTGCAAAAATGACCCTTGAACTCTGGAATTGCAAAACTGAAGACTACCGCTACTACCATAACCTCTGGTTCGGTAACTACCAGTTTGCGTGCAAATTGGGAGGCATGTTTAGTACCAGCCCTTTGGGATGGACGTAAAACATAAACAAAGGACTGTAAGGTCATAAACACACACTAAAAGGCCTCAGACACGAACAATAACATGCAAAAGGCGGTAAACATTATGGTCTCCGATCGGCGGGAAAAAGGCCGCGGTGGTTGTCGCCAGTTTTACCTCTGACTTCCTTTTCCCTACATATTGGCTTATTTATAGACAATTATGTTAGTTACCAGCAGCCATATTGTGCTATATACGGGTATGTATTTGAAATTCAGATTAGTATACTGATATTTACGTATGGTGTATAGCATGCATATTCATCTTGTGGATGCATACATTTTCATGATTTCTGGGTATCTGTTCGTATTGCAGTGCATGCGCGTCTGTGTGTATTTTATTGAGTATCAAGAAAATTCAGCTGACGAGAGGTATAACAATCGTGTTTGCGCTGTAAATATATTTTTGGTGTCTGAAGTCAGTAACTGTTTTTCACCAGTCAGAAAAAAGAATATATTTTCTTTATTCTACAGGAGTTACTCACCCAAGTTTTCTTTGTAGTTTGTGCGATAAAGAAAACGAGAGTTAAAAATGTAGACTTTGTTCAATCGACCAGCTTTGGATGTTGGAAAAACACACGAAAAGAATGTTTGTGAAACGGGAAATTTTCTATTGATTTAACTAGATCTGAAACAAGATGATTAATTTGCATGGTACGTATATATATTCTGGTATTTTTAATAACCAATCGATTGAAGATATACGTAAAATGAGAAAAAAAATACACTATAACGAGCGAGATATAGCAGCACTTATCGATATGATTGGAAACCAGGCGAGCGGAATACATAACGGGGAATCAGATGCTCGTTAATTATGAATTTGAATTAACTTGATGTGAATTTGCAGGCATTAAATCATATCATACCAGTTCATTACGGAGAGGCAATAACATTCTGTAAGCATTTAAATCTGAATCAGGAAGAATAAAAAGATATGAAACTTAATTAGGTGTTTCTAATACTTAAAAACTGTATTATCTAATGCTACCTTAAAATGAGTTTGGTGGTTCCTGCAGGGGCGGCAGTGCCGTCAGTGCACCTCACGCAGTCCACTGTGAGCATTGGTTCTTAGCAGCATCCCTTCGGTCCCTAGCTGCAACCCCTTTCATTGATTTTTACTGTGCTCCGTTTATATTCTCTTTTCCATCATTCTTTCCACCCTCTCATGACAGTTGTTTCACAGTGCAACTTGTGTGAGTTTGTCCTGTTACGCCTTTCGCCGTTAACTCGTATTTCGCTTTCAGCGCTGAATGACCTCATATGCCCCAGTGTTGACCTTTGACCTAAATTTCTTATTCCATTTTATACTTCCCAACAAAGCAGTTGTGACTGGGGGTTTTAGAACATCGCCAGAAGATAACATTTTTGTAATTTTTCATGAGCATTAGCTTAGCTGGAAACTGCCATTACCAAATTAGTGCCTTCACCAAGAACCATTGGGTTTACTCACTTGAGTGAGCAATTGACCCACATTTCCTGGGAGGTGCTGATGATGCTCTGCTCCCAAAACAACAATTGATTTCCGTTACTTCTGCTGAAAAATTTGGGGTGGTCCACTTTGCACATAGTTAAAGTGTTTTCTCTTTCGCTGCAAATTTTGATTTTGTCCGTAATATTACTTGTTAGTTTTCTGTAAAAAGAAAACTATTGAGATGGCTTTGTCTTCGTCCGTCCGCATTTTTTCTGTCCGCCCTCAGATCTTAAAACTACTGAGGCGAGAGGGCTGCAACCAGTATGTTGATCATCCACCCTCCAATCATCAAAGATACCAAATTGCAGCCCTCTAGCCTCAGTAGTTTTGATTTTATTGAAGGTTAAAGTTAGCCATAATCGTGCGTCTGGCAACGATATGGGACAGGCCACTACCTGGCCGTGGTTAAAGTTTCATGGGGCGCGGCTCATACAGCATTATACCGAGACCACCGAAAGATAGATCTGTTTTCGGTGGCCTTGATTATACGCTGTACAGGAAACTTCGGCGTAATTATTACTTGTTTTTTTAGATGATCTTCATTTGTTATTTGCTTTTCGCGTTTGTTTATCCAGTAGAGAACGATTGAGCAATGCTCTCTCTTTTCACTTAAACAATAAATCTTAAATTAATTTCTATTCACCAAAGTGTAATTCATGCAACAGGAAATTATTTCCATTTTGGACATCGATTCGCTGCTCAAGGCAACGTCACCTTTAATGCTTTTGGCAAACGTTAGTTTTAAACGGGAATTGTATTCCGGAATCGCGACTGTAAATGCAAGATCAAAGTAGTAAATCATTAACGGAATTTGGTGCTAATAATTC
>NC_089741.1:35906521-35914021 GCF_040412425.1 Macrobrachium rosenbergii
TCTCTCTCTCTCTCTCTCTCTCTCTCTCTCTCTCTCTCTCTCCTTTTTATATCAAACAGGTAAATTATACTCTTTGATTTTCAGTCATTCTTTATGAAGAAGAAAAGAAGAATTGTTTATATATATATTTGACATGAGAAAGCTATATATCTCTATCTCTCTCTCTCTTCTTCTTTATATATTTTCTATATCTATATATATATATATATATATATATATATATATATATATATATATATATACATATATAGTTTAATTGGGACCACCTAGTAATACATTCATCGTAGGAACTGCATATGTGTGGTGATTATCGAAGAGAGAGAGAGAGAGAGAGAGAGAGAGAGAGAGAGAATAGGCTGTTTTTTTCCCCCCATTGCTCAGGGTTTTAACTTGTTAGGTTTCCAGAGATGTTTCGGAAAATAATAGACTGGCGACACGCTTTGTCTGGTTCAATATGGGACGATCTGCATTATCTTCTAGCATTATTATTTTTACCATTTCACCTTATCGCACAGAAAAGGTGACGAGAATATAACGGCCTCTATACGTTATTATTATTTCATATTATTATTTTTTAGTCCTCACGAGCTACATTCAAGTGGAAGAAGCTGGAAGTCTTTGGGGACAAAGATATTATTGATTTTATCTGACCGTTTCTAACTTTTTCCGGGATGAGGAAGGTACTACCCTGTTTCTACGGTTTCCGGAGATGATTTCACTGTAAAGTAAATAGATAAATAATAATGAATATAAATAATAATTAAAATAAATCGGTGATATTTGTCTGGTCAAGGAGGTTGTATATGACATCAGTTGTTATTAAAGGTTTTCAACGATTTCATTTAGAGGTTTCAAGACAGTTTTATGCATGTACGTTGTATAAGAATTTTAAAGCATGTATGGATTTAACTTAATTTTATTTTTGTTCAGAAAACTTATTTCCAGCGTGATGACTTTAGTTGCTGTGACACCAGCCTTGGGGAAATCAGTTCAGTCATCAGTCAATCTAGGCAACTTCATTTCAGCTGAGACCCACGTTTTTGTTCCTTTTAAAATGCCCTAACTGAGACCTACATTCCTGTCCCTTTTAAATGCCCTAACTGAGACCTACATTCCTGTCCCTTTAAAATGTCCTAACTGAGACCTACATTCCTGTCCCTTTAAATGTCCTAACTGAGACCTTACATTCCTGTCCCTTTTAAAATGTCCTAACTGAGACCTACATTCCTGTCCCTTTTTAAAATGTCCTAACTGAGACATTCTGTCCTCAAAAATGTCCTAACTGAGACTCCCTGTTTTAAAATGTTCTAACTGAGACCTACATTCCTGTCCCTTTTAAATGCCCTAACTGAGACTCACATTCCTGTCCCTTTTAAATGTCCCAACTGAGACCTACATTCCTGTCCCTTCTAAAATAATGTAGCTGAGACCTACACTTTCGGTCCTTTTAAAATGTTCTAACTGAGACCTACATTCCTGTCCCTTTTAAAAATGTCCTAACTGAGACCTACATTCCTGTCCCTTCTAAAAATAATGTAGCTGAGGCCTACATTTTTTGTCTCGTTTAAGATGTCCTAACTGAGACCCACATTCCTGTCCCTTCTAAAATACTGTAGCCTGAGACGTACATTTTTGTTCCCTTTAAATGTCCTAACTGAGGCCTACATTCCTGTCCCTTCTAAATAATGTAGCTGAGACCTACATTTCTGTCCCCTGCTGTTGCGGCTAATGTTTTGTTCTCAGGAAGACCTCTGAGGAAGAATTTCTCCCAGAATGTTTTCATATTTTTTTTTTTTTTTTTTTTTACTGAGGTTTTATTTCCGTTGGGAAGCTTAAAACTTCATTTTGTAACTATATTTTAGGTTGGTTTTGATTCCTAAATAAGATCGTCAGTTTTTTAAAGGTGAATAATTTTGTTTTTTGTTTGTGTGGCCAGGAACCGGAAGTGTTGATGTTTTGTCACTGCACATGCTAGCCTAATAGTTTTATCATTATTATTATTATTATTATTATTATTATTATTATTATTATTATTATTATTATTATTATTAACGCTGTTTTAATCTTGGACCTCTATGTGCACTTCTTTCGCCTAAGAACTACGTGACCTCTGCCACATATGAGGTACAATCGAGTGTCTCATCATATGTGATGACCAACATCACCAACCGTGAGTGTGAGTGTCGCCAGATCTTCCCTCTCACTCACCTTCTCTTCGAAGACGGCGACATTGCACAGGTGCGTCCTGCAGCAGAGCGTCAGGCAATCCTCCCTCGTTCCGGACGTCCGACTCGTTGAGGAACTTAGCCCCAGGACCCTAGAATCCCTGGTCCTAATGATGGTGTTCTCGCTCACTTCGAATTTTCCAGGCACCCGTGTTCTGTTTGAACGACGTCCAGCGGCCCCAGCCTCTTTCGGTCGTCGTGAATTCCGCGGCCGGACGGGCTCAGGATTTGGCACAGATAGAAAAACAACGAATAACACCCCTGGCCTCGCGGGTCCAGGCCGCCTGGGGAGCCATCATTTTCCGAAGGCCTCGAAAATACAAAAATTTTTTGCTTCACGCACCAGAAGACGAACAATATGCGCCCCTGTTTTCTACTGTCAACAGAATTATCAATACGCGGAGGAGGAGCGCTGCCCCTGAATGTGCATGGCTTCTCCCCGGAACAATGGCTCTGAAGAGTGTTGGAACCCACTACGACGACTGCTTCCCGTCGCCGATTCCTCGGCTCAGCTCTCGCAGTGGTATCGATCTTCCAGTTTCAGTTGCTTATTCCTTTGCGACATCAGGGCATCGAAGCAATGTGTTGATTGTTGATCTCGTCGGTGGCGGATTTGAATCGCGGAGTTCGGAGGCCGTATCGAGTCCCGGTTGTCGCTGTAGAGACGAATTCTCGCCTCTGTCATGAGAATGTCGTCGGTGTCACCCCCAAAGACACCTTTCGGAGGAGGGAGGAGTTCCTCCATATCGTACGCCTGACAGTGACGCCCTGGAGACGCGCGCATGCGCCTCGCGTCTTCTTTCCATCGATCCTCGGCGAAACCACGTGTGCATGTGGAGTCAGTGAAGAACAATATGTGGCATAAAACACTGAATATACCTCATCCGGGGGAACCATTAGGCTCAATTTGTTATCGCTTTCCAAACGGGGATCGTGTTTAATGGTATCCTGGCGTTTAGTCTCTCTCTCTCTCTCTCTCTCTGATCTCTTTTCTGATCTTTTTTCCTTTCCGATGGTCGTATTTAGGTCAACCTGATGGAAGCAATAAAGAAAGGTTAGAAGTTTATGGAACTGAGAAACACGAAAGTAGGAGTAGAATTCCAGAACTAGTCAGTAGAAAGGAAGGATCGGTCATCCTCTTGTCGAGCAGTGGGACTGCTTATTCCCAAGGAGTAAATGCGACTTGGGGCCTGAAGGGTGCAACTCGAGAACAGTGGTCGAAAAAAGCACCTGTAAAAAGTTGCGAGAGAGAAGATTTTTCAAACAAGAGGAATTTGAAGGCATAGAAAATGCAAAAAAAAAAAAAAAGAAATTCAATATTGGTTAAAACTGGAAGATCAGTAGCAAGATCAGTAGCTTAGACACTGAAGAAGAGAGAGAGAGAGAGAGAGAGAGAGAGAGAGAGAGAGAGAGAGAGAGAGAGAGAGAGAGAGAGTATGAACCTTCACTGCAGATCCAAGTTGCTAAAGTTGGCTTCGCAAAAGTTGATTAGAACTTCGAAACTATGAGACAAGATAACATAGCGCTTGATTTCTAGGAGCAAAAGTAAATAATTGAATAAATAAAATAAAATAAAAGAACAAATAAATAGATAGATAAATAAATAAAGACGCGTATACCCTGCTAAGAAAAGCAGGACATGACATTAATTCGTTTCCGAACAAATGCTTGGGAAGTAGGTGGTATTGAACCCAGAGATTTGGAGAAGGATTAGTGCATTAGCTGCTTCCCCATAGCATAGTTGCCAGCAGTATATACAGTGTATATATGATGTATTCTAATTAGTATTTATTTGGTAAGACCTTAGCATTATGTTCAGTTTCGAGTTACATAGGTCTCTTGGAGTTTCTTGTTTTATCTGTTTAAATGGTAAGCATTTACAAATTTATATATTATATATACATATATATATATATATATATATATATATATATATATATATAATATATATATATATATATATATATATATTTGTAATGTCTGTGTGTGTATGTATATATATAATATAAATTTAAATTATATATATATATATATATATATATATATATATATATATTATATATATATATATATATATATAATGTAATGTATGTATGTATGTAGATTTGATCTCTTTACACATGAGCATAACATTCATATAATCTGTAATTTGCACAAGTCTTAATTGAAATCAGATAAGTAGAGATCCCGGCTGGAAAATACACTGACCACCGATTGAAATAAATCTATAATAAAAAGCAAAACAGCGGAATAAACACCACTGAGTTAATCTCACGATCCCCATCGAATACCTGGAGATTATGAGCTTTAGAGACCGAATCCTCAGTTCCATTGGGGGAACTTCCACTTGAAAAAAGGAACATCCTATTCTAATACTTCAGGAAGTTCGGTTCACCACCTGGGACTGGAGGGAATGCAGCTGAAGGATGTATTTTTGCACAGGCAAACAGTTGATTATTTCTGAATATAAAGAAAACTATTGTGCCGGCTTTGTCTGTCCGTCCACACTTTTTTCTGTCCGCCCTCAGATCTCAAGAACTACTGAGGCTAGAGGGGCTGCAAATTGGTATGTTGATCATCCACCCTCCAGTCATCAAACATACCAAATTGCAGCTAGCCTCAGTAGTTTTTATTTTATTTAAGGTTAAAGTTAGCCATAATCGTGCCTCTGGCAACGACATGACTAGTTTCGTGGGCTGCAGCTCATACTGCATTATACCGAGACCACCGAAGATAGATCTATTTTCAGTGGACTTGATTGTAACGCTGCACAGAAAACTCTGATTCCGCTGAAGAAACTTCGGCGCATTTTTTACTTGTTTGATTAAAGTTTGTCGCCACCAAAGAAGGAATAGAACCGTATTTAAAGGAATCAAAAATTGTCTCCCTAGGGATGTCGGCCAGTTGGAACTTGAAAAATTCAAGCGAAGATGCATGGCATTACTACTCTAACAGTATTCTCCTGCATTTTAATACGTTTTTATCTGTTTATTAATTTAACTTTTTTTAATAACTGGAGACATCTTCTTTCGGTATTTTCGTTACCTCCTGTTACTTCTTTTTTGGATGAACACCGTCATATTCTTTGGAAGCTTGAATTTCAAGTGGGCCCCTGTGGTGGTGGGCTTGTTCCATATGAATAGGGTTTAGCTTTGAGTAATAATAATAATAATATAATAATAATAATAGTAATAATAGTATAATAGTAGTAAAAATAATAATAGCCCTGTGGGCTTTGTTCCATAAGAATAGGTTCATCTTCTGAATAATAATAATAATCTGAATAATAATAATAATAATAATAATAATAATAATAATAATAATAAAAGTAATTGTTCTTATATGAATAGGGTTCATCTTCTGAATAATAAATAATAATAATAATAATAATAATAATAATAATAATAATAATAATAATAATAATTGTTCCATATGAATAGGGTTCTTCCTCTTCTTCTTCTTAATCTTAATAATAATAATAATAATAATAATAATAATAATAATAATAATAATAATAATAACCTCCCAAGTGTCAGGTGTACAAAGAGTAGGATTCCGTAGATTTTCTAACGAGTCTCGTGGACTTAACAAATTACAGTATATATATAGAGTATAATATTATTATTAAAATGGATGCATTAGAAGAAATAAAATAAGCAGAAGAAACGGAATTGAGAAGTTTATCCTACAAACACTTTTTACTTGTAGCAGTCTTTACTGACGTTCAATTTACAGTTGCATGTTTGCATGCGTGATCATTATATATATATATATATATATATATATATATATATATATATATATATATATATATATATATATATGTATATATATATATATATATATAGTGTATATATATAATATATTTATATATGTTTTGCGTGCACCAAGATGTTTATCATAATTTTATTGAAAGTGAATACGGTTTAAAATAAATATTTTCTTATTGCCATCTTAATCTTTATTTTCCACAGGAAGTACATTACACGAAGTTTGAAGTATAGCTTAAATCTTTTCTCTTCACGACGCTAAAAAAAAAACACCAGGACTCATTTTGAAGATAAAACGAGGTGTTTCTTTATTTGAGTCAGCGCCAAACGCACGAAAAAAGGCAAAAAAAATGAAAAAAACTCCCAGAGGTTTGTTGAATATAAGAAAATCCTTTCTAGTAGGTCTTTAGAGCAATTAAAGTGAGAGACACTCAGTTTTGTTGATTTCTTTTGTGTCATGAGTTAAAGATCTTGTATTATCTGTCTGGTTTATTTCTTCTGGGTAGTGAGGTCTTATATGGGATTTTCCGTATAACCCCAGTAAAAGAGGAGAGAGAGAGAGAGAGAGAGAGAGAGAGAGAGAGAGAGAGAGAGAGATACGGTTTACAAGAACCTCTGATTTCTTTGTATAGTGCTTCTTTTTCAGCATCAGAAACCCATTACGAGTTCAGCAAAAGATCTTGTATCTCTCTCTCTCTCTCTCTCTCTCTCTCTCTCTCTCTCTCTCTCTCTCTCTCTCTATATATATATATATATATATGGGATTTTATATATAATATATAGTATAAAAATATGGGACGAGAGAGAGAGAGAGAGAGAGAGATACTGTTTTACAAGAGAGAGAGCTTCTTTTTTCAGAGAAAGTTTAGTAAAAGAATTATCTCCTCTCTCTCTCTCTCTCTCTCTCTCTCTCTCTCTCTCTTTCTCTCTCTCTCTCTCTCTATATATGATTTCTTTGTATAGTGCTTCTTTTTATATATGGGATTTTCATCAAACCCAGTAAAAAGCTGAGGAGAGAGAGAGAGAGAGATTCAGCAAACTCTCAGTTTACAAGAACCTCTGATTTCTTTGTATAGTGCTTCTTTTTTCAGCATCAGAAACCCGTTACGAGTTCAGCAAAAGATCTTGTATTATCTCTCTCTCTCTCTCTCTCTCTCTCTCTCTCTCTCTCTCTCTCTCTCTATATATATATATATATATATATATATATATATATATATATATATATATATATATATATATATGGGATTTTATATATATGGGATTTTCCATTAACCCCAGTAAAGTAAAAGAGCTGAGAGAGAAGAGAGAGAGAGAGAGAGAGAGAGAGAGAGAGAGAGAGAGATACTCGGTTTACAAGAACCTCTGATTTCTTTGTATAGTGCTTCTTTTTTCCAGCATCAGAAACCCCATGAGTTCAGCTGATCTCTCTCTTCTCTCTCTCTCTCTCTTCTTTTTCTCTCTCTCTCTTTCTATATATATATATATATATATATATATATATA
>NC_089741.1:35919021-35941521 GCF_040412425.1 Macrobrachium rosenbergii
CTACTATCAGGAAACAGAAACCTACCACCACGAACCACTCTATCAGAAGAGATATTACTGGCAGAAGCAGACATCCACACGGGAGAACAGTATTCTAGTAAAGGAAGTATGTACAAATGACCTAAAACATGTTGCACTGATTTTATCACTTATGTGAGACTTACGAACAATGCCTAACTTTCCTAAAGCGGCATTTGCTGAAACTTCATTAGATGTTCTCAAAAGTTATAGATGTGTCAAAAGTTACACTTCAGACTCATTCAGCAAAGTTCCCTCCACCTGAAAGGGAGACATGCTAATCTGTAGTGCTTTCTTGTTTTACTGGAGTTGAGCCCCATACCCCACCGACTACACCCTTCCCAGATATGCCCCATGTTCCGATTGAGGCTGAGGGCATCACTACACCCACAAGTTGCATCACCGGCATACTGAACAATCCTGTTTTCCACGCCAACAATCATATGACTTGTAAACGCTAAAATAACAGTGGACCGAGTTTATACAAATGATTGTATAAGCTGCATATCGTAAACTATACGGAGACCTGCTTACAAGCGTCATTACTGGTAAATTCCAGCTGATTTTCCCATTACGTGCGCTAACTGCGAGCCATTACGGTAAAACTTCTCAGTATTTGATAATGAGTGTTGAAGCTGAAACTTACTCTACCTCGCCTCGGCGTTGGGAAGAAAATTACCAAAATTGACGCAAGCCTCGGAGTGGAGAAAATGGAACCTCTGATTGAAATTGAAGGCTGTAATTCTACACTCACTCCTCTGGGTAGAAAAGGGTATGGAGGAAAATAAGACAAAAGTTAGATGGATAGAGAGAAAGAACAAATTTTTTCTTACTCATTCTTACGCTAGTCTCTCCGTTTATTCTGACAACTGAGCTGTGTTGTAACTGTTCGTTAAGAAAAACTGTGTAACTGTCGCATATAACAGTTGATCTCTAGTCATTACGCAAGGGACACTGTGTATAATTTGTTATAGAAATGGGGAGAAAATCGAATCTATCAAACTACATGATATTGAATTGAAGCCTCTCGTGTCCTTTTCTGAGAGATTTTCCAGGATCTATTTGCATACATACATCTGTTTATATACATATATACATTTATATATACATATATATATATATATATATATATATATATATATATATATATATATATATAGATGTATGGATGAATAATTGTAAATATATATATATATATATATATATATATATATATATATATATATATATATATATATATATATATATTATATTTATATATATATATATATATGTATATTTATATATATATATATATATATATATATATATATATATATATATATATATATATTAATAGCAGTACATAATGAACAGGTTTCCTCTTTATCCCAATTATTCCCCTTCTATTATTTCACCCGTTCTTCCCTTTCACAATATTAAAGTAAACAACAAAGTCTTTTTTTTTTTTTTACCTTATGTATATTTTTATAAAATTGATATTTCAACATAACTAACGTCATATCCTCTTTTGCAGGTATGTGTCATTGGCCAAGCGAAGCCCGGCCCTGAACGTCATATGGTAAGCAATCCCGTATGATGGTCCATTATCCTAATGCGTGCATTTCTCAGGTTACTGAATGTTGGTCAGTTTCATTGGTGGATGTTGTTAGGAAGATGTCAAAGTGAGTTGGTTCAAACGGGGGAATATAGATGAGATGGCTTTGCTTAAAGTTTCCCTGGAGGATGAAAAATGGGCATTATCGTGATGTGTGGGCGTAAGATGTTATTAGCGAATTGCTTGTAATGCGTGTCGCAATTTTTTTTATATTTACTTTGTATATATATATTTATTTATATATTTATTTATATATATACATATATACAAGCATAGATATAATACATTTATATATATATATACATATACACATATGCATATATATATATATATGTATGTATATATATATAGTGTGTGTGTGTGCATTTGTAATAGCCACAATGCCCTCTTAACTCCTCGAATTCTTCGCTTTTTTTAGATACGGTCGTCCTGATTATGGGACGCGGGTTCGTTCCCCGCTACCGGACACCTTAATTTCCTCATATTTCTTGCTCTTGGATCCAAAGGCTTTGTAGTGACAAAGCGTATCAAAAAAAAGCGCGAAGAATTCGAGAAGTTAAGAAGGCACTGTGGCCATTACAAATACATACGCATCTGTAAAAGTGACCAGTAGAATATATGTGTATATATATTTATTTATATGCGTGTGTGTGTACATGTATTAGCGGATCTTTGTCGTGCTTATCGTCTTCTGCGATCAGTAGTTAATGTGTATAAATAATGACATTGACCCAATTATCATTATTCTTCAGAATCCACCCATTGTTAAGGGAAGAAGGTTAACATGAATATCCACTTTCTAGAAACTCATTAACTTGAGAATATGTTACACCAGATTCGATGATATCTCATATCTTCCTTGATAGCCGACCGGATAAAGGTCCTGTTTGCTCTGTATCAAACCCAAAAGTCATGGGTCGGATCCTGGCTAGGGCAGATGATGTACTTATCAGATACAATCCCCTTTGTGTGTCATTTGTCCTCAAGGTGAAGTGGTATCGGCATTACAGGGTAATGGGTATTTGTGGCCCAATATTTGCGTGTACTGAAATGTCATGGCGTGTTTATATATTTACGTGTGTGTGTTTATGTATGTTTATATATATTTATATATATTATATATATATATACATATGTGTATATGTATATATATATATATGTATACATGCATGTGTATGTAATATGTATATATATATATGTATACCTTTTGTTTTTGTCTTTTCTATGACAGTCATAATACGAATTTGTCTTAGCTGTGCAAAATATCTGATTAGTAAAAACGAGAGAGAGAGAGAGAGAGAGAGAGAGGATATTATACTCAGTGAAGTCAGCAAAATATTCTCCGCAAATATTTGGGAAACAAAGGCTCCTCGAAAGGAAGCCAGCGAGATAAAGAGGTACTGGGTGGCAGCCTGCCCTCGAGATATCACCTCGTGCTCAAGGACAAGCTGTTATTGCTGTGGGCACTAACATAACACCTGTTCTATCCAGCCAGTAGCTTTTTTATTCGGTCGGGATCGAGGCCCACAACGTCCTCGATTTCGCTTCTCCGTCAACTGTATCATTTGCCTAGACAGCCCACCGAATCGTCCCTGTTGTCTCCCCGTCACCATCGCAGACGTTCGCACCCAGGCGCTGGAAAAGGAGAAATTAAAATCCACTCCTATTCCCGGCTTTTTATTCCCACCAACGCGACGCCTTTTAAATCCCCCGCCTTCCCGTGACGTCGTGACAATGCCGGGTCCGCGAGGCCAGCGCAATCTGCTGTCGGAGAAGGAAACGGAACCTTACGGAAGGTCACAGTCAGTCTGTAGTAGAGCAGTGTGGACCGGACCCTACGGTGGATTACACTGAACGCACAGCTCGGCGCCCATGACTCTTCTCTTGATAAATGTACGTATGGTTAGTTTTTGAAGGATGCCTTCCTTCGCTCTGAAATCTTCCACCCCCCTCGGCGGTGTGCAGTCGTTTCGGGTGCTGTGGATTCCGACCCCCCGGAGGGTTGGTCAACTGTGGAGGGCGCGAGAGAGAGAGAGAGAAAGAGAAAGAGAAAGAGAGAGAGAGAGGGGGAATTAGTTGTTTATGAGACCAAGGAGTTGGAGGAGGAGAGATGCGGGTCGCACTGAGGATGATCGGTTGTGGTGCCGGGGTGTGCGTGTGTGCTGAATGTGGCCCCATGTTCATAGCCACCACGGAGGAGTGTAAATGACCTTTTGAAGGAAGGAAAACCTGGTACGCCTCCCTTCCTACGAGTCCTTAGTGCCTGTGGCGTCAGGTATATATATCCTTTTGTTCTTCGTGCGTGCATTGCCCAAAGACCAGGTGAATCGTACCTGTGGGTGGTAAAGGGCTGCCCCTTTGTTTTCAACGAGTTCGGACCAACGTTGTTTTGTTTCTCTTTCTTCCCTTGCTACCGAGGGGGGCCAAGACTTCCTGGGGAGACGAATACATGTTAAGAAAATCGTTAACGTTAGTCCTACAAACCTGAGGTCATTGTCTGGTATTTATTATGAGCTTTTGTGTCCCGTGAGAAGAATTTTTCTCCACATTTCCCAGGGGAGAGACGTTATTCTGACACGACACCAGCTGATGGATGCTATGAAGGGATCTGAGTGAGTGGCGCTCTTGGGCCGTCTGTGGCTGTGCATTGAAGATAGGCCGATGATTCGTGGAAATATTGATTCGTTCCGTATTCGGTCCCGCGTTTTCGACGAAATGTAACTTTTAAGTGTATCCGTGTGTTGTAAAGAGATCGTGATCAAACAGTAACAAGGCTATTATTGGTGGTGTTCGTGATTGAATTGCTGTCTAGTGTCTGTGTAAATACTTCGAGGGTGGTTTTGTGGCCGAGATTAAAAAAATTACAATTACGAGAAAAAATTTTAAAAATTATTATATTCTGCTGCCATTGCAAGCCACGGACAGACATTTACCATCGTCTTATTTTTGAAAAAGATAGAAGGAAGCCATTGTTACCTTAGAATTCAATCTGTTTAGAATTCTTTTATGAATTTGACTTCAAAATAAGTAAACGAAATATATTTGTATATATATATATATATTTAAATTATATATATGTATGTATATGTATATATACAACATATATATATATATATATATATATATATATATATATATATATATATATATATATATATATATATATATATATATATATATATATATAAATATAATGTTTCGGCAGTTCGGAAGAAACAAAGAAGTGAATTTTGTCGTAATGAAGTGAAAAGTTTTAGTGAAGTATGAAATGAGTGTCTGAAGTGTAGTTTCAGGACAAAGAGATGAAGAACGTGGACGAGAGAGAGAGAGAGAGAGAGAGAGAGAGAGAGAGAGAGAGAGAGACTAGAGAGAGACAATGAACTAATGAACATACAGGAGTGAATCTGGGCAACGTAATTTAGAGGTGAAAAGTTGCTCTTGAGGAAATTTGAGAGAGAGAGAGAGAGAGAGAGAGAGAGAGAGAGAGAGAGAGAGAGAGATGGACTCTCGGACAAACGGTGCAAATGGAGAGGTGCTGTGTCACAAGAGAGTGTAGCCCTTGGTCGATGGAACGAGTATTTTTGAAGTGCTGTTGAATCTGAGAGAGAGAGAGAGAGAGAGAGAGAGAGAGAGGAAGGAAGGAGTTAATGTAAATCTCAGGAAAATGGGGAAATGACTTAAGAATGTAATAAGGCAGTTAGGAAAGAGAGAGAGAGAGATTTTTTAGCTACTTGAATGGTTGTGCAGAGTTACTGTCGGAAGAGCGAGAGATTACAAGGTAGGACAAAGACGAGTCCATTTTCCCTTCTTTAAGGGGTGAGGTTAGAGGGAGAGGTTACAAAGGTAGGACAAAGATTTTCCCTTATGTAAGAGGTGAGGTTAGAGGGAGAGGTTACAAAGGTAGAAGAAAGATTTTCCCTTATTTTTTGGGTGAGGTTAGAGATAGAGGTTACAAAGGTAGGATTGAGAAGAATACATTTTCCCTTATTTAATGGGTGAGGTTTGAGGGAGAGTTTACAAAGGTAGGAAAAAGACGAGTCCATTTCCCTTATTTAAGGGGTGAGATTAGAGGGAGAGGTTACAAAGGTAGAATAAAGATTTTCTCCTATTTAAGGGGTGAGGTTAGAGGGAGAGGTTACAAAGGTAGGACAAAGATTTTCCCATATTTAAGAGGTGAGGTTAGGAGGGAGAGGTTACAAAGGTAGGAAAAAGACGAGTCCATTTCCTTATTTAAGGGGTGAGATTAGAGGGAGAGGTTACAAAGGTAGAATAAAAGATTTTCTCCTATTTAAGGGGGTGAGGTTAGAGGGAGAGGTTACAAAGGTAGGACAAAGATTTTCCCTTATTTAAGAGGTGAGGTTAGAGGGAGAGGTTACAAGGTAGGAAAAGACGAGTCCATTTTCCCTTATTTAAGGGTGAGATTAGAGGGAGAGGTTACAAAGGTAGGACAAAGATTTTCTCCTATTTAAGGGGTGAGGTTAGAGGGAGAGGTTACAAAGGTAGGACAAAGATTTTCCCTTATTTAAGAGGTGAGGTTAGAGGGAGAGGTTACAAAGATAGGACGAAGATTTTCCCTTATTTAAGGGGTGAGGTTAGAGGGAGCAGTTACAAAGGTAGGACAAAGATTTTCTCCTATTTAAGAGGTGAGGTTAGAGGGAGAGGTTACAAAGGTAGGACAAAGATTTTCCCTTATTTAAGAGGTGAGGTTAGAGGAGAGTTTACAAAGATAGGACAAAGATTTTCCCTTATTCAAGGGGTGAGGTTAGATGGAGAGGTTACAAAGGTAGGACAAAGATTTTCCCTTATTTAAGAGGTGAGGTTAGAGGGAGAGGTTACAAAGATAGGACGAAGATTTTCCCTTATTTAAGGGGTGAGGTTAGAGGGAGCAGTTACAAAAGGTAGGACAAGATTTTCTCCTATTTAAGAGGTGAGGTTAGAGGGAGAGGTTGCAAAGGTAGGACAAAAGATTTTCCTTATTTAAGAGGTGAGGTTAGAGGAGAGTTTACAAGGTAGGACAAAAGATTTTCCCTTATTCAAGGTGAGGTTAGAGGGAGAGGTTACAAAGGTAGGACAAAGATTTTCCCTTATTTAAGAGGTGAGGTTAGAGGGAGAGGTTACAAAGATAGGACGAAGATGAGTCCATTTTCCCTTATTTAAGGGGTGAGGTTAGAGGGGAGAGGTTACAAAGGTAGGACAAAAAGATTTTCCCTTATTTAAGAGGTGAGGTTAGAGGGAGAGGTTACAAAAGGTAGGACAAGATTTTCCCTTATTTAAGGGGTGAGTTAGAGGAGCAGTTACAAGGTAGGGACAAAGATTTTCTCCTATTTAAGAGGTGAGGTTAGAGGGAGAGGTTACAAAGGTAGGACAAAGATTTTCCCTTATTTAAGAGGTGAGGTTAGAGGAGAGTTTACAAAGGTAGGACAAAGATTTTCCCTTATTCAAGGGGTGAGGTTAGATGGAGAGGTTACAAAGGTAGGACAAAGGTTTTCCTTTATTTAAGAGGTGAGGTTAGAGGAGAGGTTACAAAGGTAGGACAAAGACGAGTCCATTTTCCCTTATTTAAGAGGTGAGGTTAGAGGGAGTGGTTACAAAGGTAGGACAAAAGATTTTCCCTTATTTAAGAGGTGAGGTTAGAGGGAGAGGTTACAAGGTAGGACAAAGACGAGTCCATTTTCCCTTATTTAAGGGGGTGAGGTTAGAGGGAGAGGTTACAAAGGTAGGACAAAGATTTTCCCTTATTTAAGAGGTGAGGTTAGAGGAGAGGTTACAAAGGTAGGACAAAGATGAGTCCATTTTCCCTTGTTTAAGAGGTGAGGTTAGAGGAGAGGTTACAAGGTAGGACAAAAGATGAGTCCATTTTCCCTTATTTAAGGGGTGAGGTTAGAGGGATAGGTTACAAAAGGTAGGACAAAGATTTTCCCTTATTTAAGGGGTGAGGTCAGAGGAGAGGTTACAAAGGTAGGACAAAGATTTTCCCTTATTTAAGGGGTGAGGTTAGAGGAGCAGTTACAAAGGTAGGACAAAGATTTTCCTTATTTAAGAGGGTGAGGTTAGAGGGAGAGGTTACAAAGGTAGGACAATTATTTTCCCTTATTTAAGGGGGTGAGGTTAGAGGGAGAGGTTACAAAGGTAGGACAAAGATTTTCCCTTATTTAAGGGGGTGAGGCTAGAGGGAGAGGTTACAAAGGTAGGATTGAGTAGAATACGTTTTCTCATATTTAAGGGGTGAGGTTAGAGGGAGAGGTTACAAGGGCAGGGCAAAGACAAGTCCATTTTCCCCTTATGTAACGGGTGAGGTTAGAGGGAGAGGTTACAAAGGTTGTTATTTGCATACAAGAACCTATGTAGAGTGTACCTTGGAACTGGTAGTCTTATAGGCCTATGGATTAGATGGTAAGTTATATATATATATATATATATATATATATATATATATATATATATATATATATATATATATATATGTATATGTATATGTATATATATATATACATATATATATATATATATATATATATATATATATATTTATATATATTTATATATATATATATATATATATATATATATATATATATATATATATATATATATATATATATATAGCTATATGTATATGTATATATATATATATATATATATATATATATATATATATATATATATATATATATACTGTATATATGTAATATAGTAAGAGTTTTATTTATCTTGGGAGGGGGAAAATGCTTTATTTTGTCTTGACAAGACCTCTGCTCCCCGCAAACGTTCTCTTACTTCACTGGGAATGATTTTTATTTCAGTCCTTGCTTGGAAGTCAATAAATAAATGTGTTAAAATCATCTATTTGAGGTTTGATGAATAAAAGTGATGATGAATGTCGGATGTATTTTTAAGAAGAAGGGAGACATGATTGATAGTTACTCTGAGGTCGCCTCAGCTGAAGTTCCACACTTCGTGAAATCCCACAAACCGTGTTTTTTCCCAGTGCGTCAGTTCACACACCCCAAAGCGGTAGGGAATGCACCCCGCTTTATTTATAAATAAAAAGGATAGGGTTGCCACGACACATCTCTCTCTCTCTCTCTCTCTCTCTCTCTCTCTCTCTCTCTTGTGTTGTTAGTTAAAATTCAAAGCGCATCCTCTTAGCAGCAGCCAAGTGAAATCGCCACAGTAGTGTTGGGAAAGGAAAAAGGGAATGGTAGGTATAACCCTACCCTTAAAAGCCACCGTCCCACTGCCCTTACCCGCTCCCCCAGGGAAGAAAACACACTTCCCCATTCCCCCTCCCTCCCTCCCTCCCTCCCTCCGCCCATTCACACCCCCGGAGTGCTTTGCCCCAAGATGTTTAGACTCATCCTTTTCTTGACTGGCTTTCGTAAGATCTTGGAGTCGCCATAGCTAACCCCAGACCTAGTCGCTCATCCATTTGGCATAGCCCTTGGGCAAACATAAAACCCCCTCTTGCTATTCTGACTGCTTCCCCGTCCTTCCTTCCTTCCCTATCTCCATACCCCTCCCCTCACCCCTTTACCAAGTGAAGAAGAGCCTATGAACAATGCCAGCAGCACCAGCAGTATCCGACTGCAATAATGCAACACAAGCTAGGGGTGGCGTAGTGTTTTGTTATGGGGATGGGGTCTTGGGGGAGGGGGAGGTGTTGGAGGTTAGTTTCAGAGCAGTGCCGAGATGGATCCTCCCTAATTTCATAGTGATGCTGTGTTTGTTGACTTGTTGCTTTGTGTGGGTAGGTGGTTTTATGATCAAGAATTTATAAAGGCGTCCATTGGGACTGATAACACACGTAGGCCTAAGGATTGGATGGCAATTTTTGTGGGAGGAATGCGTTAAGTCACTCTGCTTTCGCTTTTGTCATTCGTGTGAAAATATTATTATTTTTTCAGTCGTATAATCCACTTAAGATATAAAATTGAACACTGGATGTTTTTACTTGAAGAGTGATTACGTTAGGGACGAAATTAAATCAATATTTTTATTTGTTCTTTATTAAGTAAAACTTTGAATGTCAGGGTTGATTTTACTTACAAACGTAGATTTAGTTCACGTTAGGGTCCGGACTGAACTTCAGTGCTTGTTTATGATTCACCCTGTTATAGTGGTATTTCAGTCAAATTTCCTGAACAAGCTACAAATGTTGCCTCGCCAGAAACTGAAACCATCGGTGAAGTAAGAAGAATCATTTTTAAAGATTTTTCTGTAGTTTTTCTCAACTGAACGGAAATTATAATCTCTGCATGTCAGTCTCTCCATACCTGCAGCGTTCTGTAATCACCAAGTCCATTTATAATTACACTGAATATGGGCAGTTGCTTACCTGTAGGCATACTGCCTATAGGCGACAGTTACCCCGTAGAGGGTGGAGCCGTCAGCTCACCTCATGCGGTGCATTGTAGGCATTACTTAAGGTTCTTTTCAGCGTCCCTTCGGCTCTAGCTGCAGCCCCTTTCATTCCTTTACTGTACCTCCATTTATATTCTCCTCCATCCTTTTTTCCCCTCCCACTCCCTAGCAATTGATTCATAATGCAACTGCTTTGCGGTTTTCCTACTGTCACACCTTTCAAAACCTTTTTACCGTCAATTTCCGTGTCAGCGCTGAATGGTTTTCCTTCTGTCACACCTTTCAAACCTTTTTACCGTCAATTTCCGTTCCAGCGCTGAATGAGGTCCCAGCGCATGGCCTGTGGCCAAATCCTACTATATTCTATTCTGTAGGAACAATTAAGTAGGCTACTTGAGAACTTAACTAGTTGCATCCAACACTGCTCTGACAATGGGTTTGATTTCAGAATGACTCAGATTGATTTGCAGAGAGTACTTGTCTCCTTCAAGGGGTTTTTATAACCCCTTTTATTTTTATTTCCTTGTCTGGTGTTCCTGAGGGTTATGTTCTGGGTGTCTTGCTGTATCTAGTCTTGACTGGTGACGTGATTGTTGTTCTAGAAAAGGAGGCATTATATCACATCACCCGTTGCATTTATTTGGTCACATTCCTCCGCTCGATGGGAGATGTTTGCTTGCACTGGGGATGACACTGTGTTTGCTTTATTTATTCGCTCCTGCTCTCAGGTGCGAAGGTCAGTACCTTGTTCCAGTTAGCCACAAACACTCCTGTCTCCCCTCCCCACCTTGTTGTAATTAACCACAAACAACCCCCTTTCCCCCAGCCGGCAAATGCGAAGGACGGTACTTTCATTTGAGTTGTGCCGCCAGTGCACCTCATGCGGTGCTCTGTAGGCATTTCTTTAGGTTCTTTTGCAGCGTCTCTTCAACCCCTTACATTCCTTTTACTGTACCTCCTTTCATATTCTCTTTCTTCCATCTTACTTCCCACCCTCTGCTGACATTTGATTCATAGTGCAACCGCTTTGAGGTTTTCCTCTCAAACGTTTCTACTCTCAATTTCCGTTTCAGCGCTGAATGACCTCAGGTCCCAGTGCTTGGACTTTGGCCTAAATTCTATATTCTCTTCTTTTCTGTTGTTGTGTTAACCAGCTCCTAAAGTCCCCCACCTCCCCATGCGATTAGTTATTATTATCCTTAACAGAGGCCTGGCATAATGTCTGTTGTGCAGTCACTGGAATACGAGGCATAATTCCGGGAATCCTAGTAGCACTGGGAATGATCCTTTGCCTTGAAAACTAAGGTTACTGACTGACCTAATCTGACCTGCAAATAAAGAGTGAATACGTTTTATTATTATTTTATTATTATTATTATTATTATTATTATTATTATTATTATTATTATTATTTTGGTCTATCACAGTCATCCTATTCGGCTGTTTTTTTTTTTTTTTTTTTTTAGTGTGGGTTCGGGTTGCATCCTGCCTCCTTAGGAGTCCATCACTTCTCACTATGTGCGCTGTTTCTAGTAGCACGCTTTTCTGCATGGGTCCTGGAGCTATTTCGGCATCTACTTTTTCCAGATTCCTTTTCAGGGATCTTGGGATCGTGCCTAGTGTTCCTTTGATGATGATGATGATGATGATTATTATTATTATTATTATTATTATTATTATTATTATTATTATTATTATTATTATTATTATTCAGAAGATGAACCTATCCATATGGAACAAGCCCACCAAAGGGGCCACTGACTTGAAATTCAAGAAGCCTCCTAAGAATATTATGGTGCTCATTAGGAAGAAGTGAGAAGAGATAAAATGAAATACAGAAAAAAAGAGATCTCGCATATTAAAAGATGAAAAATAAATCAATAAATGAATGAATAGACAAAAATGTATTAAAATGCAAAGGAGAATAAGATTAGGAGCTAATGCGTCGCATCTTCGCTTGAACTTCTGAAGTTCCAGTTGCACTTCTTCAGTAGGGAGACCGTTCCACAGTCCAACGGTGTGAGGAATGAAATACCAGCTCTTACTTAGAGGTGTTTCGAGCAACACCTGCCAAGAAGAAGAAGAAGAAGAAGAAGAATCCACAGTAATGTTAGTGTAAACATATATTAAAAAATATATAAGTTTTATGTATATTTTTAATATATATTTACACTGACACCATTGTGTATTTCTCCATCATTTTAGCGCTTATGCGCTAAAACGATGTTGTTGTTAATGTTAATAATAATAATAATAATAATAATAATAATAATAATAATTAGGCAATCAAAGGGCCACGCCAGGCAACACCTGTCCTTTTGGAGCGTTGCTGCAGTCGTATTTCGGCGGGATTCATCATCAATTGTCTCCTTACTTGAAAGGATCGAATCAATGGGAACTCGTCTGATTGGTGGCCCTGACATGCTCTCTCCTCTCTCTCTCTCTCTCTCTCTCTCTCTCTCTCTCTCTCTCTCTCTCTCTCTCTCTCTCTCTCATATGAATCTCTTTTTCTGTGGGCATTATTCTGGCGCTCCTGATGACCCCACAGAGTAGAGGACCCTGCTATTACCCCCTCCTCTCTCTCTCTCTCTCTCTCTCTCTCTCTCTCTCTCTCTCTCTCTCTCTCATATGATCTTTTCTGTGGGCATTATTCCGCTGACCCTCACAGAATATAGAGAATTCCCTTTCTCCCTAGATATTCTCGTAACACCGGTCAGGTTACCTCATCCCACTTTTACTCTTTTTTTTTTCTTTTTTTAAGTCTATCCCCAGGCTTTGAAGTCCTCTTCCCGCTTGCATTCCATGATCTATAACATTCCCTTCTTCAAGAGGCGGAAAGGTCTCAACCCTTACTTTAAGGTCAAGTTCCAAGTATTTTTTTTCTTTCCTTCTCGCTTTGTCATTTTGACTTTTTCCTTTATTTGTGTGTACTATAAATATATATACATACATACATATTTATAGATATTTATACATATATATATACAGTATATATATATATATATATATATATATATATATATATATATATATATATATATATATATATATATATATAATAATTTTATTCTTATATACATGTACTCTCAGTTGTATCCATTACATACATACATATTTATACGTATGTATGATATATAATTTGTATTCTTATATTCATGTACTCTCAGTTGTATCCATTTCACACACGGGACAAACGAACAGGCACGGAGATACTATAAAAGACGGCCGAATGCAACGCAGTGTCAGTCCGTCTGTCGGCTTGTCTTTGATGTGGGACATAAATCAGGCTAAATGATCTAATTCCAATCCCTTTGTTGTCATTGAAATCATTGATTAGCGTCATTATAGATTTAATTGCACCGATTCCATATTGTTTGTAATCGTTGTTTTGGGCCGAGTTTTTTTTTTTTTGGGGGCGGCTTCGTGGCTTTTCCGTTTTTGGATCCTGTGTTTATGGTTTTTTTTTGGGGGGAGGTATTTAAGGTGCTTATTTAATATATTTTTTATATTCAGATGGTTTTTTGTTTCATTTTAAGATGTATATTTGGACATGATAGTACGAAAGATGCATGGATATATAGGCTATATATATATATATATTATATATACTATATATATTATATATATATATACAGTATATATATATATATATATATATATATATATATATATATATATATATATATATATATATATATATATATATATATATATGTACAGTGCGTAAATGTTTTCAAGTGTGATTGCTTATTCAAGTTTAACTGATTTTCCATTTTAAGTTTTCTTATACTTTGTGTATGCTTACTTTTTATGTTCGCTGAATGCGCCTCCCCGCCCTTTTTTTTTTTTTTTTTTTTTTTTTTTTTTTTACATTATAACTGTAGGCTAGCTGTCCTGATGATGTGACCACGGGTCAAGAAACGCGTCGACAATAAATGCATGTACTGGATCTGTATGTGTTCATGAGCCCTTCTCCTGCCTACTGTATGAAAATTGTGAGAACTTATATCACAACACAGTCGAATCTTGCAAGTTTGATATTCGTAGAGAAAATAACAGACACTTTGCCAGAAGTGTTGTAATATGCAAGTAGAGTATCAGAATTGATAAGAACTCGATAAAAAAAAATATTTTTTTCCTGATGAACTAGAAATTCACCAAAAAACCCTCACCCCCGTAGGGGGGTAGTGCCGTCAGTGCATCTCATGCGGTGCACTGTAGTCCCCTAGCTGCTACAACCCCTTCCGTTCCTTTTACTGTACCTCCTTTCATATTCTCTTTCTTCCACCTTACTTTCCTTAACCCTCTCCTAGCAATTGATTCATATTGCAACCGCGAGGTTTCCCTCCTGTTAAACCTTTCAGACTTTCTACTCTCAATTTCCCCCTTCAGCCCTGAATGACCTCATAGGCCGCAGCTCTTGGGCTTTGACCTGAATTGTATCTTCCAGTCCGTTCCACCAACCCCACCCTTCCCCAAGTAGAAAAGAAAAAATTAAGAAAAAAAAAACTCCATTTCACTTTTATTATTGAATGGCTGTTCAGTTATCAAGAGAGGAAGTCTGATTTACGAGTTTAGTAAAAGGTACTTTTTTTTTTTTTTTGTTTGCGTGGGTAAACGTGAATGTTCGGTCAAGATAAATTTATATGAGGTTAGCATGCCTAGTGTTGTTAGGTGTGGGTTTTCAGGGGTTAGTATCTGCGTGTATGTGTTTTTTCCCACCGTAGTTCAACCTCAATATAAAAAAAAACTGATGCACGGTAGATGCAATTGACCTGGTTCGGGCGTTTTTTTTTTTTTTTTTTTTTTTACGTACGTCAACATGATTGCACAGCATCCTGACTTCACGGAGAGGTTTTTACTTGTATAGAAAATACAAGTAAAAAATGCGCCGAAGTTTTTTTCTGCGCAATCGAGTTTTCTGTACAGCGTATAATCAAGGCCACCGAAAACAGATTTATCTTTCGGTGGGCTCGGTGTAATTCTGCATGAGCCGCGGCCCGTGAAACTTTAACCACGGGTCGGTGGTGGCCTGTCCTATACCGTTGCCAGAAGCACGATTATGGCTAAATTCAACTTTAATGAAATAAAAACTACTGATGCTAGTAGGCTGCAATGTGGTATGTTTGATGATTAGAGGGTGGATGATCAACATACCAATTTGCAGCCCTCTAGCCTCAGTAGTTTTTAAGATCTGAGGGCGGACAGAAAAAGTGTGGACAGAAAAAAGTGCGGACAGAAAAAAGTGCGGACAGAAAAAGTGCGGACGGACAGACAAAGCCGGCACAATAGTTTTCTTTTACAGAAAACTAAAAAGTAAATAGATTTAGAATAATAAAATCGTTCCGTCACCACTTTTTTTTTTTTTATCTCAGGCGTCGTTTATGTTTACTGCTATCACACTGTAAAGAGTTTTTTTTTTTTTTTTTGTCGGACGTCCTGGGAATTGAGCTATTGTCCGCAATTTGAATGAACTTTTTTCTTTTTTTTTTTAGTTTTTCGGTAAGGAGAGAAGAGGGCTTGTAAAGTCACTGTGATGACTGAATTGTCAAAATACAAAAGGGGGCCAGTTTGTGTGTGTTTGTGTGTGTGTGTGTGTGCGTGTTTGTTTGTGCGTGTGTGGGGCTGGCCTTGGGGGAGGGGGGCTGACTCGAAGTATGTATTTAAAGTATTTTTCAAGCGTTTATATATTATATATGTCAGGTTTCCCTTCTCTATATTATAAAATTCAGTTACTTTTCCCGTCATGTACTTATTTGCTGAATCCCCGCGGTGCACTGTAGGCATTACTTAAGGTTCTTTGCAGCGTTCCCCTTCCTTAGGCCCCCCCTAGCAGCGTACAACCCCTTTCATTCCTTTTACTGTACGTCCGTTCATATTCTCTTTCTAACATCATACTTTCCACCCTCTCTAACAGCTGTTTCAGAGTGCAGCTGCTTTGAGGTCTTCCTCCTGTTTCGTCTTGCAAACCTTTTTACCCTCGATTTCCTTTTCGGCGCTGAATGACCTCATCATAGCCTAGGTCCCAGCGCTTGGCCTTTGGCCTAAATTTCATATTCCACTCCACTTGGATGTCAGTTTTTGTATGTGTGTTTGTGCGTGTGTGTGTGTGTGCGCGCGTGTGGCTTGGGTGGGGTCCTGATCCGAAGTATATACTTACAGTATTTTTCAAGCGTTTACACTTGAACGTCACTAATTATAACTTTCACATGTTTTGAGTCATTTTTTTTTACTCTCACATGTGTCAGTTTTACCTGCTGTCGATTATGAAGCGCAAAATTATTTTTGCCGTCATTTGCTTATTTGTTGCAAGTCTAGGAACAGTTCACGTGTGTGTGCAGGGTAACACCACCAAACCTCTGGCCTGGTTTTTGGTGTATGATCAGTCAATCTGCGCATTGAGGTGACATCCTCAGTGTCACTTTTCTGGGAAATCGGTATTAAAAAGAAGGTGACATCCTCCAGTTGTTAGGAGAGAGCTGAGGAAAGTAAGATGGAAGAAAGAGAACATGAACGGAGGTACAGTCAAAGGGAATGAAAGGGTTGCAGCTATAGGGGCAGTTTCGACGGATTGTCGAAAAGTAAACCAGACGTCTTTTGCTCGTTCAGATTCCTACCGAGTACTGCCTTCGTGATAGAAAACGGAAGGAGGTTGGTATGGAAAAATAAAGAAATTTAATTAGGGATACTATTGTAAAGTAACTTTATTGAGGTACTGTACCTGCAGTTGACTCAGTGTTTTGCTTTTGCTTTTGCAGTATTCAGGAGTTTCTTTCCACGCCTGAAACCAGATGGATACACAAGAGGGTACCTGGACAGAAACGTGAATATCTTCACTCTGGGATTGAAAATTCTTCTGTAATAGAATGACAATTTGAACTTTGGAAGTGATCAGTATCTTAGATTTATTTTTTCTATATACATGAAGTGCCCAGTCTTCAGAAAGACTGCCTGTGAGTTTTGCAACTTTGCCACAATGAGCGTAGAATATCCAGTGTTTTACATCGGTAAATAGATATAAATACATTCCTTCTGTCATCTTTTTCCTTTGTTTTATTCCCTGTCAGTTGCATCTGTCATTTCTTTTTCTTACAAAAAACTCAACAGAACTCAAACAACTCATCACCTTGAGTTGAAGTCATTTGCTGAGAGAGAGAGAGAGAACGCGTCATCCTTGGGGTGATCTCGGTGGGAATGAGTTTGAGGACAAAGTCCTTCAGTGGCATTGCAATGAATGACATTTAGACTTGCTTCTGCGCAGCCAGAGAACTTGGTACACAGAATTTCATAAACTTTACACAGAATATATAAACTTGGTACACAGAATTCATAAACTTCGTACACAGAATATATAAACTTGGTACACAGAATTCATAAACTTCGTACACAGAATTTATAAACTTGGTACTCAAAATTTCTGAACTTGATACACATAGGCTAATGTATAAACTTGGTACACAGAATTTATTGATACACAGAATTTATAAACTTGATAGACAGATTTTATAAACTTGGTACTCATAGTGCATAAACATGGTACACAGAATTTATTGATACACAGAATTTGTAAACTTGGTACACAGAATTTATAAACTTGATACACAGACTTTATAAACTTGGTACTCAGAATTTCTGAACTTGATACACAGAATTTATAAACGATGTACAGAATTTATAATCTTGATACGCAGAATGTATAAATTAGGTACACAGGATTTATAAACTTGATACACAGAATTTATAAACTTGGTACACAGAATTTCTGAACTTGATAGCCAGATTTTATAAACTTGGTACACAAAATTTATAAACTTGGTACACAGAATTTATAAACTTGATACACAGAATGTATAAACTAGGTACACAGAATTTAGAAAATTAATACACAGAATTCATAATCTTGGTAAAGAGAATTTCTGAACTTGATACACAGAATTTATAAACTTGGTACGCAGAGTTTATGAACTTGATACACAGAATTTATAGACATAAAATTTAGACGAGCGCTGCAAATTGTGCTGTGTAGAATTTAAACTCCTAGATACGTACTAGAATTTTTAGAAACAAGAATTTAGATACACACAAGATTAATTTTATACAGAATTCAGATAAACGCTGTATATGGACTAGGATTTTTGAAGTACAGAATTTATATACACACTGAGATACCAACTAGCGTATAAATACACATTTGAGTCAACTATGCGCCAGAATTTTTGATTGACAAATTTTAGATCACAATTCTTCAGTGATGCACGAGAATTTATGATATACAGAATTTAGACACGTTAGAATACTAAAAGAAACGTGACTTCTGAGCCACGTACAATAGAATATTTGAGTCTTATACTGATTTGGAATACACACTTGAATATTCTCTTACACTAAGTTTGTACAATTGTATCAGTTCCTTTTACTTAAATGCTGCAGTTTGGAAAACTCTCTCTCTCTCTCTCTCTCTCTCTCTCTCTCTCTCTCTCTCTCTCTCTCTCTCTCTCTCTCTCTCTCTCATTTTTAGAAACTGAGAACTAGACCTCTCAAGGAAACTCCCCACCCTCTCTCTCTCTCTCTCTCTCTCTCTCTCTCTCTCTCTCTCTCTCTCTCTCTTTTAGAAACTGAGAACTAGACCTCTCAAGAAAACTCCCCACCCTCTCTCTCTCTCTCTCTCTCTCTTCTCTCTCTCTCTCTCTCTCTCTTGTGATGTGCTTTCTGTTGCTAGAATATATTAATAGATACCGAGAACCAGAATCTCAAGAATAACTTCCCACCCCTACTCTCTCTCTCTCTCTCTCTCTCTCTCTCTCTCTCTCTCTCTCTCTCTCTCTCTCTCTCACACACACACAAAAAACACACACTTTTTTTATGTGCTTTTAGCTACTAGAATATATTAATAGCTACTGAGAACACTCTCTCTCTCTCTCTCTCTCTCTCTCTATTTTGTGATGTGCTTTTAGTATACTGAGAACTCTCTCTCTCTCTCTCTCTCTCTCTCTCTTAATTGCGTTGTGCGTCAATTTACTACCTAACGGTGAGTTGGATGCAAGGCCCTCTTGCTCTGAACTGTCTCCTCCTTCTCTCGGGGCGATGTGAGTGGCCTCTACCGGGGTATCAATGCCCTTGGCGCAGACCGCAGCACCACCACCACCAGTGTTTTTGTTGGGCCTCTGCTTGTCGTAGTGTGCTTGCTGTGGCATCTCTGTACTCAGCTCTCCTGTCCTGCAGGCAGTGTGCTTGCCTGCCTGAAGCTTGCCTGCCTGAACGCCTGCCTGCCTGCCTGAACGCCTGCCTGCCCGCCCGGGCCCTCTAGCGATGTGGATAGCTATAGCACTTATACGCTTGTTTTTGTTCGTTATGGACGTTGTGCTCTCTCTCTCTCTCTCTCTCTCTCTCTCTCTCTCTCTCTCTCTCTCTCTCTCTCTCTCTCTCTAACACACACACACAAACAAACACATCCACTTTCGTGATGTAGAATATAGTGATAAATACTGAGAACTAGAATAATCAAGAATAAGTCCCTACCCTCTCTCTCTCTCTCTCTCTCTCTCTCTCTCTCTCTCTCTCTCTCTCTCTCTCTCTCTCTCTCTCTCTCTCTCAAACAATCTTCTGTGATGTACTTTTAGTTACATAATATAGTGACAGATACTGTGAAATAGAACTATTAAGAATAACCCCCATCCCCACTCTCTCTCTCTCTCTCTCTCTCTCTCTCTCTCTCTCTCTCTCTCTCTCTCTCTCTCTCTCTCTTATCTCGCAACGGATGTCCGCTTCCTGTGTTGAACCGAGCGAGGACGCGAATAACGAAACACTAATAGAATGACCAGTGGTTCTGTTACACCGTTTCTAGGTTGCTCGTTGTTTGCGGGATGTTTGCGTCGGGTTCTGACGCGTCGACCTCTTGGAGAGTGGTTTGCGTTGCTCCGTTGTGGACGATGATGAAAGGCACATCTAATACTTCCGGAATGTTTGACTTTCTTTCTTTTTTTCTCTAATTCTTTAATTTTCTTCCTTTATTTACTGACTTTTTTCGGTTAGATTAATAGTTTTTTATTAAACAGATTAATTGTTTATTTTATGAGATAGTTTTTTTATTGAATAGGTTTGTTAAATAGTTTTTTTTTTTTTTTTAGGTTTGTTTAGTTTTTATTAAATAGGTTTGTTAAATAGTTTTTTTATTAAATAGGTTTGTTAAATAGTTTTTATTAAACTAAACAGATAATTTTCTTTTTTTGCGTTCTGGCGTCATTCTCTCTAATTCATTGTTTTTCTTCCTTTATTTACTGACTTTTTTCGGTTAGATCAATAGTTTTTTATTAAATAGATTAATTGCTTGTTTTATTAGATAGTTTTTTTTATTAAATGGGTTTGTTAAATAGTTTTTCTTAAACTGAACAGATAATTTTCATTTTTTGCGTTCTGGCGTCATTCTCTCTAATTCATTGTTTTTCTTCCTTTATTTACTGACTTTTTTCAGTTAGATTAATAGTTTTTTATTATTAAATAGGTTAATTGTTGATTTTATTAGATAGTTTTTTATCAAATAGGTTTGTTAAATAGTTTTTTATTTAACTAAATAGTTAAATATTTTTTTTGCGTCCTGGCATCATTCTCACTTAAGAAAGCGTCATTTCTGACGCAGTGACGACCTTGCCTTCGCTTTGATTGCGTCTTCACCGGGCCTGGGTTTTAGAAAAGGTCGCTGGCTGTCATAAAAATCCATCATGGTCAGGGAAAACTCGCACTGCCAACGCCCCGTTCGAGATCGGAAGAACTTAGTGAATTGACTAGCTCGGCATCTTGAAAGGTTCGTGGTCTCCTGCCGACTCGACCACGGATTATTTTTTTCCCTTTTTTCTTGTTTCAAATCCAGGAGTCCTTGTGGGATCGAGGCCCGAGGCAGGAGGGGGAAAAAGAGGACCTTTTAGCCACACGTTCTCAAGGGCCTTCTTCCTCTCATGGAGGACGATGGGGTTTTGATGAATTAGGTCCCGATATCCTTCAGATGCCGTGGCTTTCACGTAAGTCATTTGCCGGAGGACTTTGGAGTAAAAAGATGCCCCGTCAGCAGGTGCTGTCCATTTTCGTTCTGCCTGATTACATAGTGTAGAGTGAAATTCGAAACTTGAGAAGCAATAACCTTAGGTGAAGATTGTCTTGATACCTGCAAAAGCAGTTTGCAGCAAGGCGAATAGGCTAAAAGATTTATAATGTTGAGAACAACTCATATATTTGACAGCTTTGATTTTAGATTAAGCTGGACTCACACCAGTACGGTGCCCTTCTCCTCCAGACGGAAACCTGTAGGATATTCGACAGAATCCCTTGGAGGAACACAACGAGCACCCTCACTCAATCTTACCTCAAGTGCAGACTCTTAGGTGCGTGAGCGTGGCTCGCCGTCGTAATTCTATCCCAAGGTGTAGATGGCGGGGAGGAAGAGGGGGCATCATGAATCGCAGAGGTCTGCCGAGAGAGGAAATGAATGAGTAGGATCCCAATCCCATCACGCCTCCAATGCCTCGTGATAGGATGGGTTGCTCCTGAACCGCTATTTCTCTCTGCTGCCAAGTTCGACTTCTCCGTAGGGGAGGCAGGGGTGGGGTTAGAGCCGCCAGTGTACGTCACGCGGTTCCTTAGGCCCCTTAGCTGCTTACAACCCCTTTCATTCCTTTTGCTGTACCTCCTCCATTCATATTCCCTCTCTCTCCCACCTTGCTGTCCACCCTCTCCTAACACTTGTTTCACAGTGAAGCTGCGAAAGGTTTTTCCCCTTTTACACATTTCAGACCTTTTATACTCTCAGTTTCCCTTTCAGCGCTGAATGACCTCATAGGTCCCAGCGCTTGGCGTTTGGCTTAAATTCTATATTCCGATTCCAGTTCCTAAATCCTAGTATGGCGGCTCTTTTAGAATATCAGAACTATATACCTCCGTTCTTATTCTGTTTCTTCCCTCTTACTTTCCATCCTCTCCTAACAATTATTTAACCACATTATTTTCAGCGCTGAGTGGCCTCATAGGTCCTAGCGCTTGGGCTTTGGCCTGAATTTTATGTCCCAGTTTCAGTTCCATTTTTGTAACTGCTCATATTTTGTCTTCAAAAGTTCAGATCTTGCGCGGTTGTAGTCTTCAGTGAGCTGTTTTTGACTAAAGGCGCCTCCGTTTCTTGCTGAATTCCGTCTTCCAGTTTTCGCGCCTTCGACTCAGCGTTGCCAAGAGCCGAGATGAAAATCCTCCACCTCAGATGAACTTAAAACAGAGAGAGAGAGAGAGAGAGAGAGAGAGAGAGAGAGAGAGAGAGAGAAGTTGTCTCCCCTTAAATTGTGCTGATAGTTGTGGATGGGAGGGGATAGAGGTGGGGTTGTTCATTACAGAGGTGGTGGAAGGATGTGGGTAGGGGTGGGGGATTCCTTTCGAAGAGGAAGGGATTTACTGTGGCATTCCAACCACAAGGAGTTCGTGGAGGGAAGAAGAAGAAGAATTTCGCACTTCCTTAATGTTCAGGTTTTGTTTATGGAGAATGTTAA
>NC_089741.1:35944021-35951521 GCF_040412425.1 Macrobrachium rosenbergii
TAAGACACTCCTGCAGCGTCCCTTCCTTCGGCCCCTAGCTACAACCCCTTCCTTTCCCTTTACTGTACCTCTTTTCATATTCTCTTTCTTCGATCTTACTTGCCTCAGCCATCTCCTAATAGTTGATTCATTGTGCAACTGCTTTGAGGTTTTCCTCCTGTTACGCCTTTCAGACCTTTTAACTGCCGATTTCCGTTTCAGCGCTGAATGACCTCATAGGTCCCAGTGCTTGGCCTTTGGCCTAAATTCTTCACAGGAACTTGCGACGACCTTGCGCTTTATTTTCATCCGGTTGTATGGACGAATTTTTTCTCGTCTCCTTTTTTTTTTTATGTTTTTTTGTTATTTGTGTCTCGAGGAACTTTGAGCGAGTTTCTTTGACCATATTTACATCCCTTGGTCGTACGGATTTTGCCTTATTCACCGTTATTTCCAAATTCTCATAACGACTTTTACCATATTCGTATCCCGTGGTTCATTCGGCGACTGTTGTTTCGCTTTGATTCCCCGTTCTCTGAACGACTTTTCGGATCTTGTCAAGATCAGCGAACCCACCCGCAGCAGGGTTCGCTATTCTTTGCAAGAAGATTACTGGGTTCGTTTTTCTTTACATGGGAATAATCGGGTTCGCTGTTCGAGACATGAACACTTCGGAAAAGACATTTAATTCCCCAGGGGCTAGTATTAAACAAGGCGAAATACATTTGACCAACCTCCCTGGGGCTAGTACTGAACACAGCGAAACAGTAGATGAATCACTGCCTCGCCGTGTTTAGTACTAGCCCTCATGTGGAATTGGAGTTCGTACCGGAAAGGGTTGGCCATTCTTAACATGGGGATCATTGGGTTCGCTGTTCTTGAAATGGAGAGTTGGGTTCGCGAATCTTGACTTGATCCGACTTTTCTGTTGTCACGGTCATAATTTTACTTTTTTTCAGGAAGTGAAGACAAGTTTTGGTCGAGTAAAACAACTCCCAAAAAATGCTGTTTGCCGAAATTTAATCATACGTAAATGTTTTAATAAAAACAGCAGGTATAGATTACATCGGCATCTCGTGACTTTTCTGTGGACCTCTTTGAGGTAATGAATATAGAAGAGAATTAATTTTAATTCTGTTTAATTTTAAAAAGTCTGAGACAAGTTTTGGTCCCATAAAACCACGGCAAAAAATATTGATCACATATATTCAGGGATTCGTAGATTATTTTAATAAAAATGAGACCATTCAACTTAATTGTATTTACTTTAAAAAAATCTCAGACAAGTTTTGGTCCCATAAAACCACGCCAAAAAATATTGATTACATATATTCAGGAATTCGTAGATATTTTAATAAAAATGAGACCATTCAACTTAATTGTATTTGATTAAAAAAACTCAGACAAGTTTTGGTCCCATAAAACTACTCCAAACTACTCCCCAGATTCCTGAATTCGTAAATATTTCAATAGAAAAACAACGATACATAGAATCCACCCCCGTCCCCAATCTCGTGACTTCCCTCTGTACATCTTTGAGGTAATAGCAAGATTAAGTTGATCAATATCTCCCGAACGTCGAATCTTCCACTCGCCCCTGTAGATGAATCTTACGAATCTCTTGCCGTAAATCCCCTCGTGATTCGAGTGTACACGGATCGACTCAAAGGGCAACGTAATGAACACAAAGAGAGAGTGGCACTCGTATCGTAAATGATTGACGCCAGGATATTATGAGCTTTGTATCAGTCGGTCTGTCAGGATCTGAATGACAGACGTCGGGGATGTCTCTCTCTCTCTCTCTCTCTCTCTCTCTCTCTCTCTCTCTCTCTCTCTCTCTCACATATATATATATATATATATATATATATATATATATATATATATATATATATATATATATATATATATATATATATATATATATATATATATATATATATATATATATATATATATATATTTTATCTCTATCTTTCTCATACACATACATATATACAGGATTGTGAATTTTGAATCTCTCTCTCTCTCTCTCTCTCTCTCTCTCTCTCTCTCTCTCTCTCTCTCTCTCTCTCTCTCTCTCTCTCATTCATGGTAAATATATTCGAGAACTTAACATTGATCGTTGTTCCTTGTTTTGTCTTCACTTTTGGACGATTGTATTTTAGTTAGTCGCAAGCTATAGCTTGGGATGAATGGAGAGAGAGAGAGAGAGAGAAGAGAGAGAGAGAGAGAGAGAGAGAGAGAGAGAGCTCTGACGTGAATGTTCAGTGTTCCGCCAAAATGTTTACCATCATATTTTATTTAAAAAAACGGTAGGGGCTCGAAATTGTCATACTCAACCCACCTGTCCGCAGGTCTCTCTCTCTCTCTCTCTCTCTCTCTCTCCTAGAATGAGAGGAAGTTCCTTTATGCTGTGTCAGATCTCTTAAGAGCAATTGATTTCGTGATTAACACCTGAGACTTATAGCGTAAACTTCTCTCTCTCTCTCTCTCTCTCTCTCTCTCTCTCTCTCCTAGAATGAGAAGAAGTTCTGTTATGCTGTGTCAGATCTTCTAAAAACAATTGATTTCATGATCAACACCTGAGACTTATAGCGTAAACTTCTGCTCTCTCTCTCTCTCTCTCTCTCTCTCTCTCTCTCTCTCTCTCTCTCTTGTCAAATCTTCTGAAAAATTGATTTCAAGACTTAGCAACTGACACAAAGCGTAAACTCATGAATCCATACGACTACTGTTTGAGAACATTTCAGACCCACCCTATAATACTCTACCGAGTAGTTTGAGACGAGAATCATCGACATTGATGGAAGTTGTTACATTTGAACGAATTCTCCATCTAGAGAAACCATTGGCATAGACAAACGCGAGTTGTAGGATCAGCTGTCATAGAAGCCTTTTAGAGAGATTATTGCGTTTACACGTGTGCCCATAATGTATAACATTCAGTGTATATATGTATACATCTGTAACGCTCATGTATGGTATACGTACGTTCATACGTAGAAGCATTTGAGTGTGAAGTAACGTAAAATATGACGTAACTGAAATGTGGCTCAAGGAACACACGGGTAGATAAAAGAGAGAGAGAGAGAGAGAGAGAGAGAGAGAGAGAGAGAGAGAGAGAGAGAGCTCGACCAACAGTATCCAAACATAGCCAGCACTGTCACTCCCTCCCTATTAAAAACACACCGCTAACATGAGACGGACCGCCCCTATATACTGTATTTCTCACTTCCTCCACCGTGGTGTACTTTTCTCTCTCTCTCTCTCTCTCTCTCTCTCTCTCTCTCTCTCTCTCTCTCATCAAGTTCTTTCTTCCTTTTCCCTTTTATTATCGTCGTCTTCTGCGCCGCTTTTCGTCTGTAACAAAACCGTTCTTCCTAGATCCTCTCCTGGGGAGGAGAAGGATCTCCCGTGCTGGCCTGATGTCCTCTGTGCATCCATCCTGTCTTCACCTAGCACACATTCTCTCTCTCTCTCTCTCTCTCTCTCTCTCTCTCTCTCTCTCACACACACACACACGATTATAAGTACGTTTGGTTGTATGTATATTGTTTTCGTGTGCGCCCAAGAGCTCGCGTTGGGCATTCTCTCTCTCTCTCTCTCTCTCTCTCTCTCTCTCTCTCTCTCTCTCTCTCTCTCATTATATTTACGTATGCATGTGTATGGGTATATTGGTTTTATGTGCGCCTACGAGCTCGCTTGGGCTCTCTCTCTCTCTCTCTCTCTCTCTCTCTCTCTCTCTCTCTCTCTCTCTCTCTCTCTCTCATTATATGTATGTGTATGGGTATATCGTTTTCTTGTGGGCCCACGAGGTCATGTTGGGCATTCTCTCTCTCTCTCTCTCTCTCTCTCTCTCTCTCTCTCTCTCTCTCTCATGCACACACGCACACACATTATATGTATGTACGTGTATGGGTATATTCTTTATATTAGCCTATGTGCTCCCACGAGCTCGCGTTGGGCATTCTCTCTCTCTCTCTCTCTCTCTCTCTCTCTCTCATGAAAAGATAAATTTTGTGGTATAGATTTTGTCAGTTTTGGCGATACACTGCGTCATGTTGATGATGATAAATTACAATTCTGTTTAAAAGGGTTTGTTTTTTACATTTCTCGATTGAACAGAGTATAAGCTTAACTTATTATAGATTTCCAGTAATGGAGGGCTTATACCTTGCCCCGATTTTAAATAAGCACATTGATTTTTTCGAGATACTGACCTGGGATGAACTACCGTGGGTGGTACTGGAATGTCAGAATATGGGTTCTGGTCTTATATAAAAACCAAGAACTCGGTCATTTCACTGCAGTGATTAAAAGGTCCTCGAGGTATTTTGGCTTGGAGGGCTAAGTAGGAAGATGATGTATTAAGTGTAAATCTATTGACGTAAGAATTCATTGGATGTCAAGAAAAATGAATTGTCAGGCGACTTGAAATGTCAGTCGGGAGGTCAGTAGTAGACTTCAGTAGGTAATCTGACCTGTCAGAAGTGTAAATTTTAAGAATATTGTTTAATCAGCTGGAGGACTGTGGGACAGCCTCCCTGCAAGAGGAAGCAGTGCAGTTGGAACTTCTTCAGAAGTTCAAGCGAAGATGCAATTCATTACTACCTTAATGCAATTCAATTTGTGTTTTAAAATTTTACTTTACTTACATTTTTATTTATGTATTAATTTGGTTATTTATGTTTTTCTAAAAACTGTTTTCCTCTTTGTGTATATCACATTACCTTCTGTTACTTCTTTCGAGTGAATACCATCACATTCTTTGGAAACTTCTTGAATTTCACGTCAGTGGCCCCTTTTGAGGGCTTGTTCCGTATGAATAGGTTTCATCTTCTGAATAATAATAATAATAATAATAATAATAATAATAATAATAATAATAATAATAATGATAATAAGAATAAGAATATATATATAATAATAATATTCACCACCATCATCATCATCATCATAAGTCAGTTGCTCCTGAGGGCTTGCTCAATATGGTGGGATTTTCTTCTAAATAATAATAATAATAATAATAATAATAATAATACTAATAATAATAATAATAATAATAATAATAATAATTCAGTGGCCCCTGTGGTTGGCTTGTTCCATATGAGTAGGATTCGTGTTCTGAATAATAATAATAATAATAATAATAATAATAATAATAATAATAATAAGTCAGTGGCCCCTGTGGTGGGCTTGTTCCATATGAATAGGTTTCATCTTCTGAATAATAATAATAATAATAATAATAATAATAATAATAATAATAATAACTACTTGAGACTCCATGGAGTGTTTAAAAAGGCTCCTCTAATGTTGGGAGATGTACGTATGTACCCTTTGAGTCCCTTAACCAGATATTAAACCCTCAGCAAAGTGCTGTGTTGTAAGCGGCCTTGCTTGTTGCTGTTGCTGTAACTACGAGCCAGCGCTGTGTTGTATAGCAACCTGGCGCATCTGTTTGTCAAATCACGTTCCCCAGGGTACTCCTGCTGGTGGTGGTGGTGCCCCCGAGACTTGTCAGCAAGTCATGCGACGTGTTGGACATGTAAATCGGATCTTTTCTCCGTCAGCCGTCGGGATCTGCGTCGAGATTTGCTGGAGATGTAATGTCATTGCCCTCAAGGTTCCCTTTTTTTTTTTTTTTTTTTTTTTTTTTTTTTTACTTGGCACTCCCTTTTTTTTTTCCAAATTATGTATGTCATTTTTTTACATATTTTAACTTGGCCCCCCCCTTTTTTTTTTACCCAATTTATATCTGTAATTTTTTTTTACATGATTTAACTCGGCAACTTTTTCTTACCTAAGTTATATATGCAATTTTTTACATAATTTAACTCGGTGCCATTTTTTTACATAATTTAACTTGGCGCCCTTTTTTACGTATTTATAGATGTAATTTTTTTTACATAATTTAACTTGGCAAATTTTTTTACCCAATTTACATATGTAATTTTTTTTACGTAGTTGAACTTGGCACCTTTTTTTACCCAATTTATATATGTAATTTTTTTACATAGTTGAACTTGGCACCTTTTTTTTTACCCAACTTATATAGGCTATGTAATTTTCTTACATAATTTAACTTGGCACATTTTTTTACATAATTTATATATGTAATTTTTTTACATAATTTAACTCGGCGCCCTTTTTTTACCCAATTTATATTTATATATGTAATTTTTTACATAATTTAACTTGACACTTTTTTTTTTACATAATTTACATATGTAATTTTTTACATAATTTAACTTGGCACATTATTTTTTACCCAGTTTATATGCGTAATTTTTTTTTACATAATTTAACTTGGCACCTTTTTTTTTTTTTTACATAATTTATGTGTAATTTTTTTTTACATAATTTAACTTGGAACTTTTTTTCACCCAATTTATATATGTAATTTTCTATATAATTGTCTTAAATCTAAGTACGCCATGCCTTCAAGGTTTTTTTTTTACTTGACACTTTTTTTTTTTTACCTAGTTTATATATTAATTTTTTTTACATAATTAAATGGGGAAAAAAGCACGTTAAAAGAAGAAGAAGAAGAAGATGTCTTAAACCTATGGATCTCATGCCTCCAGGGTTTCTTTTTTTTACCATGGCACCTTTTTCATACCCAGTTTATACATTAAGCTTTTATACATAAGTGTTTTTATACATTAAGTTTTTATACATAAGTGTTTTAATTCTATGGATCTCAATAAATCTGCTGAGATGACCAGCACTTTTTCTTATTCATATTTTTATCCCAGTACAAATTTCAGAATTAATGAATCTCAAAAATTGTTTGAGCTAAGCTTAAATAATCGGCACATTTTTCTTTTTCGCTTTTCCATTAATATATTTTCAGATACGAGGTATTCAATGTATGAATCTATATTTTTATTTATTTATTGCACAGTTGCAATGGCCACCGCATTGTTTGTCTTCGTCTTTTGTCTTTATAGGATTTTGAATTTTATTGATAGCATTTTTTTTTCTGCTGTGAAATTCTTTACCTGATAGCTACTCATTTTCCTTATAAGGTAGTTTTGGCATCACGTTTTTCTTTATCACTTTGTCGCCCATCGGCAAATGAAGCTGTGCTGTTGATGAGAGAGAGAGAGAGACAGAGAGACATAAGTATTCCTTGTTCACAAAATAACGTTGTGTTTTGGAGAGAGAGAGGGAGGGAGAGGTCCTCCTTGTTCACAAAATAACGTTGTGTTTTTGAGAGAGAGAGAGAGAGAGAGAGGTCCTCCTTGTTCACAAAATAACGTTGTGTTTGAGAGAGAGAGAGATCTTCCTTGTTCACAAAATAACGCTGTGTTTTTGAGAGAGAGAGAGAGAGAGAGAGAGAGAGAGATCTTCCTTGTTCACAAAATAACGTTGTGTTTTGGAGAGAGAGAGAGAGAGAGATCTTCCTTGTTCACAAAATAACGCTGTGTTTTGGAGAGAGAGAGAGAGAGAGAGAGAGAGAGAGAGAGAGAGAGAGGTCTTCCTTGTTCACAAAATAACGTTGTGCATTGGGGA
>NC_089741.1:35956521-36016521 GCF_040412425.1 Macrobrachium rosenbergii
CTCCACCTTATCTTCGCATATTCATGCATCCTAATTCAGACCGGGCGATAAGGTATATAAATACGTAACAGGAGAATGTCATAAAAGGATCGTGTTACGTTACTGTGTTACGGAGCGAGCATGAAGTCTGGCTTTTAAAGCTTGCCCCCTCGCATGTTGTTTTGCCTCTTTTTGTGTTGTTTGGCCTCTTTTTATGTGTTGTTTCGCTCCTTTTAGTTTTGTATGGCCATTTTTCGTAGTTTTTGCCATCTATTACGTGCTGTTTGGCCTCCTGCCCTTTCGTTTGACCTCTTTTTGTGTTGTTTGGCCTCTTTTCTTGTTGTTTCGCCTCTTTTCGTGTTGTTTAGCCTCTCGCTTTTTTCATCTCCCTTTTTGTTGTTTGGCCTCTTTTCTTGTTGCCTGGCCTCTTCATGTTATTGGGCCTCTTTTCGGGTTGTTTGACCTTCTTTGTGTTGTTTGTCCTCTTTTTTTGTTGTTGTTCGGCTTCTTGTCTTGTCGTTTTACCTCTTTTCTTGCTGTTTGACCTCTTTCGTGGTGTTTGGCCCCCTTGTCTTTTTGTTTTAGCTCCTCTCGTGTTGTTTGGCCTCTTATCCTTTTTGTTTTACCTCCTTTCTTGTTTAATCTCTTTCCGTGTGGTTTGACCTCTTTTAATGTTGTTTTGCCCATTTTCTTTTTGTCGTACCTCTTCTTGTTTCTTTGTTTGTTGTTCTCCCTCGTTTTCTTCTTTAACCTCTTTATCTTGTGGTTTTATATCGATTTTTATCTCTTAATTAAATCTTTTTGGTGTTTGTGTTGCTGCTCGCTGTTGTTTTACCTCTTGCGTTGTTTTACTCACTGTTTTTCTTCTTTCCTCTCAGCTGTACCTCTTGTTCCCTTTTGTTACGCTGCACACATTAATTATTTAGTTGTCTTTATTTTTTTTTCCGGCTTACTGTTGTGCTACCTCTCGCTTGGTTTTATTCACTCGCTGTTTTTCTTCTTTTCTCGTGGCTTTATCTCTTATTCCTCTTTATACTGAGCATTGATTATTTTCTATTACACAGAAATTGAATGCCCTCCGAATATCTCAGGAACAGTTTCACCCCAGTGGGATGAGGATTACCTCGTCGTGGCCTTCTCTCTCTCTCTCTCTCTCTCTCTCTCTCTCTCTCTCTCTCTCTCTCTCTCTCTCCTTGTTTAGTTATGACGTAATGATAAGCACCTGGATGGAACTGGACCCTGATGACTCAAGTAGTGTGTCACTTTTGTTTCTCTCTCTCTCTCTCTCTCCGTCACCACTTGCGACCTACAACATTCTACAAACACCTGTTGTGGATGTTAACAGGTGCACACTGGATTTTCAGGGAAATTTTTCCATACCGCCTCTTACATCGCCCCGTTCAGGGATCGAATACGGGTTCCTTGCTTCGTACGTGATAGCCATAATATCCTGTGAACATTTCCTCCCACTTTTTGAATACGCTTCCTGTTGCAAGCCTTGAATTCCAGAGGGGAAATAAAGAAGCCTTTTCTTTTACGGTGGGATTCAAACCCACGCACGGTAAAAAAAAATACAAGACAGCATCCGAACAGCTTGTGGTGTAGCTGAGAACATTTCTAACCTCCAGAAAGAACCAAGAATTCTCTCAATGTCTGTCAGGCCTTATGTCAGGATGGGCAAGCCCTTACCCTGAGGTACCCCTGAATAGGAGTCCTGGTGTGAACCTCCTGATTTCTCTTACGCAGAAGGATCTCCCGAAGAGGGCGTGTCTCTGGTAACAGCACTGTGAACTCATTAAGAACAAGAATTCTCTCACCTTCTGCCACGCCTTATGTCAGGATGGGCACGCCCTTGCCCTGAGCTACCCCTGAATAGGAGGCCTGAGTTCCCTCACGCAGAAGGGCATCACGAGGAAGGTGTGGCACTGATGTCAACCCCCTGTGAACTCAGTTCCACGTCTCTGTGGTCTTTTCAAGTGACGAAGTGTTGATGGGCGATGCCTCTTGTGTTCTGAGTACAGAGAAGAACTCCTGGAGATAGCAATGTCTCTTTAAGCCTCTGAACTTGGGTGAATATTCGAGTCGCTGGCGAAGTTTGCCTCGCCGTGATTAATTCGTGCGAGGCAGGAAGTGTTGTCTGTTGTCGAGCTGTTGACTGAAGTTCGTTTGCAACGCGACAGATCATCTCCAATAAACCATGAAGGGTGGGTCGTGGGTTACCTTACGAGAGTAGCCTACTTGCTCTTGTGAATGTACTGTTATAATTGGACCAGATGCAGTGAATAATGAGGGAGTCTGACAGTTGAGGATAAATCATCTTTTGCATTTTGGATTTCAACTCCATTGTTGCAGGTAGACCAGAGGCATTCAGATTATTATTATTATTATTATTATTATTATTATTATTATTATTATTATTATTATTATTATTATTATTAACAAGATGAACCCTACTCATATGGAACAAGCCCACCAAAGGGGCCATTGACTTGAAATTTAAGCTTCCAAAGAATATGGTATTATTATTATTATTATTATTATTATTATTATTATTATTATTATTATTATTAACAACAAGATTAACCCTATCATATGGAACAAGCCCACAAAGGGCCACTGACTTGAAATTTAAACTTCCAAAGAATATGGTATTATTATTATTATTATTATTATTATTATTATTATTATATTATTATTATTAACAAGATTAACCCTACTCATATGGAACAAGCCCATGGGGCCATTGACTTGAAATTTAAGCTTCCAAAGAATATGGTATTATTATTATTATTATTATTATTATTATTATTATTATTATTATTATTATTATTATTAACAAGATTAACCCTACTCATATGGAACAAGCCCACCAAAGGGGCCACTGACTTGAAATTTAAACTTCCAAAGAATATGGTATTATTATTATTATTATTATTATTATTATTATTATTATTATTATTATTATTATTATTATTATTATTATTGACAAGATGAAACATATTTATAAGGAACAAGCCCACCACTGACTTGAAATTCAAGCTTCCAAAAAATATGACGGTGTTCATTAGAAAGAAGTAAAAGGAGGTAATGAGAAATAGTGGAGAATGTTTTTATTTTTCTTATCTTAAATTCGTAGTGTTGTCTTACCCGTTTTCATTATGTAATTTTGGTTGTACTGAACACACCAGTAAATAATTGAATTCTTTCATATATTCATAATGCTTGATAAACTGTCATGCTTTATTTTAATCTTCGTAAACGTCTGGAAAATTGGCAATCGTTCTAGATCACTGAGGCATAGTGCTTCGATCAGTAGCGTTCGATTTGTGGACTTGGTAGTTAGACGACTGTGGTGGTGGTCGCAACCAGCGTTTTGTTTAACAATTTTGATAAACCCCATCCAAATCTCAATACTCGTAAATGTCTTCATTACAATTTGTAACGTACGTTAGGTTTGACAGTGACCTCATGTAAATAAGCTGTTGTTTCTTATATGGAATCGAGGCATTTCCATTTACGAGAGGATCGGAATGCATATTCTCTCTCTCTCTCTCTCTCTCTCTCTCTCTCTCTCTCTCTCTCTCTCCCTCTCTCTAGTCTCCCCGTTAGTTCACTAGGGCGTCGTGCAGTTGGAAGTTCAGAAGTTCAAGCGAAGATGCAGCGCATTACTATCCTAATACTAATCTCCTTGCATTTTAATACATTTTTATCTATTACTTAATTTATTTAATTTATTTTGTTTTTTCTTTTTATATAAGTGAGATTTCTTCTTTCTGCATCTCCCTTGACTTCCTCTTACTTCTTCCTAATGAACACCTTCATATTCTTTGGAAGCTTGAATTTCAAGTCAGTGGCCCCTTTGGTGGGCTTGTTCCATATGAATAAGGTTCATCTTGTCAATAATAATAATAATAATAATAATAATAATAATAATAATAATAATAATAAATTCTGTTATTTCTTCCTGTTATTTCTTCCTAATGAACACCTTCATATTCTTTTGAAGCTTGAATTTCAAGTCAGTGGCACCTTTGGTGGGCTTGTTCCATATGAATAGGGTTCATCTTGTCAATAATAATAATAATAATAAATTCTGTTATTTCTTCCTAATGAGCACCATATTCTTTGGAAACTTGAATTTCAAGTCAGTGGGCCCTGTGGTGGGCTTGTTCCATATGAATAGGGTTCATCTTGTCAATAATAATAATAATAATAATAATAATAATAATAATAATAATAATAATAATAATAATAATACCCTCTGTTATTTCTTCCTAATGAGCACCATATTGTTTGGAAGCTTGAATTTCAAGTCAGTGGCACCTTTGGTGGGCTTGTTCCATATGAATAGGGTTCATCTCAATAATAATAATAATAATAATAATAATAATAATAATAATAATAATAATAATAATAATACCCTCTGTTATTTCTTCCTAATGACCACCATATTGTTTGGAAGCTTGAATTTCAAGTCAGTGGCACCTTTGGTGGGCTTGTTCTATATGAATAGGGTTCATCTTGTCAATAATAATAATAATAATAATAATAATAATAATAATAATAATAATACCTTCTGTTATTTCTTCCTAGTGACCACCATATTGTTTGAAAGCTTGAATTTCAAGTCAGTGGCACCTTTGGTGGGCTTGTTCTATATGAATAGGGTTCATCTTGTCAATAATAATAATAATAATAATAAATAATAATAATAATAATAATAATAATAATAATACCCTCTGTTATTTCTTCCTAATGACCACCATATTGTTTGGAAGCTTGAATTTCAAGTCAGTGGCCCCTTTGGTGGGCTTGTTGTATATGAATGTGGGTCATCATGTCAATAATAATAATAATAATAATAATAATAATAATAATAATAATAATAATAATAATACCTTTGTTATTTCTTTTGGATACCTTGAATTTCAAGTCAGTGGGCCCTGTGGTGGGCTTGTTGTATATGAATGTGGGTCATCATGCCAATAATAATAATAATAATAATAATACTGTATTCTTTGGAAGCTTGAATTTCAAGTCAATAGCTCCTGTGGTGGCCTTGTTCCATATGAATAGGTTTCATCTTCTGAATAATAATAGAAAATGGTAAAAATTTTAATTAAATGTTTATACTAACCAGCATTGAACGGAGCTTGGAGTGAATGAATGAATGAATGAATAACGAGTTGCCAATTGATGAATAAAGTATGACAGAATGTACGCGAGAGGTTGGTTGTACGCGCGTAACCTTTTAATGGTGGTCGCCGGACTGACTTATTTATTTTATTTCTCTCTCTCTCTCTCTCTCTCTCTCTCTCTCTCTCTCTTTGGAGCATTTTAATATTAAATAAGATTTGAAGAAAGCGTCCCTTGATCGGCATGAGTGACCTTGTTAATTGTAACGCCAGGTGATTCTTAAATATTTACAGATCTTTGATTCTCCTTGTATTTTGATAATTTACTCGCATTTTTATCTATTTATTTATTAATCTGTTTTAATTTGTTTTTGTCGAATGAATACCATAGTCTTTGGAAGCTTTAATTTCAAGTCAGCAGCCCCTTTGGTGGGCTTGTTCCATATGAATAGGGTTCATAATAATAATATATAATAATAATAATTGCCTACCAATATTGCAGTTCTCGCTTAGAAATTTCCAAGTACTTTCATATACAATTAGATCAAGAATGCATGATGCAACGCACAAAAATAATGGTGTTTGGTTAAGTGGGCCTTATGCCAGCACGAGCTCTTGCTCGTACGATTAAACCCGTGAGAATGAACTGAGGAATAAGCGGACCTCAGAATTCGTCTTTCGGGCCCATACGGGTTACATCGATTTGCTTAGATTTGACATTCTTATATCATATTCTGCTTCCTATTGTAGATATTGGTATATTCATTACGTATATTATTATTATTATTATTATTATTATTATTATTATTATTATTATTATAGTAAAAACCTTTCAGTAAATCAGTAACAGTATTGCTGCAGTATAAATGAGCAATCCCGCTGCATTCCGTCTACTTTATTCGGAGCGACGCGATGTGTTGTTATTTCGGTGTAATGGGAATTATTTATAGACAGGTCATTGTAGAGGCAAAATGTCATGAATACCAGCCTCTATATTCGTATGCGATATATTTACGATATCATATTCTCGCGCGATTGTGCTTTTGTGTCTATTTTGGAAACGAACGTCATTTATTTTTTAAATCCGATTATCACTGCGTTTGTTTATTTTCTTTTGTGGGAGGAGGACTTATGCCACACAGGCCTTAATTCGGGGCACGTTGTTGACGAGAATAGACCGATGCCCACTCGGAAATGAAAAAAAAAGAGAGAAAGGCGACATCGCGTGTGTGCGTCTATGTGCGGGTGGGCGCGTGCAGGAAATACCCGACGCTTTTAAAAGAGCCCCAATTGGTGGTCGGCAAGTCCATTGGCCCTGTGCGCTCTTCTGGGAACTGATTACACCCTTCCCCTCCTATCCACTATCCTCCACCCCTCCCCGCCCAGAGTAACTCTACGATGACGTCACTGTAGAGGATGATACGGAGGTTGAACCACGTGTTCAGATGTTTAGGTCCGCCTCCAGGCTAACACGATGGTTGGATTAGAATCGAGTTTGAGGCCTCACGAATTCGAGGAAGTGCCTCTTAGAGGTCCCCACTAATTCCCTCGTGCTTAGAAGAGGGCGATTTGCGTGTAAGTGGAATTATTGTGCTCCTATTTTAGTCCGTAAAGAGGGATTGCACTCCTCTTGTTTCAAAGGAGTTGAGCCTAGGTCTAGAGAATGCCTTGAGTTTAGCTACACTGGTGTAGGCCATTTCTAGAACCATGGGATGGCTATTGGAGCATTGTAAAGTTCAAGAAATTGGACAGCTAGATGGGAAGAGGAGAGACCAAAGGAAACGGATGGAATTAAAAGTCAGAAAGAAAGGCAGCTGGGGGTCAAAGAGGCTTCAGAGAACCTAGTACCATCCACAGTGTGCCGTCGTAGATACACTCTATAGTAGGTGCTGGGAAGAAGGCGGAACCATCTTTTTGTTCTTCCATACATGGCTACTTATTTTTGTCCTATGGGCCTATTCACGAGCATGTATAACTGTCAAGAACCCAGTACTGCCTACAGTGTGCCGTGGGAGCTGCACTATTTTTGTCCTATGGGCCTATTCACGGGTATGTGTTAACTGTCAAGATAGCTTAACCCTAAGCTGGTTAGGTGGTCACCGCTACCGGTTATAAGCCTTTGGGCTTATTTATAAGAAGCAGGAACCGTATAGCCAACCTTTGGTAACTTGGCAAGCCGGAGTGATCTGAGTTGCCACAAAATTCTTAGGAGTCGGTTTGTGAGATATCTCGGCGTCAGGAGATTCATTTGGAAAATTATTGTGTTTAGGTTTTCTCTTTCGGGGGCCCCGCTGTTCAATAGTACCACACAAGTGTGTCGTGTGTATGTGTGCGTATGTATGTGTGTAGAGAGAGAGAGAGAGAGAGAGAGAGAGAGAGAGAGAGAGAGAGAGAGAGAGTCACTTAAAAGTTGGGAACAAAGTCCAGCCTCAACTTTCCTATAGTCTCCGCGTAATCACCCTTCGACTGAAAAGGCTTTTTTCGCTCGTTGGGGTTTTTACCAATTCATCCTACACATAACGCTGCCGCGCCATTAAGGAAGCATAAATAAGTCCGAGAAAAGAAGAGAAATGAAAGGAAAAACTTGATCAAAGAAAAAGAAAGAGAATTAGCGGAGGAGAGTCATTGGAAACTCCATCATCCCCAGGTGGGCGTCTTTTGTTGTGCGAGAGAGCGCGTTCTTCTTCATAAGTAATGGCCTCCCGAGAGTTTCCGATATTGTTATCTGTGCTTGAATGGCTGCAGTTTTGACGAACAAACATCGAATTAACGATGTTGAAGTTGAAAGTATTAGATAATGATGAAGTTGAAGGTGTTAGTTGCTCTGTAGTGTTGCTTATTTTATGAGAGGGTATTTTTTCACGGCGAATGTTTGATGAAACAAAACTATTTTTTGTAAGTGTTTTTTGGAAGGTAATATATTATTTTAAATGTGTCCATTATGGAATAAGTGATATACTGACTGATGTATAGAACTCTTTGAAGTACGTAAAGTGTACATAAGAGGAACTTGACATGTAAACGATTGTTCTGAGCTTACACACATAGACACACACTATATATATATATATATATATATATATATATATATATATATATTATATATATATAGTATATATACATGTATATATATATATATATATATATATATATATTATATATATATATATATATATATATCATTCATTCAAAATGTAATGAACATCTAATGCTTTTAGGCTGACATTGTGCAATATTTGAACCACTGACTGATTGAGTGGTGATGATGTCGATGCTTCTCCATTCGGAGGCACACCGTCAAAGCAAAAGCCTCCGACCCCTTCTGGGAATCGAGGCCTCTTGAGAACATCAGGTGGATAACAACAGTTGGTCCACTTTATAGACGTTCCATGACGCGGATTGAGCACCTACGCTCCGTGGTGGTGTTATTTGCACCGGAGAATATTACAAAAGAAAAAAATAAAAAGTAATCATTCCTTGCTCTCACAAACTGCAAACTGCACCTACGAGTATCATCGACCGCCACTACTGAAAATAAACAAGAATCGAGTTTTCTTTACAGCGTATAATAGAGGCCACCGAAATTAGATCTATCTTTCGGTGGTCTCGGTATATAATGCTGTATGAGCCGCTATCCATGAAATTTTAACCACGGCCCGGCCGTGGCCTGTCCTACATCGTTGCCAGAAGCACCATTATGGCTAACTTTAACCTTAAAGAAAATCAAAACTATTGAGGCTAGAGGGCTGCAATTTGGTATGTTTGATGATTGGAGAGTGGATGATCAAGATACCAATTTGCAGCCCTCTAGCCTCAGTAGTTTTCAAGATCTGAGAGCGGACGGGAAAAGTGCAGGCAGAATTAAGTGCGGACGGGCAGACAAAGCCGGCACAATAGTTTTCTTTTACAGAAGACTAAAAATAAATAATGAGTTGCTGCCATGCCAAACTAAATGTGTGTGAATTGACAAAGAGGTGAATTACCACCCCCACATGGAGGTTTTATTTTGTGCTAAAAAAACAATAAATAATATTCCTTGTTTTTCAGACCAAAAGCGCAAGCTTTATTAAAGGGAAGGATGACCGGTATTATATCATAAAGTCATTAAGTAAAACCAGCAGTGCACCGCGTACGGGAGCATCAATATTTGTATTTCCTAGAATTATTTTAATCTGGCTGACTCATGGTGGATTCTCGCAAAGTCTCGAAAGGTTAAAGGGACCTTTCCTAGATAGTGACCCCCGGGGGTTTTAAACCGGTATATCTCCACCTGTGCGGCGTGTTTAGTACAAGCCCGTTGGGGATGACCGCAAAAGCATAAACAGAAGACTGTAAATATCATAAAGATGACCGCCCCAAAAATATTAGTCCTAGATGGCGACCCCCGATAGCCCTTGGGGGTCACAATCTAGGAAAGATCTGGTCAAAGTACAATTTTCCGTGATACGAATGCACGGGATTGTATAGGGTCAGTTTTCATTCGTTATTACGTTACGAGCACAACTCTGCTCTAAAATGGAAGACTGCAGTGTCTGCAGAAATACAGAGCTGAGAGAAATGGTAGATACTGCAGTTTTCCCTTCCCTTACTATACTGATTTTGCAGAGACTGCAAATGGGAACCCCCTAGATAAAGCACTGAAGAATCATTCTGAAACTGCCCAATAGGTGGCATATCTCAATTTCGTAAATTCTGCAGATACTGCAGTTTTCCCTGGCCTTGCTACTGATTTTGCAGAGACTGCAAATGGGACCCCCAAAATAAAGCATTGGAGAATCATTCTGAAACTGCAGTAACTTGTGTATTGCGTATTAGTGTTTGACGAGCCCATTTGCAGTGACTGCAAATGGGACCCCTTAAATAAAGCACTGAAGAATCATTCTGAAACTGCATAACTTGTGGATTGTTGTTTCACCATCCGAGCCCAATAGGTGGCATATCTCAGTTTCGAAAATTTTGCAGATACTGCACTTTCCCATTTTAGGGCAGAACTGTTCCGCTAAAATGGCATATCATTATGGGGTTTTGTTGTTCATTGATGAGTTTTATGGTTACTGGCCCACCCCTCTTCTAACAGTTGTTTCTTAGTGCAACTGCGAGGTTTTCCTCCTGTTACACCTTTCAAACCTCTGACTCTCAGTTTTCTTTACAGCTCTGAATGACATCATAGGTCCCAGCACTTGGACTTTGTCCTAAATTGTATATTCTATCTGTCTATCTATGGTTTCTGGTGTCATGTCCATTCAGAGTTATAATAAGATTACAATGGATCACTCAGTTTTAAGTATTTTTATAGTTCATTTATACTGGTTACATTTACTTAGAATGCTGTATTGCTTAGTTATTTTGTCCAGTGGAATTACAGTAACCTTTCACATCTTCAGCTTCGTATTTTTCCTAAACTATAAATGTCTTATATATAGTTTTCTGTAAAAGAAAACTATTGTGCCGGCTTTTCTGTCCGTCCGCACTTTTTTCAGTCCGCACTTTTTCTGTCCGCCCTCAGATCTTAAAAACTACTGAGGCTAGAGGGCTGCAGATTGGTGTGTTGATCATCAACCCTACAGACATCAAACATACCAAATTGCAGCCCTCTAGCCTCAGTAGTTTCTATTTTGTTTAAGGTTAAAGTTAGCCTTAATCGTGCTTCTGGCAACGATATAGGACAGGCCACCACCGGGCCGTAGTTAAAGTTTCATGGGCCGCGGCTCATACAGCATTATACCGAGACCACCGCAAGATAGACCTATTATCGGTGGCCTTGGCTATACGCTGTACAGAAAACTCGATTGCGCTGAAGACACTTCGACGCAATTTTTACTTTTATTTTATTTATTTTTTTCATATTGTACTGTACCTTAATTCTTCAGTGTCACTTTTTCATAATCCTGAAACGCTTTGTTTATTAGTCTTCAGTGCGTCTCAGTATGGTGGAAATAAAAAGCGTGAATAACATCCCAGTGTTTGATGCCAAAACACTTAATGATGCTACTCTGGTTTGTTATCTAGACGGCCGAACGGAGATATCGTTTATTTAATATAATTTGTCGACCGCACAGTACAGAAATGGGTGTATATAATACTTCGATCCCCCTTAGAGGGGCTAGTACTAAACACGGCGTCCCAAGGAGCTTCCGTCGTGTTAAGTACTAGCACCTCGGAGATTAACAAGCTAAAGTAGCACCGACTTTATTTCCACTTAATATTGTGGATTTTTTTCCTTCTTTTGAGGTAGTTTTTTTTTTTTTTTTTTGTCTCATGGAGGCATTTGTAGCGTTCGTAATATAAAAATACATATTATACGGTACTTCAGTCTGTCATGATTTAAAATGAAGGAGAAGATATGAATTCTCAAAGTAGAAAATAGAAGAATAGATGACGTGAAATAAGAAAAAAATCTGTGCCTGTTATTTCACATTTTGCAGATTCGTTCCAGAAATATAAAAGCCTTTTACATCGTAACCCTGAAATAAGAGCCTATTACATTTTTTTCATCATAACCCAGAAACAAAAGCCTTTTACATCATGGTTGAAATAAAAGCTTTTTTTTTTACATCATAATTCAGAAGTAAAAGCCTTTTCACAACATAGTTTGAAATAAAAGCCTCACATCATAGTTAAAATAAAAGCCCCCCTTTTTTTTTTACATCATAGTTGAAATAAAAGCCTTGTACATCATGGTTGAAATAAAAGCTTTTTTTTTTTTTTTTTACATCATAACCCAGAAACAAAATACATCAAAAACAAAAGCCTTTTACATCATAACCCAGAAACAAAAGCCTTTACATCATAACCCAGAAACAAAAGCCTTTTACATCATAATCCAGAAACAAAAGCCTTTACATCATAACCCAGAAACAAAAGCCTTTTACATCATAACCCAGAAACAAAAAGCCTTTACATCATAACCCAGAAACAAAAGCCTTTTACATCATAACCCAGAAACAAAAGCCTTTTTACATCATAACCCAGAAACAAAAGCCTTTTTACATCATAACCCAGAAACAAAAGCCTTTTACATCATAACCCAGAAACAAAAGCCTTTTACATCATAACCCAGAAACAAAAGCCTTTTACATCATAACCCAGAAACAAAAGCCTTTTACATCATAACCCAGAAACAAAAGCCTTTTACATCATAACCCAGAAACAAAGCCTTTTACATCATAACCCAGAAACAAAAGCCTTTTACATCATAACCCAGAAACAAAAGCCTTTTACATCATAACCCAGAAACAAAAGCCTTTTACATCATAACCCAGAAACAAAAGCCTTTTTACATCATAACCCAGAAACAAAAGCCTTTTTACATCATAACCCAGAAACAAAAGCCTTTTTACATCATAACCCAAAAATAAAAGCACTGCCTTTCCTTCACAACAGAGCCGTGAAATAAGGTCCCCTCCTCTCGCCCAACTACACTGAGACATTTCGTGGCCGAGGAGGAAGAGGTTTCTTTAAAGTCATCTCTCAACCATTTTGTTTTGTGTCGCTTTTTTTTATATTCATTCATTTCCTGCTCCTTTCTCTTTCTCTCTCTTTCTCTCCGGCGCTTCTTCACATTCTCGCTTCCCGTTCTTTCACTTCCCGCCTCTTTTATTGCTTCTTCTTCTTCTTCTTCTTCTTCTTCTTCTGGTGGAAATGGAGGGAAGAGAGAGTCGTGTTGCCAGATGTGGCTTTATTTTTATTTTTTCGTCCCAGGACATTTCTGTGTTTGTGGAAGAGTTTGTGCGTGTGTTTGTGTGTGTTTGTGGTGCCCTCTTCGTCCTACACGAGGGGAGGAGAAGGGGAAATATGAAGTGGTGGAGGGGGAGGGGAGGGGGAGAGTGTTGGGGGTAATAGTTTTGAAGTCGGAGGCTCCATTTGTCTTGATTGTGTCATGTAAAGTCCTCGCTATGAAGACGTTCTTTTGAAATATGCATCCAGGGCTTCTTCATTTTTCTTCTCTCTCTCTCTCTCTCTCTCTCTCTCTCTCTCTCTCTCTCTCTCTCTCTAGAGGGACATTGTTGACTTTGGTTGCTCTCGCTCTATACAGTCTTTCTATGTAGAGGAATTTTTTTTTTTTTTTTTTTGCCATTGATGATGTTGCTTTTTTAAGGGCGAGAAGCTTTAACTAGATATTCTCTCTCTCTCTCTCTCTCTCTCTCTCTCTCTCTCTCTCTCTCTCTCTCTAAAAAAGAGAGTTAGAAGATAAGTAATGTATCATATATTCACTGAACTGTTGGTCTCAAGATATTTTAGGTGATAAAAATTGGGACTCATTGACCAGCACTGAACGCCAGGTACAGCCAGCATATAGCCGACAAGGTCTTTCCGCTTAGCGTATGATAATTTACTTCCACCCGTTTTATTTTGTCAGATAAAAGTCCTTAATTAACCATGAATTTGGAGGCCATTGTAGAATTTTTAGGAGGAAATGGCTCAGACCACTGGACAGTGTACAATGGTCTAGGCGAGAAAGGGTATGAAGTGGTGTGTTTGGTTACTGAGTCCACTGAGTAGAGAAAACAGTATATTAAAGAGCAGTAATACACCTTAGAAAATATAGTAACCATAAAGCATAAAAAAAGATACAGAGGATTCAAGATTGAAGTATTTCGTGTAGAAGTTGATATAAGCATACTGATGATAAGCTTTTACATAGGCCTAAGTAGCACATAGAGAGGTGTGAAATATTTCCTGTACCAGAAGTGGGTGCATTGATGATAAGCTTTTACGTAGACCCAAGTAGCACGTAGAGAGGATTGAAATATTTCCTGTACCAGAAGTGGATATTCTGATGATAAGCTTTTACATAGGCCTAAGTAGCACATAGAGAAGTGTGAAGTATTTCCTGTACCAGAAGTGGATATTCTGATGATAAGCTTTTACGTAGGCCTAAGTAGCACAGAGAGAGGAGTGAAGTAATTCCTGTACCAGAAGTGGATATTCTGACGATAAGCTTTTACGTAGACCCAAGTAGCACGTAGAGAGGATTGAAATATTTCCTGTACCAGAAATGCATATTCTGATGATAAGCTTTCACGTAGGCCTAAGTAGCACATAGAGAGGATTGAAATATCTCCTGTACAGGAAGTGGATGCAATGATGATAAGCTTTGATGTAGGCCTAAGTAGCACCTGATACTTTGGAAGTTTTCAAGCAAAGAGGGTTCATCCGCGATTCCACAGTGAAAGAAGGAGCTAAGCAGCGACCTTTGTTAACGTAATCTTCGACAGAATAAAACTAATAAAACTTCCGAGTGAATGATGTCGGAGAATGGAGCCGAAGTCGGAAGAGCAAAGGTGATGTGACGATGGTGCCCTTGGAATCAATACTTCGTTCACAAGTGTTAGTTAGTCGGTCTGTCATAATAATAAACAGGTGTGTGTGTGGTATAAATCGTGGTGAGTCATTACGTGCTCTGTTCTGACGTGTTAGTACCTGCTATATAGATATATATATATATATATATATATATATATATATATATATATATATATATATATATATATATATATATATATATATATATATATATACATACATAATGTCTGTTCTTGACAGTTTGTAGTATGAGGGGAACAGCCAGTTCAATAAACTGCACAACAAAAGAAATTTTGACAGTCACCCTTTCATATACTAAAGGAAATATAAAGTGCTTTACGCAAGTAGGACCTTTTTTTTCGTCTTCCTACGACACGTTTCCAAGTATGAGCCGAATTTTTCAAAAATCCGGAAGGTAGAAAAAACATATTCGAAGGTTTGTTGAGCCTAGACCTAACCAACGTCCTTGGTTTTAACTGCTGCTGTACCGACGCATGTGTACAAGATTGTACAAGGTTTCGTATTTGTCTTAAAGAGGAATTTTGAATGTGAAAACAACGAAATATTACATTCCGAAGCTTTTCCACACCGCCAATACCATCTGTGGCTTGTCCAATCAGCCCTCATTCACGGCCGTCGAAGAGACCCATTTTCTCGCCACGATTTCCTAGAATGGCGAAGTCTCGATTTCACGGCTTTTTGAAGAAGCTTGGATTTCGTTTCTTTAATGTGTTGCAGTTTTCATATCTTTAGTTAACAAGTTGCCTCGTTTAATAATCTGGGTGCCGCTTGCAGAAATCAGTAATGAATGTGTGTTTGGAATTTCACCGTTACTGGAAAAGTGAGAACTTTATGATTGATTTATTGGAAATGATACACTTAGACGGTTATAGCTGTATCCACTGACCCCGAGACATATTGCGTTGCTCTCTCTCTCTCTCTCTCTCTCTCTCTCTCTCTCTCTCTCTCTCTCTCTCTCTCTGTGAGACCAGATCTAAACCTGCGTAAAAAAATTCTTTGCTGGCACTCTCTCTCTCTCTCTCTCTCTCTCTCTCTCTCTCTCTCTCTCTCTCTCTCTCTCTCTCGTGATACCAGCAGCGAAACCTCTATGAAAAAAATTCTTTGCTACCAGTATCAACTCTCTCTCTCTCTCTCTGGAATTGAAGGTAAATTTGCCAGGAAATAAGGTTTCTCAGCAAGGCAGTAATGTCAGTTTGTGAAAGGAAATGGCCTCTGCTGTTCGGCCAGAGAGAGAGAGAGAGAGAGAGAGAGAGAGAGAGAGAGAGAGAGAGAAAGTGAGTGAGTGGTTTTGGTCAAAACAAGAAACCTCTTCAAGGAAGAAAGTTTATATAATTTCTCTTTATTTCTTTTCCATGTGGTTACGCCGTTACGTATTCTCATTTTTAATCGTTGTTGGCTTTTTCAGTTGTCTGGTATATCTTGCTTTCATTTTGGTATATGTCATCTAAGAGATAATCGTTGACGTTTATATAATTTTTTCTTTATTTCATTTTTTTATCATATCCTCTTTTGTGGTTACGCCAGCCTTATTCTCATTTTTAATCAGTGTCATATTTTTAATTGTCTGGTATATCTTGCTTTCGTTTTGGCATAAATCATTTGAAAGATTGTCGTTTACGTCAAAAGCTGAATACGACACTTGGTTCGAGAATACCCGCTAAGCTCCCTTCCTTCCTCGTCCTTTTACTCGCTTTATTCGTCTCTTACATCCACTCCTTCGCGAGTATTCGAGTATATCTCGTTATTCCTTCGTACCGGTAGGACAGACGTTTGGAGGTTAAAGTACAACGAAGATGGATGATAAGGAACGAAGATACGATACTTGGAGGAGGAGGAGGTGGAGGAAGAAGCCAGGAGGCGTTGCCATGGCAACGTACGAGAACCCGGATGACAGGAGAGAGAGAGAGAGAGAGAGAGAGAGAGAGAGAGAGAGAGAGAGAGAGAGAGAGAGAGATTCACTACCCGGAAGCTCTGACTGAAATGAAGAGGCGAGACGGAGTCCGATCTTATTATTGTTACGCAACTCATTTATATATATATATATATATATATATATATATATATATATATATATATATATATATATATATATATATATATTTATATATATGACTTGGCGCCATTTTGGGATGGGGTTGCATGCCCTGTGCCCTTCTCAAACACTGCTACGAGTCATTATAGCGGCCTCTGACTGCTACGTATACAATCGATCACCGGAAGTCTGACCTGAGTGGTTGGAGCATTCAGACTGAATCTCAACTGCAGGCTGTCCAGTGGTCTGGAAAGTGTCATCAGTGGCGTCGTTGACCTTAGCATTTGCGACGACACAGTACACTCGATTTCCGTCATTCCTCTGAATTGCAGTGACTCTGTAGGTTTAGTTTTCCTGAGTCACTCTTTGTGCCGAGTCATTATGGAGTCGAGAGTCATGAATGAGTCATTGAGTCAGTAATGAGTCACTGAGAGTCAATAATGAGTCATTGAGTAATATGAGTCATTGAGAGTCAATAATGATAAATTCAGAGTCATTAATGAGCCACTGAGAATCATTGAGAGTCATGAATGAGTTATTGAGAGTAATAATGAGTCATTGAGTGTCAATAATGATTCATTCAGAGCCATTAATGAATCATTTAGAGTCATTGAATCATTAAGGAGTCAGTGAGAATCATTGAGGGTCAATAATGAGTCAGTGAGAGTCATCGAGTCATTAAGGAGTCACTGAGAGTCAGTAATGAGTCATTAAGGAGTCATTGAGAATCACTGAGAGTCATCGAGTCGCTAAGGAGTCACTGAGAATCATTGAGAGTCATTAATGAGTCATTGAGAGTCATTCATGAATCACTGAGGATTATATATATATTTAAAGTATATATATGTATATACAGAGAGAGAGAGAGAGAGAGAGAGAGAGAGAGAGAGAGAGAGAGAGAGAGAGAGAGAGAGAGAGGCTACTATCAAGAGACCCTCCTCACGACATATGAAGACACGAGACCAGAGTTGACCCATAGTAATCAATGACAGGCAGCGAGCGAATCGAGTATTCGCGTTGGCATTTGCTTATTCACAACTGCCACTTGTGCTTCTGCTGCTTTTATGCGAGTGATTGCAAGCAGAAGAATACCGAGAAAAGCAGGCTGCTATTACCGAAGGGTTACTGGACATTGTATACAGTAGTATCTCAGTTCTACGAAGGTGCAACGTCTGCTCGGGGTACAGGGTAGGTTGCCTTCTTCGACAATGCAGTATCTCTGGGTGCAGGGTAGAATGCCTTCTTCGACGATTCATTGAAAATAAATATTTACGGCGCATGCGCCACACGTCGTTTGTATTGGGAAGTGTCACGCAAACATTTTACTAGTTCTGTTTTTTTTTTTCAGTTTTGGCCAATGGTCGGTGTCGTTTTTGAAAATGATTACCGATAACGTTTGTGTGACAGAAACATTTTACTCTGAGACCTAGATGAGTTAGCAAATCAATGTAATTACTTTAAATTGTTATTGCATAGGTTTTTTGTGTGTGTGTGTAACAGCAACATAATGTCATTTCGTCCTGTCATGAAGAACTGGTGTATCAATTTTTTTTTTTTAAGTTTTTGAGTTTTTCAGTCAGATTGTCGCAGGTTTTATAACTAACACATATCAAAATTCCAGCTGCCTGCGTTGCCAGATTTTCCAACCAATTTTCCTCAAAAGATGAGCCAATTAGAAGCTCTAAATGATATCAGAATCTCTGAAGCCTCTTTTCTCTGAATGATGAAAAAATGGCTTATGCCAGCTCGTCAAACTAGGGACGAAGTACCTCAAATGAAGTAAGACGTGTTTTTCAGCGTGGAGAAGGACTGTTTTTTCTTCTCAGTTCAGCTTTTTTTTTTTTTTTTTCTTTTTTTTTTTAGTTTGTTTTAAAGGTGGTTTCCAATGAAGATCCACTGCTTCCGGAGATAGAGAGTCGTTCATTACAGCTTTCCAGTTAGCAGATCCCGAAAGCATCGTCAGTGTTTTTTGCGAGGAATAGACGCTTAGCCTCAGTGGCTCTTTTGGTACGGTGAAGTCGCGAGTTTCTCTCTCTCTCTCTCTCTCTCTCTCTCTCTCTCTCTCTCTCTCTCTCTCGTATGCTGTTTATCGGGTTGCTATGATTCAGGGATCTCTCTCTCTCTCTCTCTCTCTTTCCTATGAAGTTAATCGTTCTTTCAGTCATTACTCAAGGGCTCTCTCTCTCTCTCTCTCTCTCTCTCTCTCGTAAGAAGTTAGTCGTTCTTTCAGTCATTACTCAAGGGTTCTCTCTCTCTCTCTCTCTCTCTCTCTCTCTCTCTCTCTCTCTCTCTCTCAACAAGCGGCGGGACAACCATTTGTTAATTAAAAGAACCTGATGCCAGAATGACTTGCGTTTTTCTTTTGTTTTGAGCGATTTCTGAGAGCCCTTTTGCCGTCGGTACGCGTCTTTCGTCGACAGAATTGGACGGGAAATGGACCTGAAACTTTCAACAGCCATTTCTTTGAACCCTCGAGAATCGAGAAGCTGGGTGAAAAGATACATTAGACTCTCTCTCTCTCTCTCTCTCTCTCTCTCTCTCTCTCTCTCTCTCTCTCTCTCTCGTATGCGGTTTATCGTTCTTTCAGTTATTACTCAGGAGTTTCTCTCTCTCTCTCTCTCTCTCTCTCTCTCTCTCTCTCTCTTTTTATCGGTCTTTTATCTCTCTCGCATGCTGTTTGTCGTTCTTTCAGTTATTATTCAGGGGTTCTTTCTCTCTCTCTCTATTCTCTCTCTCTCTCTCTCTCTCTCTCTCTCTCTCTCTCTCTCTAATATATATATGTATATATATATATTTATATATATATATTTATATATATATATATATTATATATATATATATATATATATATATATATATATATACATATATATGTATATACTATATATATATATATATATATATATATATATATATATATATATATATATATATATATATATATATATATATATATATATATATATATATATATATATATATATATATATATATATATATTAAAGATTACACACACACACTCACAAGTGTGTGCGTGCTTACCAGAAAGGCACGGAGGCGCTTGATAATTAACGGAAGAGTCGCTTGCCACAAAGCGCCTCCTATTTTCATTCAGGGGCAAATCCTCACTTATAGTAATCCTCTCATGGGTGCTCGCCAGTCCTGCATGGAGACAGACAGACACACCACCTCTTGGCAAGGAGAGAGAGAGAGAGAGAGAGAGAGAGAGAGAGAGAGATCATCCCTTGTGTTATCATGAGGGGAAAAGAATTCTCCACTTCCTTGTTTAACTGAATGTGGGTGAAGCGCTTCTTTGTTTGTTTATTTGTTTGTCTCTTCGTTTCTGTTTGGTGTTGCCAGATAATAATCAATCAATGTCCTGTGTGTGTATATATATATATATATATATATATATATATATATATATATATATATATATATATATATATATATATATATATATATATATATATCTAGTTCTCGTGGCCCAGTGGTCATCTGTCGCACTACGCCGAGAAACGCGAGATCGATCCCCGGGAATGGAGAGACGTTGCATGATTCAGATCAGTTCCCCGTTCCACAGAACGTGAAGTCATCGTTGATCTAAGCCGTTAAGTATGTGGTAGTTAGTTAACTGTGACTGTTTGCCTCCAGGGTGTAGGAAATGGGGTAGCAGCCTCACCCTTCAAGTTCTTGCTAAAATTCGGAAGCTTTTATATGTAGAGATATATATATATAATATATATATATAATTATATATATATATATATATATATATATATATATATATATATATATGAGATAGAAAGAGAGAGAGAGAGAGGGAGCGAGAATCTTTAGTGATGTTATATGTAAGATGAACCGAGTCACCAGTCTCTCTCTCTCTCTCTCTCTCTCTCTCTCTCTCTCTCTCTCTCTCTCTCTCTCTCCTGCACTGCACCATATCTTATGTGGAAAGCTACTGCCTGGGATGCTCTCATAAGAGGATTGCAGTCGTCCCTCGATCAGAATCAGATATATGTTTGAGAGAGAGAGAGAGAGAGAGAGAGAGAGAGAGAGAGAGAGAGAGAGAGAGAGAGAGACCCAAATTGGAAAGTAGTTTTAACTGTTGTTAAATAAACCGTACTTAGTTTCATCCGTTTGCCCAGAGAATGACTCAACATCTTTGTCGGTAATCTTTGATGATAATTGAAATTTGGATTATCCTTAGCTTTCTCTTCCTTCGTTATCTATATTGCTAATTCTCTCTCTCTCTCTCTCTCTCTCTCTCCGTGTTCGATAATGAAGACGTGTAAGATTCGATATAGGACCATTTATCTCCTTTATAAAATTCAGAATACCTCTGTTGACCTAAAGAGTAAATTATGTTCCTGGTGGTTAGTCGACTGTTTTGGGTGAAGGTCTCGAGAGAGGATAGAAAAAGGGAAAAAGAAGTACTTTGAGAGCATTATTTGTTATTCATTATACATGCCATTCATCAGAGACCTGTTTTTTCCAACTTATTATTGTTTTCATTTGTCAGAAAATGTGTTACCCTGTCTCTCTCTCTCTCTCTCTCTCTCTCTCTCTCTCTCTCTCTCTCTCTCTCTCTCTTTATACCCTCATGGTTATTGATTTATGTGAGTCCTTGCGACCTCGAGTTACTGTCCAGTGTCAGTCAATCAGTCAATTTTTCATTGACCACTCACTGTTCGTGTTCTGACACGTAATGTTATGGGCGCTATATTCATGGACCCCTGATAGCTTAATGCTGTCTTCAGTATTTTCAGTCACATTCTTCAGTATTTTCAAAGTCACATTCTTAATGTACTTGGTTTATCCGTGGAATTCATGTATGCATTTATGAAATTTTAGGTTTTAACTTATGTTTATGATATATTTATTTTCCTCTCTTATATTTTTTAGTTTATGATTTTTTGTTTTTCCTCTTTATATTTTTGTAGTTTATGGCATTTCTTTTTTATTTTTTATATTTACAATTTTATATTTTCTTTTCATTTTTTCATATTTTACAGGTTTATATTTTCTGTTCCTTTTTATATTTTACTAGTTTGTGATATTTTCACTTTTATGTATTTTACTAGTTTATGATAATTTATTTTTTTATATATTTTACTAGTGCATGTTGTTTTTTTTTCCTTGTTTTTATATTTTACTAATTTTTTCTTCTCTTCCATTTCAGGTACGCTGGTAATTGCACAAGTACTGACAGTGTACATAAGTATGCAAATGGTTGCAATCTGTAGTGTAGAAGTATGCAAGAATTTTCAGACGAATAACTTGAGTTGGCAATCCTTTTAGAGAGAGAGAGAGAGAGAGAGAGAGAGAGAGAGAGAGAGAGAGATTCTCTGGGGTACACAGTATCCACACAATAGATGCAGTACTACTGTGCACATAGATAATAAAACTAATAATAAAAACAGTGGCATTTAAAGGGATTACACGCAAGACCCTGCGGTACGGTGGTGAAAGTGTGGTTTGAATGTCTGACCAGGGTGTGTGAGGTATTTCTGGATGTGGGATAGGTTCCAAAGGAATTGTTGTTAAGACGAATGAGCGTTAGGTACCGGAATGTTTCTTTTCTCCTTTTTTCCATTTTTCCGTTTTTTTCTTTTTTCTTTTCCGTATTCCCGTTTTTGCCCAATTTTTTCCAACGCCAAAACTTCAAAGCTTTCTCGTGTTTTTTGCAACACCTCGTCGTGGAACCTCTTCTCTTACAAGCCCCCTTTTCTTCCAACCCCTTTTCTTATTCCAACACCTCATCCAACCCCTTTTCTTCCAACCCCCTTGCTTCCAGCCCCCTTTCTTCTAACCCCATTTCTTCCAACCCCTTTTCTTAATCCAAAACCTCATCCAACCCCTTTTCTTATTCCAACACCTCATCCAACCCCTTTTCTTCCAACCCCTTCTCTTCCAAACGCTACTCGTCCAACCTCCGCCACCAACCCCCTCCTCTCCCACTTTCCCCTCTTCTCCCACTTCCCCGTCCTCTCCCACTTCCCTGAGAGCTGCAAAGAGACCTGCTCACACACAGCACTCTTGCTGTCATTGCTGCACACCCGCCCGCCCGCCCGCCCGCCCGCCCGCCCGCCCGCCCGAGAGGACCCAGGAACGTTTCACCTCTCCGGAGACCACAAGTTTTTTATATTGGTGGGGGCGGGGAACAAACGTTCGCGATCCCACGAGGTGCGAAATTGTTTTAGCGTTCACCTCTTGTCGAAGTTCTGCTTCTAATGCCCCTTTTTCACTGTTGTCATTTTTTTTTTTTTTTTTTTTTTGCGTTTTAAGGGGCTAATGGATTGAGTCGGCTGGATTTTGTGGTTTTGCTGGCTTCGTTTCTTTGCAAGTGTTTTTTTTTTTTTTTTTTTTTTTTTTTTTTTTTTTTTTTACTTGGGGGGAATTCTTTGTTTTTTTATGAGAGAGAGAGAGCGCACGGCTTTTTGGAAAGCATTTTGCCTGCCGATCAGAAGTACGTTTAGTTTCAGTTGCCAAACCAAATTCCCTTAATGAAAGATTTTCTTTAAAATCTCGAAGAGACAATAATAATAATAATAATAATAATAATAATAATAATAATCCATAAATTCTTGTAAATAGCATGAGTCACTAAAATTGTGAAGAAACCCGCAATGGTGGAATTTAAGTAAATAAATATATATTGTGGAATTCTTCAGCAATAATAATAATAAAATATTAATTTTATAATTATCAGACCAAGGCCTTATACATAAAGCCGATCCAGTCGAGACCATATAAAATTACATTTGGATAACAAGAACGAACGAACAGTGACACTGAAATGTTGATGATAAAAATATTAACTTTTTATAGTTATTCTCAGTGCTGATTATTTTCCACGCGTCTTGTAATTCGTGTTTTTCGTTTTGAGACATAATTTCTTTTATGAGACGCTAATCTCTATCTCTGGAGGGATGGCGGTAATATCTACACGTAATCACACCGCCCCCACTTCTCTCTCCCCTCCTCTCTCTCTCGCTTTACTTTTTGTTGTTGATGTTATTGTATATTATGTGGCAGAAAAATCTCTCTCTCTCTCTCTCTCTTTACGTTTTGTTGTTGTTATATTATTTAGCAAAAAACTCTCTCTCTCTCTCTCTCTCTCTCTCTCTCTCTCTCTCTCTCTGTTTACTTTTTTGTTATATATAATTTGGCAGAAAATTCTCTCTCTCTCTCTCTCTCTCTCTCTCTCTCTCTCTCTCTCTCTCTCTCTCTCTCTCTCACTCAATATGCATGGCAATCAGACCCTCACTATTGAAATCTGAAATGTTTAATTTCCAAGGATGAGTAAGTCTAGTTATATTTGTCGACTAGTGCTTAGGTGGGGTTGTAGAGAGAGAGAGAGAGAGAGAGAGAGAGAGAGAGAGAGAGAGAGAGAGAGAGAGAGAGAGATAAAATCTCATGAATGCTTTCGCCTGAGCAGTGAAATAGGTACGTAGTTGTTAGTCGAGCATTTTGGGTCGCAGCTCTGGCTTTAGCGTGTGTGTGTGTGTGTGTGTGTGAGAGAGAGAGGGAGAGAGGGAGAGAGAGATAAATCTCGTGAATGGTTTCACACCGAAAGCTTGAGACTGATGCAGTCGAGATCTTCCCGTTTTGATGGTATATAATTATTTTGAGCTCTCTCTCTCTCTCTCTCTCTCTCTCTCTCTCTCTCTCTCTCTCTCTCTCTCTCTCTCTCACGAAAGCCTTAGTCGCGACCCACAGTGCCCGACTGACAACTGAGTACCCATTTCACTGCTCAGGTCAACAGAGAAGAAAGAAGAGAAAAAGAGAGAGAGAGAGAGAGAGAGAGAGAGAGAGAGAGAGAGAGAGAGAGAGAGAGAGGAGTTTTGACAATTGCGTGAGACAATCTCAGCGGTGGAGTTAAAAGCGTCTAATGAATAAGTTGTGGTGAGGCGAAGGGCCAAGTCAGGTTATATTGTTTCCGTCAAGGGGTTAATGATGATTTGGAGGAGTTGTGGTGATTGCGGTCATTCTCTCTCTCTCTCTCTCTCTCTCTCTCTCTCTCTCTCTCTCTCTCTCTCTCTCTCTCTCTCAAAATGCGTCAGGAAAATGTCGCTCCTTCCTTTGCCTTACAGTTTTCCCCTGTTTTCTCTCTCTTCTCTCTCTCTCTCTCTCTCTCTCTCTCTCTCTCTCTTAAAATGCTTCAGGAAAAATGTCGCTCCTACCTTCCTTTGCCTTATAGTTGGTCTCTCTCTCTCTCTCTCTCTCTCTCTCTCTCTCTCTCTCTCTCTCTCTCTCTCTATATATATATATATATATATATATATATATATATATATATATATATATATATATATATATATATATATATATGAAGTGGAGAGCGTAATTTTTCATTGTTTTTATAGTAAAACTTTCCAACTATAACAAGGAACTTTCACCAAGACTAGTCATTATTATTATTATTATTATTATTATTATTATTATTATTATTATTATTATTATTATTATTATTATTAATCAGAATTCTTTTAATAGTCAATTTGATCTTTCCATGAAAAAAAATATTAAAGAATTGGAAAGTTTACTTAAGAGAACTGTGAACGAGCGAGTTTGAAACCTTGGCATTATTTTTGAAGCAAGGTGAAAGATGATTTGTATAACTGTACAATATAGGAAATGTGTATTTCGCGGATAACGCAGCATATATGTTTATTGCCTTATTTTTTAAAGGCACCTAGATGTATGGAGTCAGTTGAAAATAAAATATAAAATGTCGAGAATTCATTTATGCTGTAATATTAAAAAAAAAAAAAGATATACAGAGACAGTTGAACATAAACTTGTCAAGAATTCATTTAATTGATAATATAAAACGAAGTAAAAAATGAGCCGAAGTTGCTTCGGCGCAATCGATTTTTCTGTATGGTGTATAATCAAGGCCACCGAAAGTAGATCTATCTTTCGGTGGTCTCGGTATAATGCTGTGTGAGCCCCTGCCCATTAAACCTTAGCCGCGGCCCGGTGGTGGATTTCCTGTATCGTTGCCAGAAGCACGATTATGGCTAACTTTAACCTTAAATAAAATAAAAACTATTGAGGCTGGAGGGCTGCAAATTGGTATGTTTGATGATTGGAGGGTGGATGATCAACATACTAATTTGCAGCCCTCTAGCCTCAGTAGTTTTTGAGATCTGAGGGCGGACAGAAAAAGTGCGAACGGACAGACAAATCCATCTCAATAGTTTTCTTTTACAGAAAAGTAAAAATGGCTAGTAGTAGACGATTAATATAATGGATTTTGTTGATGCGAGTGATCGAGAATTTATTCAGGATTCTGAATTGGGTTCTAATCACGTTGGTTCCTTTGACTAATGATGAAATGTTAGAGAGAGAGAGAGAGAGAGAGAGAGAGAGAGAGAGAGAGAGAGAGAGAGAGAAAGTAGATTTAGGTTGCGGCCTCTTCCCATCGACTTCTTTTGCATTTTGCAGATAATGTAAGGAAAGAGAAAGATACACAAGTAACGATTTCTACAAAACGTTCTTGAACATGTCAGTTATTTTCGTGTGCTTATTTGGTCATTCATTCATTTATTTTTCTTCGTACGTCATTTACCGACCCTCCTCCACCCTTCCCACCCACCCTCCATTTTTCACTGTTCTGAATGACTGGAATTGATCATTATATCTGGTCCTCATTATCTTGCATACCAGTTTGTATGCTTGTATCAGTCCAACAGGAATTGGGCAATATGACGGTACGAGATATGACGTGAATACTGCTGATTCATCTGTAAGGTCACTGACTGGATGGGTGACCCTGTAGAGGAAGGCGCTAAGTTATAAGAGAAAGATTGTATCTCTGGCCGGTGCTTATATCAAAATCTCTTGCCTGACAGGACAGTATGAACTGAGACTGGCACATGTAATTGTACGTTTTATTCACGATGTGGAGCAGAGAGAGAGAGAGCAAGCAAGCCATTGTTCTGTTCGTTTTCCTCAACATTCCTGGGGAACAATGACGTCGGAACGTGTGAATTTTTTTTGTTACCTTTCTTAGCTCTCCTTTCGCTCCCCCCTTTTTTTTATTATTCTTCTCTCTGCCTTCCTTTTTTTTTCCTTGTGTGTGTGTGTGTGTGAGGGGCGGAGGTCGGGGTGGTTGTGTGGGGGGGGGGTTCCACCCACTTCTGCATCTTGCATTTCCTCGGGGACAATTCGCCCTTGCGTGACGAGTACATAAAGGTCTTATTTGAATGCGCTGTCACATCGCCGGGAGACGTGTTTGTGTGTTTATATTGTGCTTGGTAACATATTCCTTAGTAATTTAATTGTTATGTGCTGGATTTTAATTTCTCTCTCTCTCTCTCTCTCTCTCTCTCTCTCTCTCTCTCTCTCTCTCTCTCTCTACAGTCGTATTACCGCTCTCATGGGCCGGTTGACTTATTACTGATGTGGGCTGGGGTACTGTAAAAATAGAGCTTATGTAAGAGGATTTCTGTTGTTCTAGAAAATCGTCTAAACCTCTTTTGGTTTCTGTAAGCTTCTCTCTCTCTCTCTCTCTCTCTCTCTCTCTCTCTCTCTCTCTCTCTCTCTCTCTCTCTCTCTCTCTATATATATATATATATATATATATATATATATATATATATATATATATATACAGTATATATATATATATATATATATATATATATATATATATATACAGTATATATATATATATATATATATATATATATATATATATATATATATAAAATATAAATAAACATTAAACTATTATTAAAATTATAAATATATATATATATATATATATATATATATATATATATATATATATATATATATATATATAATGTGTATAAAACAAACAACATTAAAATTATATATACTGAAGAGAATCCGATTAAAGGGAAATGCGCTCTCGAATATAATTTCATTTTGATATTGGGAACGCCACTCGGTAAATCGCCAAGCACTTGAATGCATCTGCTTTTGAAGTTGCTGCTTTTCATAATTATCCTTATAATCTGTTTCGTTCTGGATTGAGAAGGCGAATGTGTCAAACCGTAAGTGCTGGTCTTGTGAGTGTTCGTGATTTAGAAGAAACACTTTCAAGTGCCGGCGAATTTTCTGAAATGGCATCCGGTTGGTTGGTTATGTCTATGTATGAGAGAGAGAGAGAGAGAGAGAGAGAGAGAGAGAGAGAGAGAGAGAGAGTTATGTCTGTGTATGTGAGAGAGGGAGAGAGAGATTGTCTGTGTATGTGTATGTGTGTATGAGAGAGAGAGAGAGAGAGAGATTGTATGTGTGTGTGTGTGTGAGAGAGAGAGAGAGAGAGAGAGAGAGAGAGAGAGAGAGAGAGAGATTGTATGTGTGTGTGTGTGTGTGCGTGTGTGAGAGAGAGAGAGAGATTGTCTGTGTATGTGTGTGTGAGAGAGAGAGAGAAAGAGAAAGAGAGTTATGCCTGTGTATGTGCCTGAGAGAGAGAGAGAGAGAGAGAGAGAGAGAGAGAGAGAGAGAGAGAGAGAGAGAGAGAGAGAGAGTTATGTCTGTATGAGAGAGAGATATAGAGAAAGAGAGTTATGCCTGTGTATGTGCCAGAGAGAGAGAGAAAGAGAGAAACAGTTACGTCTGTGTATGTGAGAGAGAGGAAGATAGCTAGGTCTGTATATGCCCGAGAGAGAGAGAGAGAGAGAGAGAGAGAGAGAGAGAGAGAGAGAGAGAGAGAGAGAGAGAGAGAGCGCTGTGAGGAGGGAAATTGATTTGCTTAGGCAGCTCCAGATGTCCAAGAGGCAGACGACATGGTGTCTGCGTGGAGAGAGAGAGAGAACTGCCGCATGCAAGCACAGTAGTGTATACCATGTTGCTATGTTAGCATTAATTTTTGAATCGCCGTGTTAGCGCTGAGTTGCAATCGGTCGTCTTGTTAGCATTGCATTGGGATCGCTTTGTCGTCCTTCAGTTGCATTCATCAAGTTATTATTGAATTGGCATCACGATGTTACCATTGGATTGGCATCACGATGTTAGCATTGGATTGGCATCACAATGTTAGCATTGAATTGGCATCACATTGATAGCATTGGATTGACATCACAATGTTAGCATTGAATTGGCATCACAATGTTAGCATTGACTTGGTATCACGATGTTACCATTGAATTGGTATCACAATGTTACCTTTGAATTGCCATCACAATGATAGCATTGAACTGACATCACAATGTTAGCATTGAATTGACATCATGATGTTGGCACGGAATTGGTTTCTCTGATGTTGTCGACAGACGAAAGATATTTGCTAATGAACAATTAAAAAAAAAATTTCTTATTGGTAGGTTTTCCTGCTTTCCTTGTCGGCTAATATGTGAGAAGATATTGGAATTGTATGCAACAAACACTTATTATTATCCTTAGCAACATGCAACATGGTCTTTTCGTATGCCCGTCCCTTGTGGCAAGTACTCTATAGCTCACTCTTCCTCTGCAACAAGGCCAGAGTGTCGATACTCGTCCTTTGCAATGAGTTTCGTTTTTAACTAATTCTTGACATTTGCAAGAGGGACTGTGCCCTTTGCAACAAGTACTCCATATCTCAGTCTTGGCATTCGCAACAAGGACAGGATATCCATTTGTTATAGAAGCCTAATTGCTCGTTGCAACAAGGACACTGTACTTGCCGCGACAAGAGCTCTGCCATTATTGTCTTTTGCAGTAAGGACCATCATTAGTTTTTATTTTATTTAAGGTTAAAGTTAACCATATTCATGCTTCTGGCAACGATATAGGACATGCCACCACCGGGCCGTGGTTAAAGTTTCATGGGCCGCGGCCTATAAAGCATTATGCCCAGACCGTCGAAACATAGATCTATGTTCGGTGGCCTTGAGTATACGCTGTAGCAGCTGTACAGGAAACTCGAAGCATTTTTTTTACTTGTTTCATCTTGGAACGGGACGTGGCCTCCCATTTAAAGAAACCTGAATCTCCTTACCCAGGGATTCTTTTGTGCCGAGTTTGGCTGAAATTGGTCCACTGATTCGATAGAAGTCAGAATGAGGATTTGTATCATACATATATATATATATATATATATATATATATATATATATATATACACACACAGTATAGTATATGTATATACAGTAATATATATATATATATATATATGTATATATATGTGTATATATATATATATATATATATATATATATATATATATATATATATATATATATATATATATATATATATATATAGTACAGACTTTGATCAGGATAGCTCACTCGGGTTTTCAGCCCTGATGCGCAAAAAGACAAGCATGATTACTGACGTTTGCCATAATGCGTGCTTTGTGTTGGCAGAGATTTCTTGATTTCTTGAAGTCACAAAAGCAAATTATTGCCTGGCTCGTCGCAAGCAGTCGCTTTTGTGCGTCGCAAGTGGATTGTCGAGACTCGAGAACGCATATATCGTGTTAGAGAGGAGGATAAAAAAAAAGATAAAAAAAAAAAGGAAATTCTCGTATTAAAGGGAACCTACCTCTTCGTAGATTGGTTCGAGTTTGGGTTCTGAAGGAGTCTGAGTCTGGGTTTTCTCTTGTAGTTGGCTTCTTGCTTCGGAATTCAGGCTTTCTTGCTTTGTGGGTTTGTCTGTTGAATTCACGTTGATAGCATGTTGATAGCATGATGATGATGTGTTTGTAAGGTGTTGCGTAAGTTTGTCAACACTCACACACACACATATATATACAGTATAAGGGCATATATATATATATATATATATATATATATATATATATATATATATATATATATATATATATATATATATATATATATATATATATATATATATATTTATAAATTTCTGACTCACATCAGATCGAACCCAGGTCTTTCAATTGAAAGACGAAACTGCTGCCAACCAAGCCACTCAAGTATATATATATATATATATATATATATATATATATATATATATATATATATATATATATATATATATATATATATATATATGTATATATGTATATATATTGCATGGTATCCTTACCTCTTAATATCCCATACTACGTGACCTTGAAAATAATCCTCCCTATTATTCATTGCCCGTATTGAAGAGACTTCCTATTAAGTTGACATTATTCTCCCAGGAAAAAAAAAACTGTGCTTAACCATTTAGCATTTATTTTTCTTCAAATAACCTTGCACACCGTCACAAAAAAGACAGAAATAGTGATAAATATGGACAGAAATAGCAAGCGATAATCATAAATATAAAACTGTAATGGAACACACATTCGCACATTCCATTGGACAGTTTGCCTTGGCTTATCTTCATCCAATAAAAAAAGAAGTCAGGAATTCGGTGACCCTGCTTACGACTTATGAAATTGATTGATTGATCGGTTTGTTGACGCAATAGGGCGTGGCAACGAGTATGGACATCGACTTAGATCATGTGAAACTCTGTTACTCTCGCTTTATGGCTGAAGTGCAATTTTCCGTTCTAAAAAGTTTAGTTTTTAGTTTTCTCTAAAAGAAAACTATTGCGCCGGCTTTGTCCGTCCGTCCGCACTTTATTCTGTCCGCGCATTTTTCTGTCCACATTTTGTTCTGTCCGTACTTTTCAGTCCGCCCTCAGACACTTAAAAAATTACTGAGGCTAGAGGGCTGCAAGTCGGGATGTTGATCATCCACCCTCCAATCATCACACATACCAAATTGCAGCCTTCTAGCCTCAGTAGTTTTTATTTTATTTAAGGTTTAAGTTAGCCATAAACGTGCTTCTGGCAACGATGTAAGATAGGCCACCACCGGGCCGTGGTTAAAGTTCCATGGGCCACAGCTCATACAACATTATAACGAGGCCACTGAAAGATAGATCTGTTTACGGTGGCCTTGGTTATACGCTGTAGCGGCTGTACAGAAAACTCGATTGCGCCGAAGAAACTTCGGCACATTTTTTACTTATTTCCTGTGGGCTGTTGAACATTGACTGTTCTTCCTTTCCATTTTTTGTTTTTTTCGCCGAGCCAGAAATCAAATCCTTCCTCGGTTCCAAATTAAATGGGTCTGATTGTTCATACTGTAATTACAGGAATTAGCAGTGATTAATGATAAAATTACATGAGGTACATAAAGAAGGTACCTCCAAATATACAGCAGAAAAAAGTTCATATTATGATCAATCATCGCAGATGTATATGTGTGTGTGTGTATGTATGTATGTATATACATATATACATACATATATATATACATATATATTATATATATATATATATATATATATATATATATATATATATATATATATATACACACATATATATATATATATATATATATATATATATATATATATAATATAAAAAAACTCCACAAACCCTTAAATATCACAAAAAAGTAAACGACATTACTAATACCAATCAGCGCTCGCCATCTCGAAACTGCATTTGAGATGAAAGGGGCCGTATCGTGCTTGGCACTGGCACTAAAAGGTGTCATATCATCTAGCCGTGCGGAAAAACAGTGCCAAGGTTGCTCAAAAACATTACTGGGTTGCAAAAAGGCTGCCCAGAGAAATATTGCAGGTTTGCAACGCGCACAATCTCCCCAGAAGAATCATGAACAACATGCAATGATTTAGTGCCGCCATCTTGGAAAGCCCATGATGATGCTATTATTATTATTATTATTATTATTATTATTATTATTATTATTACTTGTGCACTCGTACCGTCAGAAATGATATTATGAGAGATGGTCGAGACGAAAAGCCCCGAATCCAGGGGTACTTTCAATTTGCATATTTATAATGTAGCCAGTGGCGCCCACGCTTGCGAGAGAGAGAGAGAGAGAGAGAGAGAGAGAGAGAGAGAGAGAGAGAGAGAGAGAGAGAGAGAGAGAGAGAGAGAGAGGCTGTCCACTGGTTGGACGACGGCAGATGTAAGCGTTGAGTTCATTACCCAGCCTTTTTTTTGGTCAGATTTTGATCATTCATTTTGTTTTTGTACATTTTTGTAGAATGGATATAAATTCCTCTGCTCTGAGGCTGCGCCAGAATGTATTCGCCGTTCATTTGTTTATTTTGTTGTATCAGCTTTCTTGTCTTTCATTATACAAAGACACTGCGTTCTCTGAAAGTTTCAGAAGAGAAGAATGCGAGTAATAGTTAGCAATAAGGATTAAAAATTAAAACAATCGTTTAACCCTGAAGAGAAAGTTTTGTGACCTGTTTAAATCCCCAAGTGTTTTAAAGAGTTAAATATAATTACATATATATTATATTTATATTATATATATATATATATATATATATATATATATATATATATATATATATATATATATATATATATACACATACATATACACACACACACACACGCACGTTTGTTAGAAATCTGTATCTTTACGTTTCCATTACATGCTCTTAATGTCCTCATTAGTGGAAAGTAAAAATAAAAAATAGTAAAGAAATTGAAGAGTTTTCTGCCATCTACCGTCTTTCAGCCGCTAAGCGTGACATGCCTCTGGTCAAACAGACATACACGCCTTTCCCTTGAGTTCTATTTATCGTCAGTCTTTTGTTTAAGTATCGTCAGTCTTTTTTTTTTTTTAAGCATCGTCAGTTTTTTTTTAAGTGTCAGTTTTTTTTTTAAGTGTCAGTTTTTTTAAAGTATCGTTAGTTTTTTTTAAGTATCATAAGTTTTTTTTAAGTACCGTCAGTCTCGTTGAAAGTATCGTCAGATTTTTTAAAGTATCATCAGTCTTTTATTAGTATCGTCAGTTTTTTTTAAAGTACCGTCAGTTTTTTAAAATATCGTCAGTCGTTTTTCGTAAAGTATCGTCAATTTTTTTTTTTTTTTTTAGCTTCTAAAACTAACTACGTGAAAGCGCAGGAATTCCTGTTTGAACTGTCTTATTATTCCGTAACCTCCTTGTAGTGGGGGTGGGGAGGTGGAGGCGGTTGTAAGCATGAAATTAAGTGAAAACAGCCAAAGACGCGTTTATAAAAATGTTACATTGAAGTCGGCGCTGAGTTTTCTCTCTCACTCCATTTCGCTTTGAAGAAGTCTGACTTTTTATCAGGTCAGAGTTTTAGCATCTCCATTGATTTATTTCTCCTTCCTCTTAGTCTTCTGCAAATATTTATGGGATGAGGTTGCTACCCTCGCAGCCCGTGCCTTGGGATGGACGGGTCTCCTATGTGCCGGCGGCGACTGGCTGGCTTTTTTCCTGGTCACCCTTCCGGGATGTGAGCTGACCAGTGATGATGAACCTAGCTGGAAGTCTGGAAGTAACCTCTTAAAGTGTTAGAAAGTATTTTGGGATGAAGCCATGAGTCCCACGCCTTTTCCACATGGGCTCAACCCAATTGTATTATAGATATATGTGTGTGTGTGACTCTCTCTCTCTCTATCTATATATATATATATATATATATATATATATATATATATATATATATATATATATATATATATATATACATACACATATATATATATATATATATATATATATACACATACACACACACATATATATATAAATATATATACATTTGGATGTATGCGTGAGTGTGCTTGACACCCGGAAGGGGACTGCGTGTTTGAAGATTTTTTTTTTTTTTACAGTGCCGGAATTCGTCAAGGGTTTGTGTCATTCTCTGTTATCGGTTTTTCCATAACATCCCTGGTTATGGTCGAGTCCTCTACGGAGTTCAATTCCAGTTAGATTCGTTTTTCATTCGTCCTGTGTGAACTCCTTCTCATCCTCTCGTGCTGAGATGTGACGCCGTATACAGGTTGTAGCCAGGTACTAGTCTTTGTTAGTTTTCTATAAAAGAAAACTATTGTGCCGGCTTTGTCTGTCCGTTCGCACTCTATTCTGTCCGAACTTTTTTTCTGTCCGCCATCAGATCTTAAAAACTACTGAGGCTAGGCGGCTGCAAATTGGTATGTTGATCATCCACCTCCAGTCATCAACCATACCAAATTGCAGCCCTCAAGCTTCAGTATTTGTTATTTTATTTAAGGTTAAAGTTAGCCATGATCGTGCGTCTGGCGACGTTACAAGACAAGCCACCACTGGGCCCGTGGCTGAAAGCTTCATGGGCCACGGCTTATACAGCATTATAAACTGGACGGAAAACTCGATTGCGTCGAAGAAACTTCAGCGCATTATTTTATTTATTTTAGTAATTCGCCTGTGGTAGCGAAATGCAATGAAATGATTATATAGTTAGGCAGTCACATATTTCGTTTGGGGAGGTAATGAGAGAGCCAGAGAGAGCCGTTTATTTTGATTGGACGTTGACCCATTTTTCCTTTTTTTTACTGACGTGAAAATTTTAGGGATTTTTTTCTTTGTCTTCTGTCGTCGCCCTGGTCAAAGATCGGACACAGCCACACACACACAGAGAGAGAGAGAGAGAGAGAGAGAGAGAGAGAGAGTAAATGCATTTCAAAATTTATAAGACCCAAGAACCTAACAACAGGAGGAAAGAATTATTAATAGAAGGAGAGAGAGAGAGAGAGAGAGAGAGAGAGAGAGAGAAACACGCTCACAACGAAAGGACGTAAGACCCAGGGACTTGATAAGGCATAATGTCAAGAGACAGAGGAAAGGAATAAGCTCTGGTTATCTTCATCGCTCACGTTGTGCTACTTGGCATTCGGATGTTGCCATTGCAGAGTCCCTTTTTTATGTGTGTGTGTGTATTGAGTATAATGTTGCATCCTGACTTGATGATGAGATTCCTTGCGTAGGAGGATTATGACAACGAATTTCATCTATCTGTTTACTTTTGGGGAGGGGTTAGTGCCGTCTGTGCACCTTATGCGGCGCACTGCATTCATTACTTAATGTTTTTGCAGCGTACCTCCGTTTCATATTCTTTCTTATATCTTTCTTTCTTCCCTCTCCTATCAGCTGTTTTATAGTGCATTGAGGTTTTCCTCCTGTTACGCCTTTCAAACCTCTTTACTGGTTTCAGTTTTATCTCTGAATGACCCCATAGGTCCCAGCGCTTGGCCTTTGGCCAGAGCGAAATATTCATGCTAGGTGTCTGTGATTTCTCTACAACGAATTTTCTGTGTTGCATAAATATGTTCGTGTGTGTGTGCGTGTTTGTGAGAGAGAGAGAGAGAGAGAGAGAGAGAGAGAGAGAGAGAGAGAGAGAGAGAGAGTAGCTATGAAATTAAATGCGAAAGAGTCCCATATAACAATAAATATTTGAGTTTTTAAAGTAAACATTTGAATTGACAGAATCATTATTGTGGACAACTTTCGTGATATTTCTTGAAACAGTATAAGTATAATGGAGCCAGCCTCGAGATATGTCGTGGTTTTTGTTTCTGGATGTCTGAGAATTTTTGTCTGTTTCAAAAAATGAAATAATTATTATCTTTCAGAAAGTGTAATGATTATTATTATCTATTTCAAAAAGTGTAATAATTATTATCTATTTCAAAAAGGGTAATGATTATTATCTATTTTAAAAAGTGTAGTAATTATCTGTTTCAGAAAGTGTAATGGTTATTATTATCTATTTCAAAAAGTGTAATAATTATTATCTATGTAAAAAAGTGTAATGATTATTATCTATTTCAAAATGTGTAATAATTATTATCTATTTCAAAAAGTGAAATAATTATTATCCATTTCAAAAAGTGTAATGATTATTATCTATTTCAAAAAATGAAATAACAGGGCATCTCGGATTCGGCGGATGCGTCCTGATTCGTCTTCGTTCACCGAATCGACGATCCTCGCGAACGATCCTTGTGAATGATCCTCGCGAACGATCCTCGTGAACGATCCCCGTGAACGATTCCTCGTGAACGATTCTGGCGAATGATCCTCGTGAACGATCCTCGTGAACGATCCACGTGAACGATCCACGTGAATGATCCTCTTGAACGATCATAGTGAACGATCCTCGTGAACGATCCTCGAGAACGATCCTCGAGAACGATCCTTGTAAACGATCCTCGTGAACGATCATAGTGAACGATCCTCGAGAACGATCCTTGTAAACGATCCTCGTGAACGATCCTTACAATCCGCTTGCAACAGGAACAGATGGATCGCGTGCTCAGCGACGATTACACAATAGATCTCGTCCATCTCGATTTTTATGACCTTGAAGGTCCTCAAGACTGGCATCTTTTAATGTCAAGGAACCTAAAGCCCCCTTTTGGTATTTTCTCTTTCAGTTCTTCTTCTTTCGCTCATTTTTATTGGTTTTCTGAAAAGAAAACTAGTGTTCCGGTTTTATCTGTCCGTCAGCACTTTTTTCTGTCCGCCCTCAGCTCTTAAAAACTACCGAGGCTAGAGGGCTGCAAATTGGTATGTTGATCATCCACCCTCCAATCACAAAACATACCACATTACAGCCCTCTAGCATCAGTAGTTTTTATTTTATTTAAGGTTAAAGTTAGATCGTGCGTCTGGCGACGCTATAGGACATGCCACCAACGGGCCGTGGCTGAAAGTTTCATGGGCCACGGCTCATACAGCATTACACACTGTGCAGAAAACTCGATGCTTGTTTTCTTTGTTCCGAATAGGCCTACATACTCTGTGTACCAAATTGTTGTGCTAATTCTGTGTTTCCAGAATCACTGACCACTTTAGTTCGGTGTTTGTTTATGTAAAATGTGTTTACCGCCTGTCCTTTAATGACCCGGAAAAGTCTGTTGTGAGGGAGACAAGTCGATGACGAGTTTTTTTATTTTTTTTTTTATTTTATTTTTAAGGACAGAAGTTCGCGGTCCGTGTCCTTGCACCGTCATTAGAGTTTAGCCAAGTGGGTAAATGGTTTTCCTCCGGGAAGAAAGTTATTCGAGTTTGCTCTCTCTCTCTCTCTCTCTCTCTCTCTCTCTCTCTCTCTCTCTCTCTCTCTCTCTCTCTCATCTGCTATTAGTGGCCGTCAGGTTCTTGGGTCTTATAAATTTTGAAATCTCTCTCTCTCTCTCTCTCTCTCGGTGTCAGGTTCTTGGGTCTTATAAATTTTGACAATTTTTACCTCTCTCTCTCTCTCTCTCTCTCTCTCTCTCTCTCTCTCTCTCTCTCTCTCTCTCTCTCTCTAACCTGCTATTAGTGGCCGTCAGGTTCTTGGATCTTATAAATTTTGAAAATCTCTTTCTCTCTCTCTCTCTCTCTCTCTCTCTCTCTCTCAGCTGCTATTAGCGGCTCTCAGGCCCTGGTTTTATAAAGTTTGAAATGCTTTTATTTTGGACTTGGTTTTTTAAGACCAGTCCTAGTGAATATAAAAGTTAATTAAAGCGTATATTTTGGGGGTCAAGGGCTCCATGTTTGCAAGACTCATGTTTATCCTATTTCTCTTGGTCGGCCTTATTTTTTTTTTTTTGTCACTGAGGAAGGCAAGGTGGCATCGAATTGAAGATATTAATTAAAGACATCCTGGAGTTGCTTTTGAGAAAATGATACGTCACGTATTTTTATAGTAGGTATAAATTTTTTTATTTATTTATTTATTTATTTATTATGCTGGCGGTACCATTCTGGAGATGAATGCACTAACGAACCAAGAGAAAATGAAATCCAAGTTATGATAGCCCTGAAAAGAAAAGAAATATATTCACGGGAAAAGGAATATTTAGCCGAAACGTTTTACTCCAAGGGGGGGGGGTGGTGTTAGCGCCGTCAGTGCACCCCACTCGGTGCGCTGTAGGCATTACTTGAGGTTCTTTGCAGCGTCCCTTGAGCCCTTAGCTACAACCTCTTTCATTCCTGTTACTGCCTGACATCTTACTTTTCACCCTCTCCTAACAGTTGTTTCATAGTGCAATTGCGAGGTTTTCCTCCCTGTTACACCTTTGAAACCTCCTACTCTCAGTTTCCCTTTTAGCGCTGAATGACTTCATAGGTCCCAGCGCTTGGCCTTCGACATAAATTGTATATTCTATTCTAATCTATTCTGTTCTTTCACTCGGAGGACTGGGAATATCTCGAAGAATATGCTCCATGGAGCAGGTTCGCAAAAGATAGCAATTTTAGTTTTCTGCATAAGAAAACTATTGTGCCGGCTTTGTCTGTCCGTCCGAACTTTATTCTGTCTGCACTTTTCCTGTCCGCCCTCAGATCTTAAAAACTACTGAGGCTAGAGGGCTGCAAATTGGTATGTTGATCATCCACCCTCCAATCATCAAACATACCAAATTGCAACCCTCTAGCCTCACTAATTTTTATTTTATTTAAGGTTAAAGTTAGCCATAATCGTGCTTCTGGCAACGATACAGGATAGGCCATCACCGGGCCGTGGTTAAAGTTTCACTGGCCGCGGCTCATACAGCACTATGCCGAGACCACCGAAAGATAGGTCCATTTTCGGTGGCCTTGATTATACGCTGCAGCGGCTGCACAGAAAACTCGATTGCGCCGAAGAAACTTCGGCGCATTTTTTACTCGTTTTCGTCACCTACAGTTACTGCCGTACCTCCAGCTTTTAACGTGACGGGGGCTTGATGTGAGTACAAAATCCCGTTGGGATCGAAGGTAATCCCTCAGAGTTAATTACTATTCCGTGTGCGCTCTCGAGGTTTTCACTTGACAAGATGATTAACCGGAGTCTCTCGTTGGCTCTTAGGTCTGTAAGGGCTCGCCGTTATGATAACACCTCTAAGCATAATCATTTTCCTCTTTATTTTTCCACGTCGGCGTCCTGCAAGGGGGAATGCGTGGCTCCCCTAATTTTGATAGTTTTCGGCCCTCTCTTTTTATTGGCGCTGGATATATGCTGCGCCTCAGAGTTCTGTTTCTTGCATAGAGTTCAAGAATTACCTTAAAACGGATATTCTGCTTGTGGGTGATGTTTTTTGTGCGCGTGCGCAGGAGGGCGATGATGACAGCGACTTTTTTATATATATATAAATACGCATCGCAAATTAAAAGTTGACAGTTTTTGAGTGAGAATTTAAGCTGTAACTTAACGAGTACAAACTCGCGGATGTTCGCTTTGTATGTTAGAGATGGATTACACGGACGGCGTTGAAATATAAATTAAAAAGAAATATGTAGATTGTTTTGTGAATGATTCTGAAACATAAAGGAGGGTCAGTGAAATATAATTTTTAATGTAATTCTTAATGAATTAAATTTAATGTGTTAAATGTTGAAACAAGAATTCTGAATAAAATTGGGATCATTTTGTGAACCATTCTGAAACGCAAACTATGACCAATAATATATATATATATATATATATATATATATATATATATATATATATATATATATATATATATATATATATGTGTGTGTGTGTGTGTGTGTGTGTGTGTGTTTGTTTGTGTATATTCCTTATTAAACTGAATAAATTTCATGGCTCTTACGCTGCTTAGAGCTATGCTTGCAGCCTAAATTAGTTCTTGATGTAAAGTATATTTTCTTTTGTTCCAGGTAAGAACAGCTGGTCTTCAACGGGTTTTGAACATGGTAAGGTATCTGATTCTCCTCATAAAGCGTTTTGGATTCACTGTTGGCACGAGATCACTGTGAACTTCCAGTAGTCGTCACTGTCACGTTTGTGTTGGATCACTGTCACTATCAAGGCCAAGAGAGAGGCAAGGTCTACCCAATTGGGCGGAGTCGCCTCCCGCCTGGGGTAACTACGTAGGCGATGACGTATCTCAGAGGTATACCTGCTCATTGCGGCAATTCACCTGCTGACGTAGTAAGGAGGTAGACAAAGCTCTCCGCCTACTTGGGGGGATTTTGGGAGAAGCGAGCAGACCTTGTCTCTCTTGGCCTTGGCCACTATAATTCGCCCCTAGTTTGACGAAGTGTCGTAAGCCATTTTCTCCTCATTCTGAGAAAATAGCCTTCTAAGATTTCGATACTGTTCAGAGGTACTGCTTAGCTCATCCTCTGAGGAAATTTTCTTCGGAAATCTGACAACGCAGGCAGCTGAAATTTCGATGCTTTATAGAATATCAAAGACTGAGACACTTTGACAGGAAAGCTCAAAATCCACCCGACCCCCAAAAAAATGGGATACGCCCAGTTCGTCAAAAAGGGATGCATTGTTATGGCTTCCTTTGGCATACTATTACTTCTTTTTTGTTTTAAATATACCTTAGGACCCAGATCATTTCTCCCATCATGGCTGTTGTCTTCGTTGCATGTTTAGAGTCTCTCTCTCTCTCTCTCTCTCTCTCTCTCTCTCTCTCTCTCTCTCTCTCTCTCTCTCTCTCTCTCTCTCAGGAATAAACAATCAGTATGCGTATTTACGTTAGAAAACGTGTTGTGAACAAGGGATATGTAAATTCAGCGAGTGATTTATTCTGGGTTTTAAGCAGCCAGGTAACAGCGTGGTAGGTTAGAAGCCGTAGAAATTACACTTGCTGATTGAGCAAAATTGCGCCCAATTTCACATATTTAGATTAAGACGATTTTATTGCTAGCGCTGTGCTTTAGTGGTTAGGTGTTACAGTTCGCTTACAGATCTATACTGTAGTTTACTGTAGTCATTAAAGATAAGTTAGTAATCATATTAACCTGCCTGTCTCTCTTAACTTCTTATTTGCTTGGTTTAAATAATCTTCAACGTGAAACATGAATCACACAAATGCACTTCTTGTTCAGTACAACCACTGTATCTTGTAGGTAACGTCCATTTTCACCTTCCCTGCCCAGAAGGTACAAGAATGAACGGGTGTGTACCTGTCGTGTAAATATTATGATACTCTCGTGTTTATCTTTTCTTTTCCCTGGGCCTCTCTTTGTGTCAGAAGAGCCTCTCGCCTCCTTTTGTAAACACGACAGACGAGGCGAGGAAGAGGTCGTTGTGGCTATTGCGATACGCACATAGATTAGTTCGGAAGTATACAGAAGTCTGTGGAGTCTGGTGTGAAGTTCGGAACTGTGTTTGTAAACTTGGCTGTTTTACACTGGGCTTTTGAGAGGGAAGCATTTGCAGATCGTCCTCTTAGAGAGAAAAACTTACAGATCATCAACTGAGGGAGAAGAACTTAGTAATCTTCTTTTTTTCCTTAGAGGGAAAAGTCTTACAAATCTTCCTCGTAGAGAGAAAAACTTACAGATCATCAACTGAGGGAGAAGAACTTACTAATCTTCTTTTTTTCCTTAGAGGGAAAAGTCTTACAAATCTTCCTCGTAGAGAGAAAAACTTACAGATCATCAACCGAGGGAGAAGAACTTACTAGTCTTCTTTTTCTTCTTAGAGGAAAAAAAACTGACAAATCTCCTTCTTGGAGAGAGGAAAAAACTACAAATCTCCTTCTTAGAGAGAAAAAACTACAAATCTCCTTCTTAGAGAGAAAAGACTCACAAATCTTCCTCATAGAGTGAGAAAAACAAATCTTCTTAGAGAGATGAAAAACCTTACAAATTTTCTTCTTCTTAGAGAGAGAAAAACCTACAAATCTCCTCCTTCGAGAGAAAAACTTACAAACCTCCTTAGAGAGAAAAAAAAAACATACAGACCTCCTCCTTTTGAGAGGGGAAACAAACCTTGACCCACGTCCGGAGAAGGAAAATATTAACTCAAAGCAACGCAGGTTTGTGGCTTCAAACACGGGAGTCAAGTGTGATTGCAGTAATGATTCCGAAGGCTTTACATCTTGTTTGACAGGACGACTTTGGTCTGACACTCGTGGAGGGAATAATTGAGCGGAAAGTTTATTTAGAGATTTCAGCTGTCTAGGGCTGGGCCGCGTTCACTGGTAGGGCGTTGCAGAGCGGAAAAATGAGTGGATTACGCTCATCAGATTGGCTTATTCGTAGACGTGGCAGTTATTATTTGTGTCTTTCTATGCGATTAACTAGTCTTCTGTATAGTTTCACGGTGTTTAGTTTCACGCTTGAGACATTCCTTGTAAAATCTAATGAAGATTCTATTATTCTTTAAATACATTGTTTAATATTGCTATTGCTGCAAGCTAATTCTCTGTATTCTTACGGTTTCATTGTAAAGTTTAGATTTGATTTGGTTAATTGAGTGATTTCTCTCTTGATTTCATTCGGCGTTGCATTTTTGTTTATCACTCAATGGGATTTTCTGTTGTGAATGAAAAAGCTCCAGCGAGTATTTGTTCTCATGATGTGCGCGCAGTTTATGCCTCTTTGCGTGCCTTTCTTCCTTTCATCTCCTCCGCCACCGTGTCTCACCGACAGTCCGTTTAGCCCTCACTGACCCTCATTCATTATACATCCTTGTAGAGGACAGTTAGTAGTTTTTTCTTTATTCATTATATTCATTATTTTTACCTTGCTATGTCTCTTCCATGCAGTGAGGAAAATGCAAGACGTGTGAGGCTCAGTCTTCGTCTTCTTCTTCTTCTTCTTCTTCTTCTTCTTCTTCTTCTTCTTCTTCTTCTTGCATTTTACAGGGTCATTAAAATTTTCGCAATTCTTCTTTTTTTCTTCTTCTTCTTCTTCTTCTTCCTTATGTTCTCTTTTTGCATTTTAGGGGTCATTAAAATTCCGCAATTCTTCTTCTTCTTCTCCTTCTCCTTCTCCTTCTCCTTCTCCTTCTCCTCTCCTTCCTTTTTCTCTTTTTTGCATTTTAGGAGGGTCATTAAAATGTCACAATTCTTCTTCTTCTCAGTCAGCTCAGTGGTCTGGTTAAACTATTTTAATACTAATACTCTTCTTCTTCTTCTTCTTCTTCTTTCTTCTTCTTCTTCTTCTTCTTCTTCTTCCTTATTTTCTCCTCTTGCATTTTAGGGGGTCATTAAAATTTCGCAGTTCCCATTTTGGTCCTCAAGCAGTAATTAAAAAGGGGGCGCCTTCTTCCATCCTGTTTTATTTTCCAACTCATTAAGTCTTTTTTTTCTTTATTTTATTTACTTTTTTTTTACTCTCCATGGCTGTTGGACAAGCGGTCGTCAAGCTGCTTGGAACTGTAAGTCATTAGAGTAATTGCCTTATGCTTATGGTAATTAACGCCCGTTACCATTTGACAGCTCTCTCTCTCTCTCTCTCTCTCTCTCTCTCTCTCTCTCTCAAGGGAGACAAAATATGCTTAGAACCTCTCTCTCTCTCTCTCTCTCTCTCTCTCTCTCTCTCTCAAGGGAGACAAAATATGCTTAGAACCTCTCTCTCTCTCTCTCTCTCTCTCTCTCTCTCTCTCAAGGAAGAGAAATTATGCTAGAACTTCTTTGCTTCTCTCTCTCTCTCTCAAGGGAGACAAAATATGCTTAGAACCTCACTCTCTCTCTCTCTCTCTCTCTCTCTCAAGGGAGACAAAATATGCTTAGAACCTCTCTCTCTCTCTCTCTCTCTCTCTCAAGGGAGACAAAATATGTTTAGAACTTCTTTCTCTCTCTCTCTCTCTCTCTCAAGGGAGACAAAATTATGCTTAGAACTCTCTCTCTCTCTCTCTCTCTCTCTCTCTCTCTCAAGGAAGAGAAATTATGCTAGAACTTCTTTCTCTCTCTCTCTCTCTCTCTCAAGGGAGAGAAATTCTCTAGAACTCTGCTTCTCTCTCTCTCTCTCTCTCTCTCTCTCTCTCTCTCTCTCTCTCTCTCTCTCTCTCCAGAGAATTTATGCTTAGAGCATCATTGCTTCTCAACTCTTGAAATTCAACGCAAGAAGGTTATTTTGGCGTTGATAAATGGGCTTTTAATGATGGCAATAAACGACTGTGCTTTTAACCTCTCCTCCTCCCCATATCCTTTATTGATGACATATGTAATGTAACAATACAGTTTTATTTTCTTTTTTATTTACGAAGGAACCGATGTTAATGTTTTACTGAATCGCATCATTATATCACGCGTTTAATTTGTAGTGTATCTCCCCCGGAGGGCGGTAGTGCCGTGGTGCACTGTAGGCATAACTTTAGTTTCTTAGCAACGTGCCTTCCTTAGGCCCCTAGCTGCTATAACCCCTCTCGTTCCTTTTACTGTAACTCCATTCATATTCTCTTTCTTCCATCTTACTTTCCTCGACCCTCTCCTAACAATTTGATGCATATTGTAACTGCTTTGAGGTTTTCCTCCTGTTAAACCTTTCAAACCTTTTACTGTCAGTTTCCGTTTCAGAGCTGAATGACCTCATAGGTCCCAGTGCTTGGCCTTCGACCTAAGTTTCATATTCAGTTCAGTTTAGTTCAGTTCAGTAATTTGCAGTGTATTGGTGAGCAAGGTGTCGAATTCTGCTCTGTTCATGATGGACGTTGTAGTGAAATCTAATGTCAGGTGCATTAAAATATTTCTGGCTTAAATATGCGACGTTTACCAGTCACATCCTCCGTGGCAGTGTGGGTGGTATGGGACCGGACAGGTGTTCATGGCACTAAAGGACTGAATCTTGGTTTAAAGAGAAAGATTGGTCTTTTCAGTTTCCAAATTTGGCTTAAAAGTCTTTCAGTGGAAAAACGTATCTTAAAAATTTATGCCTTCCCGTTGTAGTGGGGCTGTCAAGGAATGAGGTAGAGAAAGATTTTTTTTCAAGTTAGTTCCAAATTTGGCTTAAAGGCTTTCAGTGAAAAACGTATCTAAAAATTTATATCATACATTTTACTGGAGGCTACAGCTGTAGTGGAACAAAGAATGAGGTAGAGAAAGATTTTTTTTTTCATTTAGTTTCCAAATTTGAATTTAATGCTTTCAGTGAAAAACGTATGTAAGAATTCACATCTTCACCTGGCTTTACATTTTACTGAAGGCTTCAGCTGTAGTGGAATTGTCAAAAAAAAAACTAAGTTACTGAAAACATGAAGCCAGAAATCGCGAATTCTTCATAATTAGACAGATCTCTCGGTTGCCACCATAGTTAAAAACAAGAGAAGGTGAAACTGTTTTGAGACTTTTTGTGTATAAATGCACCCTTGTGTATTTTTGGGGGCCCTCCTGTGGCCCCTCATTTGACCCATCTAGCGGGCCTCATGTAAGTTTCGGCTGTAGTTTTAATTAATCTCGAATAACGGTTATCAGTATAATGATACGTATTGTAAATTTGTATTTATTATTATTATTATTGATATTATTATTATTATTATTATTCAGAAGATGAATCATCTTCTTCTTCTTCTTCTTCTTCTTCTTCTTCTTCTTATTATTATTCTTCTTCTTATTATTCTTCTTCTTCTTCAGTTTTCTTCTTCTTTGTGTATAATTATTATTATTTATTATTATTATTATTATTTTTATTATTATATTATTATTATTATTATTATTATTATTTATAAACAAGTTATTATTCCAGAAGATTATTATTATTCAAAATATGGAATTCATATGGGAGCCCACCAACAGGGACCATTGATTTCTTCTTCTTATTATTATTCTTATTATTATTATTATTCTTATTATTATTATTCAAAAGATGAACCCTATTCATATCTTCTTCTTCTGACATTATTATTATTATTATTATTATTATTATTATTATTATTATTATTATTATTATTATTATTATTATTATTATTATTATTCAGAAGATGAACCCCATTCATATGGAACAAGCCCACCACAGGGTCTCTGACTTGAAATTCATTACATCTGTAGCCTTGGATGGAAAGATCGAACGCGGAGTGATACGGGTGATTCAGGGTGAAGGTCAGGGAAGCATAAGCAATAATCCCTCATGAAGAATAAATGAGGGATGAGTGTACATAAAATATCACACTGAGATTCGTCAGGTACTCTGTACTCTGGATGTCGAAGAACACAGGATATCGCCTCTGCATCTATTTTTATACACGAGATATCACTTGGTCTAAGGACACAAAATATCACTTTAAGATCTATATACACAAGATATCACCTTAAAATCTCTCAAATACACACGAGATGTCACCTGAAAATCTCTCAAAATACACACAAGATATCACTTGAAAATCTCTCAAAAATATACACAAGATATCACTTGAAAATCTCTAAAAATACACACGAGATATAACTTGAAAATCTCTCAAAATACACACGAGATATCACCTGAAAAGCTCTCAAAATATACACGAGATATCGCCTGAAAATCTCTCAAAATATACACAAGATATTACCTGAAAATCTCTCAAAATACACACGAGATATCGCCTGAAAATCTCACAAAATATACACAAGATATAATTGAAAATCTCTCAAAATATACACAAGATATCACTTGAAAATCTTTCAAAATATATACAAGATATCACCTGCAAATCTCTCAAAATATACATAAGGTATCACCTGAAAATTTCTCAAAATACGCACAATATATCACCCGAAAATCTCTCAAAATACACACGGGATATCACCTGAAAATCTCTCAAAATGCAAGAGATATCACCGTAAAAGATCTCAAAAAAAAAAAAAAAAAAATATATATATATATATATATATATATATATATATATATATATATATATATATATATATATATATATATTTATGTATATATATATATCTCTCACTCTGACATCTGTCTAAGTACACAAGCTGCTTCTGATGTGTGTCATGCACTGGGAATCATAGGTGTTGTGACTTGAAGATTTGTGAAAGTATATAAATCTGACAGCCTCAGTATTGTGTTCACATGATGAAATGCCTTTGGTGTAACTCCCAGAATCAGAAGTAGACAGGAATTAAGATTGATCACTTCCTTGTCGATATGAAAACCATTGAGGGATTTTTTGAAGATCTGCCTCAGATTGTTTAGGTACGAAATGTTGTAGAGTCAGATTTCAGCACTGAGCCAAGGTGTCATCTGGTACAGTGGTTAGTGTCGTGGAATGCCACTCAGATGTCGCGGGTTCGCGTCTCCCCCAGGGCGATGAAAAATCACTGAGTGTGTATCATGATCAGTTACTGCCGCAGTGTGGGGTCTGCTGTGGAGGAATGAAACCAAAATTCTTTGGAAGCTTGGATTTCGAGTCAGTGGCCCCCTTGGTGTGCTCGTTCCATGTGAAATAATAATAATAATGATATGTGGAATATACATGGGTTATTTTCGTCAGTTCAAAAGACACTTAAGATATAATAGGTGCATTTAAAGTGAGAAGATTAATAGAATTCTGGGTATGTTCATATGTAGTTTGATATAGATGTTGTGCGTGATTGTAGACGGTCATTTGACACTTCCCTGATTCATTTCAACTGGTTCCATTCATCTGTTTGTTTGGGATTACCTCTGTGAGGCCATCCAGTGCTTAATGATGATAAGAATACCGAGCTCTCACTTTTCTCTCTCCAACCTCGAGATAAGACCCAAAGAAGTAGACTAACATCCGTTGTTGTTGAATAAAACAATCATATCCTCAGATCAATATTTGGGTAAATTATAATGAACGAAACACACACACACATCTGCCTTCCTCCCGTCTCTCTCTCTCTCTCTCTCTCTCTCTCTCTCTCTCTCTCTCTCTCTCTCTCTCTCTCTCTCTCTGTGTGTGTGTGAAAAGGAAGAGAAATTATACTTAGAGCCTCTCTCTCTCTAAAGGACGAAAAATTGTGCTTAGAGCTTCCTTGTCCATCTCTCTCTCTCTCTCTCTCTCTCTCTAAAGGAAGAGAAACTGTACTCAGAGCTTCCTCTCTCTCTCTCTCTCTCTCTCTCTCTCTCTCTCTCTAAAGGAAGAGAAACTGTACTCAGAGCTTCCTTGCCTCTCTCTCTCTCTCTCTCTCTCTCTCTCTCTCTCTCTCTCTCTCTCTAAAGGAAGAGAAACTGTACTCAGAGCTTCCTTGCCTCTCTCTCTCTCTCTCTCTCTCTCTCTCTCTCTCTCTCTCTGTCAGAATCAAATCGCTCACACAGCGTGCTGTGTTAAGGGGAAGGAAATGGAATAACTGTGGAATAAGCCACTTCTGTGACTCTCATGAACTCCTAATGAGTGGGGAAAGAACGGTCTTATTGTGGTCGCTTTTGAAACCCCCACTGTGGGGCCCTCGATGAGAACCCCACTGTGGGGGTTCACAAAGAGGGCCCACTGTGGGGGGACTCTGGCTCCAAAAGCACAATAAGGGGCTTTTGTTGGGGAAAAGGTCTGTTAGGTTTTTTTTTTTTTAATTTTCGCCTTTTCGTATATTCATTATTTTTCTATTTTCTTTGATTTTATAGTTTCATTATTTTTAAGTCTTCCGTATATTTTCATTATTTTTAAGTTTTCCGTATATTTGCGTTTTTTTTTATATTTTCATTGTCATGTTTTCAATATTTTTATGTCCATTATTTTTATTATTTTCATATTTTCATTATTATATTTTCAGTATTTTCATATTTTCATTATTATATTTTCATTATTATATTTTCAGTATTTTCAAATGTTCAGTAATTTTATATTTTCATTATCATGTTTTCATTATTTTTCATATTTTCAGTATTTTGCAAGTTCGTTATTTTCATATTTTCATTTTCATATTTCCATTATTTTTATATTTCCATTATTTTTATATTTTCATTTTCTTTCTTCCATTATTTTTATATTTTCATTTTCTTATTTCCATTATTTTTATATTTCCATTATTAAGGGAAGGCTTCAGGGAAAAACAAGACATTCATAATTTAACTGCTGGAAACATTTTTCTTTTTTTCGTTAATATGATGAATAAGCCGTCATTATTCTCAAACTTAATTGTTTGACCTCCATTCAAAATGATATAAATGATTGATTAATTTTATTAGTAAAATTGTGCTTGGCATCAGTCATTTGCTAAGGGGCCTCGGCCCGTCAATAACCTAGTTGTTGTGACGCCAGTTTCAGTGGCCATAAATCAATGAATCAATTGCTAAGGTGCCACATGGGATTAGTGGCGTTTATGGTACACGACGTCAACGCTGTTGATGCATTGCTATCCGTTGAATGTTGAGTTTTAGTTTTATGTAAAAGAAAACTATTGTGCCAGCTTTGTCTGTCCGTCCGCACTTTTTCTGTCCACCCTCAGATCTTAAAAACTACTGAGGCTAGAGGGCTGCAAATTGGTATGTTGATCATCCAGCCTCCAATCATCACACATGCCAAATTGCAGCCCTGTAGCCTCAGTAGTTTTTATTTTATTTACGGTTAAAGTTAGCCATAATCGTGCATGTGGCAACGATATAGGAGAGGCCACCACCGGCCCGTGGTTAAAGTTTCATGGGCCGCGGCTCATACAGCATTATACCAAGACCACCGAAAGATAGACCAATTTTCGGTGGCCTTGATTATACGCTGTAGCGGCTGTAGAGAAAACTCGATCGCGCCGAAGGAACTTCGGCGAGTTTTTTACTTGTTTTGAAGTAATGATTCATTTGTAGATGTCAACTGTACTGAAAGTTTCCTTTCCATTCATGCAGGATGTCCCAAACGGCAGAGAACAGAATAAAACTTGCTAAAATCTCACTGGTGCACTGTAGGCATTACTTAAGGTTCTTTGCAACGTGACTTCGGACCTAGCTGCAGCCCCTTTCGTTCCTTTTACTGTACCTCCTTTCATATTATCTGTCTTCCATCTTACTTTCCACCCTCTCCTAACAGTTGATTCATAGTGCAACTGCTTTGAGGTTTTCCTCCTGCTACACCTTTCAAACCTTTTACTGTCAGTTTCCGTTTCAGCTCTGAATGACCTCACAGATCCAAGCGCTTGGTATTTGGCCTAAATTCTATCTTCAGTTCAGTTCAGTTCAATTCATTCATTTCCCTCTGTTAAAAGCGTTTTAATCTGTAAATGATTATGTCTCATTATATGCCTATGCGAATTAGCGTCCACTTTGTTGGTAAAAGAGTTCGTTTGGAATGTGATTAGCATAGAACTTTATTTGTCACGTTTGCATTTTTCGCCAAGGTTCTGTTCGGAATATGATTGGTCAAGAATTCTGCTTCGTGGCTACGCCCTGTTTGAATTTCCTGTGCAATATTTCTTGGGAAATCATATTTTAAACGTGAAGTTGCCAGCGCGTCCTGCCACCTTTACCAGATTACACAGCAGCGCTAAAATAGTTTTCGAATTGATCAAGTCACACAATAAGGAAATCTGCTTCAGTGCAAGTCTGTGTGACAGACTGTTACCTCTGAGATTCCTTGAACCTCCGAATGTGGTATTCATTTCTGGCAGAATATTGATATTCTGTGATATTGCCTGATCCATTTGGATTATTTAGCTACTCTGTGGTTTTGAATTTTTACATATTTGTGGTTTTTTTTTTTCGATCCTATTCATGTTTCTCTTAGGCATACTTGCTTTGTGGCTAATCAGTAATGTGGCTTTTGTGTGAATCGAATAATTTGTTAGAATCTGAAACACTTTGCTATTGCAAGTTTTTTTTTTTTTTTTGCGAGTGTTTTCGGTAGTTTATCTGAAATAGGGGAAATTGGTGTCACATTCTACCACCTTCGTGTTGTTATTTGTATCGCGTTTTACAATTTTTAGATCCTCATTTCATTTCATGTATTCTTGCATTGTAAATCTGAAAAATGTCTCGATAGATAGATAGATAGGTCGGTAGGTAGGTAGGTAGGTAGGTAGATAGATAGATAACTCAGCATATCGTGCGTTGCAAACACGTGATATTATTATTATTATTATTATTATTATTATTAATTCATATTTTACATACATTTATAAACGTACATTCCTTTCGCCTAAATATCCTTCTGTTATCTGTCCTGGTCTATAAGTCACAAACTTAACATAGAACGTGCCATACATATACATACATACATATATGTGTATATATATACATGTATACATGTATATATATATATATATATATATATATATATATATATATATATATATATATATATATATATAAATACTTACTAGTTTATGTGAAGCCCTTTAAATTCCAGTCACCTATCACCTTTACGCTAATGAAAAAGGAGCCATTATTCCTCTCCCGCATTGCTGTGGAACATCTCCTCGTATCTTTCACTGCTGGTTAGCCACTAAGCTACTTTTTTTTTTTTCCACATACCGCAGCTTCTCACTCTCAAGTCAATCATCTTTCCCCTCTTCCTTCTTTGGTTACCCCTCTCTGCATCTCTGGCAAGCATTCAAACATTCTCGCATCTATAGTTTGCTCCTGTCCGCATTCAATAACTCATCTAGATTTTCAGTAACTCTTGTAGATTTTCAGTAACTTCTAGATTTTCAGTAACTCTCCTAGATTTTCCATAACTCTTCTGGATTTTCAATAACTTCTAGGTTTTCAATAACTCATAGATTTTCAATAAATTTTCTAGATTTTCAATAACTCTTCCAGATTTTCAATAACTCTTCTAGATTTTCAATAACTTCTCTAGATTTGCAAAAACATATATTTTCAATAACTTGTAGATTTTCAGTAACTCACCTAGATTTTCAATAACTGAATTTTTAGCCACCCCTCTCTCTCTCTCTCTCTCTCTCTCTCTCTCTCTCTCTCTCTCGTTTGTTTGTATATATATATATATATATATATATATATATATATATATATATATATATATATATATATATATATATATATATATATATATATATATATATATATTAGTGTGATGTTTCGTAGCAGTAATTCGTCGTGAAATATTTTCGGCATATTTTGACAATTTCTCTGCCAAAAAGATTCCATTTCCCCTCAATATTGAAGAACCTCTTACAGAATAGAATTACTTGTGTAGCCACTTTAGAGCAAAAGGCACCAGATTTGACAACGCTCAGACAAATTTTTTTTTTTTTTTTTTTTTATGAATAGTTTTGTCACACTTTTTTTTATTCAATATGTTTCAGTTTTGTCGTATTGCCACAGCGTACAGAGTAGGTTCGGAAAAATTCACGTATCATTGTGGTTTCAGCAAAAAAAAAAAAAAAAAAAAAAAAAAAAAAAACGCACCATCTGGCAGGAATGAATCATGGTAATGATGATTTTAGGTGTAAGACGAGAGACGATTGGAATTTTTGCGGTGGAGTTTTTTTTTTTTCCCCCTGAAAAAATAAACATTCGGATAACGCGAAGAGATCGGGCGATCTGGAGAGAGACATCAGAAATCCGTATTTACCAATGAAATATGTGAGTTGATAGTTATTCTATTGGAGTATTTTTTTTATTTTTTTTACTTTTGGAATATGTTAGAGCAAAGGGGACTGCCGTATATGTTCACCATATATATATATATATATATATATATATATATATATATATATATATATATATATATATATATATATATATATATATATATATACGTACATCGGAAATCAGCATTACAGATTTCTGTCTTATTCTCCATTTCCCTTTCTCTCTCTCGACTGTTGTCGTGTCAGTTGATTGGTTTTCCAGGGTAATTCTCTCTCTCTCTCTCTCTCTCTCTCTCTCTCTCTCTCTCTCTCTCTCTCTCTCTCTCTCTCTCCCCTTCCTCTTTTCCTCTGCCTTCGTGACCACGGCGCCATTATATGCTTAAGAGTGGCCAGCTGTTGTATTCACACTCGTCAAGTGTTTGCAGCAGGGAGAGGGAGGAGGGAGAGAGAGAGAGAGAGAGAGAGAGAGAGAGAGAGAGAGAGAGAGAGGCGCCCGGCCGTTACCGAAATGTTACGGCCGTTACGGGGAAAAAAAAAAGTTACCACAACTCTAAGGGGGTCGCCGCAACCCCGGGTTTTTGCACTCACATACTAGCGCACACGCACACGCGCGCGCATATGTGCGTATATATATATATATATATATATATATATATATATATATATATATATATATATATATATATATATATATATATATATACGTATATATATTTTTATTATTATATATATATTTTTTTTCACTGAAGAAATGAAAAAGAGATTAACAGACTTGTTTTTCCAAATAACGAAACGCCTCCTTTAAAAAAAGAGGTGGCAGGCTTAAGGCTTCTGGAAACACAGAGGGGAAGAAGTGAATTCCAGGCTTCGGAAAGCGGCATGATCAGGCAGGTCGGTTATGGAATTCTTTTTCCAGATGTTCTACCCTTTGCTTCTGGATGGCTCCATCGAATTTTGCAGCGCATGATGTGCGAGCAAGTTATGCATTAACGCTGTTCCCTTCCCTGCACCTCCTTCATAGAGACCCTTCTCTGACACCCTCAGAGAGAGAGAGAGAGAGAGAGAGAGAGAGAGCCTCGGCTCATGGGTGCTTTCTATCCAATCGTTTGCATTGATACTGATTACACCTCGGAGAGTCAGATTAGCCCAAAAATACTAAAATATCTGAGAGAAGTTACAAAAGGTCATAGGAATACAGAAAGAAGAGATGACAGATATTAGAAAAGAAAAAGCAAATTATCAGGATAATTAATGAATATATAAAAATGTAGGTAAATAATTGAAATATGAGGAGAGCTGTTGCACGTATAGCAATGCATTGCATCATCGCTTGAACTTCTGAAGTTCCAGTTGCACAACCAATTGCACAGCATCCTCAGGGAGACTTCTAAATAGTGCAAGAGGATTGTGAAAAGTAGAAAATGTAGAAGGAACATGGGACTAAAGAACTGGAATGACAATGACACTTGTCAGAGAAACAACTGATTTTGTCTGTTGGGTAAAAATGTCTGGTCATCGCCCTTCTTCAGTCTTCTGCAGTGGCAGTTCTGTATACGTCTGGAATACCTCCTTCGGCAGGAAGGAGGAGGAGGTTTATCCCTTTCTCCAGAGCTCTAAACCAGGGCTACTCTGCTTTGCATAATGACTCATTACCATGAGCAAGAGGCCGTGGAAGCGGACTCAGAGGGACTCAGAGGATGAGAAAAGACCCCATTTATATACACAGCTTGTGGCTCTGAGCAACAAGTCACCTGTATTTGTGCCCATTACTTGTTGCAGTACCTTCCTTCGGGGCAAAGTCTCTTCATTTGCAAGCCCCGGCGTAGAAATGTTGGAAGGGCAGACATCTGCAGTAGATGGGACTAACAATTGCCAGTTCTCATCTGGGGTGTTGTTGCAGTTGGAACTTCAGGAGTTCAGGCGAAGATGCAATGCCTTACTACCCTAGTACTATTCTCCTTGCATTTTAATGCATTTTGATCCATGTTAATTTATTAATTTATTTTTTCTTTTTTAATCTCCTGTCTGTATTTCCCTTTACTTCCACTCACTTCTTCCTAATGAACACCATCATATTCTCTGGAAGCCTGAATTTCAAGTCAGTGGGCCCTTTGGTGGGTTTGTTCCATATGAATAGGTTTCATCTTCTGAATAATAATAATAATAAGTTTTGGCTGGGAAGCTCTAAACTATATTCAGACTTGACTATGGCCTTGGAACTTAGGCTGTTCAATATCTGTCCGTACCCTGTATCTCCCACGTGAGAAATCATTAAGCCTGAATGTTACTCCAGCTCAGATTTCGAATTAGTGTCACAGAGTGCGATTGGTTTTGTTGTGTTAATTCTTACCCTCTTGGTCCCATTCATTACTTAAGGTTCTTTGCAGCGTTCCTTCGGTCCCTAGCCGCAACCCCTTTCGTTCCTTTTACTGTACCTTCATTCATATTCTCTTTCTTCCATCTTGCTATCCAGCCTCCCTTAACATTTGTTTCATTGTGCAACTGCGAGGTTTTCCTCTTGTTACACCTTTCAGACCTTTCTACTCCCAATATCCGTTTTGGCGCTGAATGATCGCATAGGTCCCAATCCTTGGCCTTTGGCCTAACTCTATATTCCAATCCATTCTGTATTCCATAACGACAGTCATTTTCCAACTTCATTTTTGATGTATTTACATACTTATATTTTATTAGTTTTAAGTCATAACTGCACTTCTCTACCACCATTTTCTTGTACATTGGTAGCCATTAGACTTGTCTTCCTTGCCCTTTATTTATATATTTTTTTTTTTGTCCTGTTTTTGACATACTGGACCCCGTTTGTGAATGTTGGGTTTCCTCAAGGAGGAATTCTGGTACCTCCATACTTTTGCTGAATGAAAATGATTAATCATCTTACCTCACCGGCCATCATCCATTGTATAATCGTTTTCCTTTTCCTTATTCCGTATTATAAGTCGAAGGATAAATCCTCTCTCTCTCTCTCTCTCTCTCTCTCTCTCTCTCTCTCTCTCTCTCTCTCTCTCTCTCTCTCTCTCTCTCTCAGTGATTCTTCCTCCACCCTGATCACTAAGTAAGGTATTTAAAAACTACCTTATGTTAGGAGACATTATATCATATTTGTTTTATCCTCGTAATTTAATTTTTTTTTACTTTGGAATGAGTAATTAATATCCATACATTATATTCCTTTATTCTTAATACTTTAGAATGAGTAATTATTCATACATTATATTCCTTTATTTTTAATACACTAGAATGAGTAATTATTATTATTCATACGTTATCATTATATTCCTTTAATTTTAAGTCAAAGGACTCGACCCTCCGAACATTTCTCGAGCTTAATCACGACTTTCTTCCTGAAGTTAGGCCTCGTTTTCAGACGCTGCAAAGTTCAAGGTCTTCTTGCGAATGGAATCAGTCGAGTAAATATTAAATTCAGGCCTTCGCTGAGATGCAGGCAAGCAGGATTTTTGCTTCGTCATACAAAGCACACTTTTCTGGGCTGCCGTTGACGGTAGAGTACAGTAGTTCACTCAGAGAAAGTGTCACGCCAGTGGTAATTAAAATAGAGTTGATAATAATAATAATAATAATAATAATAATAATAATAATAATATAGGTAGAGACCTTCTTTCAAACATGTAGTTTTGAATGTTATTGCTGGATCACCTGCATTCAATTTACATAGAGTTTTCTCTTTATGTAACAGTTATTAGAAAGATTGAGAAAACTCTATAAAAACGGAATGCAGCTGATGCAACAACAACAATAACAATAATAATAATAATAATAATAATAATAATAATAATAATAATAATAATAATAATAATAATAATAATAATATTAAAAATAATATAATGAGGGTAAAGTCAGCCCTTTTCTTGAGTGTAATCTTTCGATGAGGACAGCAGTAATAACAATATTACTTTGTTTTAGCTCGTGGTCATGTACAAATACAGTGTGCAGGCACCATAATAGACACTATACAAATACGTGTCCAAGATTAACAAGTTAAAAATGCGCCGAAGTTTCTTCGGCGCAATCGAGTTTTCTGTACAGCCCCTACAGCGTATAGTCAAGGCCATCGAAAACAGATCTATCTTTCGGTGGTCTAGGTATAATGCTGTATGAGCCGCGGCCTATGAAACTTTAACCACGGCCTGGTGGTGGCCTGGCCTATGTCGTTGCCAGAAGCACGATTATGGCTAACTTTAACCTTAAATAAAATAAAAACTACTGAGGCTAGAGGGCTGCAATTTGGTATGTTTGATGACTGGAGGGTGGATGATCAACATACCAATTTGCATACCTCTAGCCTCAGTAGCTTTTTAGACCTGAGGGCGGACAGAAAAAGCACTGACAAAAAAGTGCGGACAGAAAAAAGTGCGGACAGACAAAGCCGCCACAACAGTTTTCCTATTACAGAAAACTAAAAAGGGAACGGGAGAGCGACGCAAGTAATGAAGGCTAATAATAATTCTAACGAGAACGTAGATTTGGTATGGACACCAGCACGATATCAGACGCAGCGACGGACTGCGCTAACGTTAGCAAATCCACTCCCCTTGGAAAGACAGTGTGGCAACCATGGCGCTAACGGTAGCGCCCAGTGCAAAGCGAATCGAAAACATAATGACACGGGTCTTATATCACGCGTGTAACGATAGAGTGATGATGTAGTACACCTTGAGAGTGAGTGAGAGAAACTTCCAATCACGTTCCCCAAACGCGTGATTTAAGGAGAGCGTCTCAACTACGAAGGAACACCTTCACATTTCCCTAAGCCTTGCTGCCGGGGTACTTGTCATGTTTAGCCTGAAAAGGCTGACGCTGCTAGACTGTGGGGTTGGTGGTTGGTTGGGTGGTGGAGTTTGGGGAGGGGGTGGCCGGGGATTGCTTGTTTGGAAGTGGTATAGGGTTTTAAGCCCCGTGGAAGAAGTGGATCTCTCTCTCTCTCTCTCTCTCTCTCTCTCTCTCTCTCTCTCTCTCTCTCTTTTCGCATATATATATATATATACATTATATATCTATATGTGTATGTTTATAAAATATATGTATATATATACATAATATATATACATTTATATATACAATATATGTGTGTGTAACGGTCTTTTGTGTGAACCAGATTTGACGCTTTTGTAAGAATACGATGACATTGAAAAAAAATTTCCTTCATTTGGCTGATTAAACTCAAAATGCTTCAGATTATGTAAATATGTTAAGCAACATCCCCTCTCTCTCTCTCTCTCTCTCTCTCTCTCTCTCTCTCTCTCTCTCTCTCTCTCTCTCTCTCTCTCTGCATTTCCCATCTTAAGCCTTTAGCTATCAGGGTAATGGGAGCCAGGCATTGGAGGGTAACAGTGGCCCCCCTCAGATAAATTTGGCATAAGCAAGGAACTTCCATTATCCAATTTGCTGTGTGAATTCTAAGTGCAGCTTTTTTTTTTTTTTCTTTTCTTTTTTTTTTACTTATTTCGGGGCATGAAGTAGCGGCAACCTATAAATTAAAATCCACATGAATATTGGGATTTTTATAGAGGTTTGAATAAGAAATTAAATTAAAATAAAAGTCTATATAAATATTGGGATTTTTTTTTATAGAGGTTTGAATATCAAATGTAATTAAATACATTACAAAGTTAATGTAAAAGTTTTTTTTTATGAGTGACTGAAAAGGTTCTAATCATCACCGGCATATTTGACCAGACTCATAATAGTTTTCGTAAGAGATTAACAGATGGTGTATTTTCATGACGTGTGAGGTAATAGATTATATTGGCCATTTTCGGATTTCTTCACTTTATAAGGCAAATATATACTATTGGGCTACTTTCAGTGAGACCTTTCATTTATTTAAAATAATTGGTGAAGCAAAGATATCTGGCAAATTTTGTCTCTCTCTCTCTCTCTCTCTCTCTCTCTCTCTCTCTCTCTCTCTCTCTCTCTCTCTCTCTCTCTCTCTCAGTAAGCAGGGATTCCGTGGATTCTGCAAATCGCGTTTCGAATCAAAGGTGGCATCCTTGACCTTAGCTCTTGCAACGCCAGGTAACTGTTCGTCATCATCTCTCTCTCTCTCTCTCTCTCTCTCTCTCTCTCTCTCTCTCTCTCTCTCTCTCTCTCTCTTCTGTGGGGTTTCAGGAGTTAATTGCCTTAATACTCTTAGCGTTATTTCTGTGAATGAATCTCTCTCTCTCTCTCTCTCTCTTTCTCTTTCTTTTGCGGGGTTTCTCTCAATTCTTGATCTCTTCGTTATGTCTGTGATTTTCTCTCTCTCTCTCTCTCTCAGGGTTTCTATATATATTATATACTCTTATTATGTATATATATATATATATATATATCTCTCTATATAAACTCAATATAGTCTCTCTCTCTCTCTCTCTCTCTCTCTCTCTCTCTCTCTCTCTCTCTCTCTCTCTCTCACTTCATGGGCCGAACAGGCTGAGTCATATAGTGATGATTTCCTACTTGCATAATTGAAGTCAAGGATTTCTGTCAGTGATATCAATGGTAACTTTTCAAGTGTACAGCGTCTCTCTCTCTCTCTCTCTCTCTCTCTCTCTCTCTCTCTCTCTCTCTCTCTCTCTCTCTCTCTTCCGCGTTCGATTCTAAACAATTAAGAGAGACGATAAAGCTTCATTTTTATGAATTATAGTGTACGGTTTATCTGAGCAGTGATATAAGTACCTGGTTGTTAGGTGAGTGTTGATTGTTGCAGCTGAGGTTGGAGAAAAGAGAGAGAGAGAGGGAGAGATAATAATGGATAATCAAACAAAAATGAAAATGTTTTCTTTTTCACTATTTGACATGAATTCTCAAAAATCAGAGAGAGAGAGAGAGAGAGAGAGAGAGAGAGAGAGAGAGAGAGAGAGAGAGAGAGAGAGAGAGAGGAAGGATATCAGTGATCACCAAAAGATCATGGTGATCACACACTGTCCTAATATTTGAAAGCAGAAAACCCTCGTCCAGGTAATCCGACCTTCTCTCTCTCTCTCTCTCTCTCTCTCTCTCTCTCTCTCTCTCTCTCTCTCTCTCTCTCTCTCTCAGCACTTACAGAATTATCAGCTTCCTTTTCTATATAAACAAAAATTGCACAGTTGAAGAAATAGGAAACTCGCTCTCTCTCTCTCTCTCTCTCTCTCTCTCTCTCTCTCTCTCTCTCTCTCTCTCACTTTAGCACGAACAGAATTATCAGCTTCCTTTTCTATATGAAAAAAATCGTACAGTTGAAGAAATAGGAAACTCTCTCTCTCTCTCTCTCTCTCTCTCTCTCTCTCTCTCTCTCTCTCTCTCTCTCTCTCTCTCTCTTTTAGCACTAAGTAGGAGACCTCTCTCTCTCTCTCTCTCTCTCTCTCTCTCTCTCTCTCTCTCTCTCTCTCTCTCTCTCTCTGATTTATTTTAAGAATTCACGCCAAACAGTGAAAAAAAGGGAACATTTTCATTTTTGTTGATTATTCTCTTCTCTCTCTCTCTCTCTCTCTCTCTCTCTCTCTCTCTCTCTCTCTCTCTCTCCCTGAGGAAGTTACAGCTGAAGAGACGTCTTCTTATCCTTTCTTCTCTCGACATGTGTGTCGACATGAAGCTGCTGCTGGCTC
>NC_089741.1:36019021-36029021 GCF_040412425.1 Macrobrachium rosenbergii
GTTGGAGGTAATATTTAAATCATTATTTTTTTTTCTGAATATAACCTTCATTCGTTCGAGAGGCAGGAAGATCTGTTGCTTGCTTCCCCTATTTCATCTTGCTATTCGTTCGGGAAATAATTGAAAGGAAAAGGAGAACACACGATAAGACTTATTTTCAGTCTGAAAAAAAAAAAGAACTAGAATAATCGTATACGAAAGCTACACAGGCTCCTGAAAACGATCGCCAGACTGAACTAAACTAATGTAAACTAAACTAAAGTAAACTGAACTAACTGAACTTTAGTAACCTGAAGCCAGAGGTCACTCTGACTCAACCATTTTCCCGTTACACTATTTTCCAACGACACCGTTTTCGTAAGAGTTATGTCACAAGCAGAAAAAAACATTTCACCATTCCCCTGAGAGAGAGAGAGAGAGAGAGAGAGAGAGAGAGAGAGTTTACTCAACAGCCTTCATTACTCCGACGCTAATAGCTTTCTACTAATTAGGACCCCTAATTATGCCTCATTACTGAATGCCTCCTGCGTTTCCGGGTCGGTCATGTGCCCTCAGGCGGTCCTCGCATTTCGTAATTGAATCCTCGATTTCTTTCGAGAATAATGATGGTCGTCTTTGGCGTTCGCTTATGGCGGCCATGTTCTTCTTAACTGCGAAGGAGTTCATCGGGAGTCGGGGAGCACTGAGGCAGATATAGAGTTCCTCGTTTGCGCTGCATGAATGAATGGTGGGAAGGAAAGGAGTTTATCGGGAGTCGGGAAACACTGAGGCAGATATAAAGTTCCTTGTTTGCGCTACATGAATGAATGGAGGGGAAGAAGGGAGTTCATCGGGAGTTGGGAAACACTGAGGCAGGTATAGAGTTCCTTGTTTGCGCTGCACGAATGAATGGAGGGAGGGAAGGAAGTTGATCGGGAGTCGGGAAACACAGAAGCAGAAATAGAGTTCTTCGCAATCCTTAGCCCCTTGAGGGCAGGAAGGAAAATTATCCGGAGTCGGGGAACACAGAAGCAAGAATAGAGTTCCTTGTATGCGCTATACAAATGAAGGAATAGACTAACCGTTTATTTCCTTTGCAAGACTTGCTGCCCGCAAAAAAAAATTAATTGTAATATTCCTTGTAATGGCTTTCAGTATTGTGTATTTTATTGTAAGAAATATATATATATATATATATATATATATATATATATATATATATATATATATATATATATATATATATATATATATATATATATATATATATATATATATATATATATATATATATATATATATATATATATATATATATATATATATATTAGTGTAAGCAAAGACATCTGTGACCACCAAATTACGCATATTTTCCTTCTATTACCAAGCTTTGGGTTTCCCTTCCTGCTCGCGTATTCCCAGGCTATACCCTTCCCTCTTTCCTTGAAAATGCGAAAGGCGGCCTGTCTCTTTCATTGTGGTCAAGCCCCTCAAGAAAGAAAAAAAAAAGGATTTATCTTAAGAAGAATGTGTTTCACTTTCAAGGAATCTCTTCTTCTGGTTCCCACATGTTCACGCCTGAACGCCGATTCAAGAAGCCGATTTGTGCCTCTTTAAGAAAGGGCCGACTCGGTCGTACTCTGTGCTGGGAACATGATTCATTCATCACCATCGTCGTGACTCCTCCTCCTCCTCCTCCTCCTCTCGTGGAATAGAGGCGTTATTTTTGGGAGGTATTTTTGGGAACTTGTCGGCTGAGCACACAAGGAGGCCTCGAGTTTTCTTAATTGCGAGATGAACCGGGTCAGATGACCTCTTTGAAGTCTCGGGAGCGATCGGATGCAAATGTTATGTTGATGATTGTCTTAAAGAACACGATTTTAACCTTATTTTTTGGTTCGTATTTTTAGTCTCGAGAACAACGAGTCATGTTACTTCTTGGGAGCGGCGTACCGTGGCTGGGTGCGAACGCTGTCTTGTACCAAATGTCACTGGGCTGGAACCGAAAGATGCTAAAATACAGTACGATTTAAAGAGCGGTTATTGATCTGATATCAGTGTCTGTTTTTTTATTAATTGTGTACGAATGCTTCCGCATTATAATTTACTGGCCCCGTAGGGGTGCATATGCTGCCGTCAGTGCACCTCATGCCGTGCACTGTAGGCGTTACTTCAGGTTCCTTACATCAACCCTTCGACCCGTTGCTGCATGCAACCCCTTTAATGCCTTTTACTGTATCTCCGTTCATATTCTCTTTCATCCATCTTCCTTTCCACCCTCTCCTAACATTTGATTCATAGTGCAGCTGCCAGGTTTTCCTCCTGTTACACCTGTCAAACCTTTTTACTGTCAATTTCTGTTTCAGCGCTGAATGATCTCATAGGTCTCAGGGCTTGGCCTTCGGACTAAATCCTATATTCTGTTCTGTTCTATAATTTACCGATATTTACGAAATGTTCTTTCTTCTTCTCTGTATGGCATTTTATTAGTGCATTATTATATATTATTATATATTCGTCTCCGAATTATTACCATTCAAAAGATGAACCCTATTCATGTGGAACAATCCCACCAAAAAGGCCACTGACTTGAAATTCAAGCTTCCAAAGAATATGGGGGTGTTCTTTAGGAAGAAGCACGAGGAGGCAATTGGAAATACAGAAAGAAGAGATCTCACTTATTAAAAAAGAAAAAAATAGATTAATAAATTAGTAAATAGATAAAAAATGTATTAAAATGCAAGGAGAATTGCACCGTCCTTTTGCACTGTAAGCTAGAACGAACATGCAGCTTGCTCCTGCCTGTCGCCAGAGATGAGCGTTCCCACCTCAGTGTTCCAACATTAAATTCTACGTGTTATCTAGAAGGTCTTTAATGAATTCAGCAGAGCGTACACTTTTCTGAAGTCGGTTGGAGGCGACAGGAAAATTCGCTGCCGTGTGATTTGCGCGAAATCTTGGATTTCACGATTGCAGCTGTTGTGGTGTACTCAGGGCGAGGTCGACAATTAGTGGGACATTTTTTGGGGGCCTTTTTTTTTTCATGACAGAATACCTGTTTTGAGGATTTATTTTGTTTACGTGCTCAAGAATACGCGTTACTGATGTGCTCTGCGTTTTGTACATGACATTTTTGCGCATTATTATTGTTATTATTATTATTATTATTCAGAAAACGAACCCTATTCATATGGAACATTGAAAAAGACGCAACCGTTTCTTTATCACACACCACCTTAAGACGTTTTCTCGTTTCGAAACGTATGGTAGAATTAACGTTTTCGAAAAATCAAAGGGAAATTTACCAAGGGATATCTTTACGTTTCTTATAAGAAAGGTTTGCTCTGAGTTGTAATACTTGATTGCGACAACCCTTAAGAGGAAATATACTTGAGAGTTTGCAATGGAAAACAAAGCGGATTGGGGTCTCGCTTCTTAGGATAATGATCGAAAATAATAAGCGAATAGGACGTTTCTCTCTCTCTCTCTCTCTCTCTCTCTCTCTCTCTCTCTCTCTCTCTCTCTCTCTCTCTCCTCTTTTGGAGGTTTTAAAGCGGATTGGGGTCTCGCTTCTTAGGATAATGATCGAAAATAATAAGCGAATAGGGTTCTCTCTCTCTCTCTCTCTCTCTCTCTCTCTCTCTCTCTCTCTCTCTCTCTCTCTCAGTATTCGATCCCAGGGCGAGGAAGGAGCGATGTGGACGCGTCTCCATGTAACCCAGTGTACCTCTGCTGATTATATACTTGGTTGTTAGTCCGCTGTTGTGGGTCGTTTAGGAAAAAAACAAAAGAATGTGGTGTTCGCTACTCGGTCAAAATATATAAAAAAAAATCCCCACCCCGCGCGAAATAAAGCCATTCATCAGATCTCTCTCTCTCTCTCTCTCTCTCTCTCTCTCTCTCTCTCTCTCTCTCTCTCTCTCTCTCTCTCTCTCTCTCTCTCTCTCTCGCAGAACCAAGGCCAGATATCAAAGTAATCATTTATCGGAACCAGCATCAATAATAATATTTCCTGAAATCCTTATTCGTTACTGAACGTAAACAGGCTATTGCCCTGCGTAAAAATAAACTTGACATTATGTCATTTTGTTTTCTTGTTTACTTGTTTGTTTGTTTTTTTTTCTCTCTCTCTCTTATTTCAACGCGGAGTTAAATTACGTGGCTACATTGCTCTTTGATGCTGGCATCTGCGTGCAAAAGCAATAGTTCACTGAGGTCATTTTCTGTTAGGTGGCGTCTCTAGTCACTTAATAACGACAAGATGAAATAAAAAGGAGAGAGAGAGAGAGAGAGAGAGAGAGAGAGAGAGAGAGAGAGAGAGAGAGAGAGAGAGAGAGTCGATGTTCGCGGAACGAGAATAAAAAAAAAATAGAAAAGGGAGTCAAGGGACGATCCTCGTAGAACTTTAGTCGACGATGTTCGTAGAATCTGTAAAGACCAAACGACGGTTTTAATGGGATTATTCAGGACAGACGACGATCTATTTTGTAAAATTTTCACCATTCACATCAATTTGCGACGACTAAAAACAAGCGCACAAAAAGAAATAACTTCACACTACTCAAAACAAATAAAACAAGTAAAAGATGCTCCGATGTTTCTTTGGCGTAATCAAGTTTTCTGTACATAGTATAATCAAGGACGCGGAAAGTAGATCTATCTTTCGGTGATCTTGGTATAATGCTGTATAGAGCCGCGGGCCATGAAACTTTAACCGCGGCCCGGTGGTGGCCCGGCCTATATCGTTGCCAAATGCACGATTACGGCTAACTTTAACCTTAAATAAATACAAAACTACTGAGGCTAGAGGGCTTCGATTTGGTATGTTGATGATTGGAGGTGGATGATCAACATACCAATTTGCAGCCGTCTAGCCTCAGTAGTTTTTAAGATCTGAGGTCGGACAGAAAAAGCGCGGACGGACGGACGGACAAAGCCGGCTCAATAGTCTTCTTTCCAGAATACTAACAAGAGCAAAGAAACAAAGGATGAACGAATCCTTCCCCTGCAAGAATTTCCAGTTTCCAGGAAACAGATAAACTGCGAAGAATGGCAGAAGCGTCTATAAATTTGAGATGTGCTATTCGTTGCGAATGAAATGTAAAAGCAGCGGACCCTTCCCAGTGTGAGAATAAATATACCAAAGCCCTAGAATGGGAAGGGGAGAAGAGGGGGGCGAGGTTTGGGGAGCGGTATCTCACTCAGGGTAGGTAACCTCCTTGGTACCACCCAGGTTTTTGGTGGTGGGGGATGGGTACCTTCCAGGTTTTTGATGGTGGGGGATGGGTACCATCCAGGTTTTTGGTGGTGGGGGATGGGTACCTTCCAGGTTTTGATGGTGGGGGATGGATACCTTCCAGGTTTTTGATGGTGGGGATGGGTACCATCCAGGTTTTTGATGGTGGGGGATGGATACCATCCAGGTTTTTGATGTGGTGGGGATGGGTACCTTCCAGGTTTTTGATGGTGGGGATGGGGGTACCTTCCAGGTTTTTGATGGTGGGGATGGGTACCTTCCAGGTTTTTGATGGTGGGGATGGGGTTTTGGTGGTGGGGGGGCACCTTCCAGGTTTTTGATGGTGGGGATGGGACCACCAGGTTTTTTTTTTTTTTTTTTTTTGGTTTACCTTCCAGGTTTTGATGGTGGGGATGGGTACCACCCAGGTTTTTGATGGTGGGGATGGGTACCATCCAGGTTTTGGTGGTGGGGATGGGTACCTTCCAGGTTTTTGATGGTGGGGATGGGTACCACCCAGGGTTTTGGTTTTTTGTGGTGGGGGATGGGTACCTTCCAGGTACCACCCAGGTTTTTTTTGATGGTTTTTGGATGGGGGATGGTACCTTCCAGGTTTTTGATGGTGGGGATGGGTACCTTCCAGGTTTTTGATGGTGGGGATGGTACCTTCCAGGTTTTTTTGATGGTGGGGATGGGGTACCTTCCAGGTTTTGATGATGGGGATGGGTACCATCCAGGTTTTGGTACCATCCAGGTTTTTATGGTGGGGATGGTACCACCTTCCAGGTTTTTGATGGTGGGGATGGTACCACCTTCCAGGTTTTTGATGGTGGGGGGGGATGGTTTTGTGGGGATGGGTACCTTCCAGGTTTTTTTGATGGTGGGGGGATGGTACCTTCCAGGTTTTTGATGGTGGGGATGGGTACCTTCCAGGTTTTTTGGTGGGGATGGATGGGGATGGGGATGGGTACCTTCCAGGTTTTTGATGGTGGGGATGGGTACCTTCCAGGTTTTTGATGGTGGGGATGGGTACCATCCACCGGTGGGGATGGGTGCCTTCCAGGTTTTTGATGGTGGGGATGGGTACCTTCCAGGTTTTGATGGTGGGGATGGGTACCTTCCAGGTTTTTGATGGGTGGTGGGGATGGCCACCTTCAGGTTTTTGATGGTGGGGGGGATGGGTATGGGTACCTTCCAGGTTTTTGATGGTGGGGATGGGTACCATCCAGGTTTTTGATGGTGGGGGTGGGGGATGGGTACCTTCCAGGTTCTTGATGGTGGTGGGGATGGGTACCATCCAGGTTTTTTTGGTAATGGTGGGGATGGGTACCTTCCAGGTTTTGATTGATGGTGGGGATGGGACCATCCAGGTTTTTGGTGGTGGGGGATGGGTACCTTCTAGGTTTTTGATGGTGGGGGATGGGTACCATCCAGGTTTTTGGTGGTGGGGGATGGGTACCTTCCAGGTTTTTGATGGTGGGGGATGGGTACCATCCATTTTTTGGTACCATCCATGTTTTTTAGGGGTGGAGGTACCACTAAGGAGGTTAGATTTAAAATCTAACCTCCTTGGGTACCGCCCACATGTTTGGTTGTGGGGTGGGAAACACCCAGGTGTTTGGTGTGGGGGTGGAATCCCCCGGGTGAATGGTGGGGGTTTGGTACCACCCTGTGTTTGGTAGGGGATAGGTTCCCCCTAGGTTTGTGTTTGTGTGTGCAATGGTTTTGGGGAGGGTGTCCTGAAATGTAGGAAGGACGTAGGATTTAAACTCCCTGAGGAGAAGTTCTCCTTTATTTCAGCTCTTAAAAGGTAGGGGATTTTAGGAGGGCGGTGAGACCGTAGATTCTGAGCAGAATGACCCCATCGGAGGCATTTAATGTTACTTTAGGAGAAGGAAAAGGAAGTTGGGGGGGGAGGTGTGTGATCCCCTTGCGATATTCCACAAGAGCAGAAGCCAGTGGAACGGGCTACTTTATACTCGTTGTATCCCGAAAACAAGAAACGGGTGGAATGGAAAGGAAAGGTGAGTTTAACCCCATAGAATGAGGCCCCGGACCCCTCTTTAAAAAGAGAAAGGTTATAGGTGGTAGAGAATTCCAAAGCCTGGCATTAAGGAAAGGAAATCGTTGAACAATGTTCTTCCAAGAGGATTACGGATTTCCACTTGTATATTCCAGTTTTCCTTATTTCACTAAAAATTGAAACGAAAATCTTCCTTGTTATTGTTGTAATTTCAGCTAAAGCTGAGAATGTTAAAGGTCTCGATTTTTCTCTTAAAAAAAAACGCTATAGAAAATTTTTAGAATAAATTTATTCTGCTCAAGCCTTTTCCATGAAAGGGAATTCTGACCGAGTTTTGACAGGCATTTTTTTTTACGACAAACACTGAAATGCTCTCTCTCTCTCTCTCTCTCTCTCTCTCTCTCTCTCTCTCTCTCTCTCTCTCTCTCTCTCTCTCTATATATATATATATATATATATATATATATATATATATATATATATATATATATATATATATATATATATATATATATATATATATACATACATACTGTACACTGCTCATCAGCAGCACGTCAGGTCTCCTTACACACACGCCGTACACTGTACACGCCTTTGCCATTGCATTATATAATAATGAAGGAAGGTAAAATTATTACATATTTTTTTAATAATCTAGCGATTTTGTTCCAGTTAACACAGGTTTCGAGTCAGTTTCACCTAACCTTGGTTGTTATTATTTTATAATTGCTTATTTTTGTCACCTTTTTCTTCTACGTTTTTATTGCTTCGCCTCTCCGGTCGTCCGGAGTGGCTGGTTTTTCTTGGTTCTGCAAATTGAAACGACAATTTTTTTTATATATGTAAACTGGGAAATTCCCTTTCGGTCTGAACTTTTTTTTTTTTTTTTTTTTTGCAGTTTTGAAACAGAAGGTGAACATATGAAGGCTGCCTACGTCCGTTGTCCTAAATTCCTTTATTGTCAAGTGACCTTTGGGTAGTTTGTGTATTTTCTCGGTTCTTCATATTTCGTGCGTACGAAACAACGAGTCTCTCCTGACTGTAGTTGCGTGTGATTCTTATCATTTGTTAAAGTTACGGATCGAGATTTCAGAGTTCGTGTACGAGGTGTTGGAGTATTTTGATTCATATTTTGGGAACTTTATTTCATGACCTGCTTAAAAATATGATCACGGAAGCCAAGAGTCACTTTTTAAATAGAAGGCAGATGGCAAAAGCAGCATCAGAAAAGCAGCAGCAGTAATCGTGGTTGAAAGAGAATACGGAATGGGCTGATTATCATCTCTCTCTCTCTCTCTCTCTCTCTCTCTCTCTCTCTCTCTCTCTCTCTCTCTCTCCTCATCCTTTTTAACCCGGCGTATTAGCGTATTGGATATTGATTAATCTGGTGTTGCATCTGCATGGCTGCAGTGTTTAATTGATAATTCTCCCCCTCACTTTTTATCTGTGGCAAGTTTCATATTGAGCGTTCCTTTTTATTTTTTTATATAGGACTGTTTCCCCCGTGTGGTATAACGTTTTATATTGGCTAAGCAATGTCTTGATTTTACAAGCGGCATTTTTCAAGTAGAGGAATTCGTCCTTCTATATTTAGCCGGTTGTATATTTCTTACTGAGTGATATGTTTTTATTCAATATATATAGCATGAACGATATTGAGAAATAATGCTTTTTTGTTTGCATATAGCGTCATCAACATCATCAGCACCATCATAGATGAGTTTGTCATCCAAATTTAGGAAAATCCCTTGGATAAAAATACCTCGTTTCCGTAGACTTCGTCCAGGAAAACCTGTCTGTCCTATAGGATGTGTAGGGTGGGCGGGCTATAGAGCACAGATTCTCGAGGTTTGAGGAGACAGTGTTTCCGTGACACTCTGAAAAATAGTTCTGCGATCTGCAGCAGTAGCCTCTCAGTTAAGGAGATCAAGATAGGCTGTATAATTCACTGGAGAATTCTAGTTTTGCGACCTCACTAGCCATTGGCTCGGGAAGGTCTTCCCGTCAGGAGGGCGTTAACGTTACCTTCCCGTCAGGAGAGGTGTTAACGTTACCTTCCGGTCAGGAGGTGTTAATGTTGTCAGTCTGCTTCCAAAGGGAAGATAATATATTTTTTTTTTCCAACCTTCCAGGCATCTGATCAAGGGAAGTCGTTCATTGATGAGTTGCAGGACCAACCCGTCGTGCCTGCCGTCGTAGGGAGACGACGTCGCAGTTTTGTGTCTAAGTTTTTCGAACACCCTGACTTTAAGTACCAGAGAGGCAATAGTTACCGGGATTTTTTAAGGGGAAGGCATCGTTGGTGTGATCCATCCCCTTCAGTGTTGAGGACTAGGGGACGTCTGTTGTCGCATCGGCGGCACCCTTTCAAAAGAATGTTTTGTCGTGGACTGAATGCGCTCCTATGCATCTCCAAATGAGTTGACTTGTGCGCGTTTCATTATTGTTTTATCTGAGCGTTTCAATTATTTGTTAGTGCGAAAACTTAATAGCCGGTAAAAAATTGTTAAATCACGCTACTCGATAAAATCAGGTGATTGAATGAGTTTCTTTTTTTTGAAAACAGTCGTTTGAAATAAATACCTGATAATTAAGGTTTCCCCGGAGACACAGAAGAAAGAATAATGAATGATAATGGATTCAGCAGCTGATGGGTTTCAGTGTGCTCTCTTTTTCATTTGTGCACGCGCAATTGATCGATATTTAATGTCGTTGTGATTGGAATGATCATGTTTATCGCGGAGTAAGGGAAGGTGAGC
>NC_089741.1:36036521-36100413 GCF_040412425.1 Macrobrachium rosenbergii
CCCGAGATGTAACCGAGTACCGGGACGTCTTTTCTTAGATGTAACCAGTACTGGGGCGTTTTTCCCGAGATGTAACCGAGTACCGGGACGTCTTTTTCTTAGATGTAACCGAGTACCAGGACGTCTTATCCCCGAGATGTAACCGAGTGCCGGACGTCTTTTCCCGAGATGTACCTGAGTACCGGGACGTCTTTTCGAGATGTACCGAGTACCGGGACGTTTTTTTCCGAGATGTAACCGAGTACCGGGACGTCTTTTTCTTAGATGTAACCGAGTACCGGGACGCTTTTTCCCGAGATGTAACTGAGTATCGGGAGGTCTTTCCGAGATGTACCTGAGTACCGGGACGTTTTTTCCCGAGATGTACCCGAGTACCGGACGTCTTTTCGAGATGTACCCGAGTACCGGACGTCTTTTCCCGAGATGTATCCGAGTACCGGGACGTCTTTCTGAGATGTAACCGAGTACCGGACGTTTTTTCCTGAGATGTAACCGAGTGCCGGGACGTTTTTTCCTGAGATGTAACTGAGTATCGGACGTCTTTTCCCCGAGATGTAACCGAGTACCAGGACGTCTTTTCCCGAGATGTACCCGAGTGCTGGGACATTTTTTCCCGAGATGTAACCGAGTACCGGGACGTCTTTTCCCGAGATGTACCCGAGTACCGGGACGTCTTATCCCCGAGATGTAACCGAGTACCGGGATGTCTTTTCCCGAGATGTAACCGAGTACCGGGACGTCTTTTCCCGAGATGTACCCGAGTGCCGGGACGTTTTTTCCCGAGATGTAACCGAGTACCGGGACGTCTTTTCCGAGATGTACCCGAGTGCCGGGACGTCTTTTCCCGAGATGTACCCGAGTGCCGGACGTCTTTTCCCGAGATGTAACCGAGTACCGGGACGTCTTTTCCCGAGATGTACCCGAGTGCCGGGACGTCTTTTCCGAGATGTACCGAGTGCCAGGACGTCTTTTCCGAGATGTGCCAGTACCGGGACGTCTTATCCCCGAGATGTAACCAGTACCGGGCGTCTTTTCCCGAGATGTGCCGAGTACCGGGACGTCTTATCCCCGAGATGTATCCGAGTACCGGGACGTTTTTTCCCGAGATGTAATCGAGTACCGGGACCTTTCCCTGAAAAAGCGGACACCATTATCTTAAAAATTAACCATAGAATTTTCTTGAAAATAATCTCATTATGTTTCCCACAGCCATATTACCCACGTGATAGAAAATTACCCTTTGTGGTTCTAACCTAACCTAACCTAACCTAGGGAACAGTAAAACCGGGCTGGTGCAATATTAGCATACATCTCAGGGATTTGCGTCCCGTCATCATGAATATGAGGGACAGTTCACCTTTCGTAATTCCGCACAGTAAATCCCGATCGTAAAATTTGCTTATTCACGAAAAAGTGAAATAGAAGTACGTTCATCACTTGTGTTTGTGTAGACCTGTGTTGCATCGTAACTTTGGGTTCTGTTTTTGTGTTGTTGTTCATGATTCTCTTTGTTGCTTGCCGTCGATTCTTATTTGGCGACATTTTCAGGCAGAGAAACTAGCAGGAAGGATGGGAACACAGAGGCATAAGCCGACATCCGAATAAGGGAATTGTTACTTTACTTGAAGTCGTTATAATGACTTCACGTAGGATAACAATCCTTTACTTAGATATCTCTTCATGCCTCTGTGTTTCCATCCTTCCCTGCTAGTTTCTCTGTCTGGAAATGTCATCTTCTGACAGTCTCATACCCTGGTTTGATAGGTGCCTGTAGGTGTCACTCTCACCAAAGTCGTTACTCGCTGCTCAGGCTAACAGAGGCACAGTGTCTTGTAGCTATCTAACATGCCAAACTCGTTTCTGCTATGCCGGGATCGAACCCAGGCCCCTTTTGTTTTGTTGGACTCTTATACCTAACTAACATGCCAAACTCGTTTCTGTGCTGCCGGGGATCAACCCAGTTCCCTTTTGTTTGTTTGTGTCTTGTAATTTAACTAACATGCCAAACTCGTTTCTGTGCTGCCGGGGATCGAAACCCAGGCCCTATTGTTTGTTGGTGTCTTGTAACTAACTAACATGCCAAACTGTTTCTGCTGTGCCGGGGATCGAACCCAGGCCCCTTTGTTTGTTGGTGTCTTGTAACTAACTAACTATGCCAAACTCGTTTCTGCGGGTGCCGGGGATCGAACCCAGGCCCCTTTTGTTTGTTTGTTTAAGCTTTCCATCTTGTTTTCACTGGAAACGTACCGTGTTTGATGCGGGGAGAGGTGGGGGTGGCGCTTAGAGGCCGCCCAGTTTCTTTTTGTATCCTGTCTTTGTGCGGATGCGCGCGCACGCTTCTTTGTCATTGTTTTTGGGTATTGCGGATTGCTTGTGTCCTGTGTTTTTGTATCCCTTGTGATCGATTTCCCAGCTCCGTTCTCACCCATTTTATTGATAATTTTTGACGTTAGTGAAGGAAAACCTGCGAAGTTGAGCTTACTTCTATCGTCGAGAAACCAGGATCGTAAACTGATGCTTCTTTGTTTCGAAACTGTTTCGTTATTGGTTTTGTATCTTTTCGTTTTCTTTGCCTGAATTTCGTTGCTTTGAAAATTCTTTGTATTTTGCGGTTCTTCGTCGTAGAGTTTACTATTATTATTATTATTATTATTATTATTATTATTATTATTATTATTATTATTCAGGAGATAAAACCTATTCTTTGGAACAAGCCCCTAAGGGGCCACTGACTTGGAATTCAAGCTTCCAAATAATATGGCATTCATTGGGAAAAGTAAGGGCAGATTAAGGAAATACAGAAAGAAGAGATCTCACTTATTAAAAGAGAAAAATATTAAACTAATAAACATAAAAATGTATTAAAATTTCTTTGTTGGGAGTTTATTCCGCTTTGTTTGTCGTGGTAGCCAAAGCATGCTACACGGAGATTATAACTGCCCCGCTTTGTGTCCGGCAAAATAATCGGATTCTCACATAATATCATTTGGTACGTCGGGTTTAATCAGTCTGCGACACATCGGGGTCAGGGTCCTGTTTTCATGAATTTATCGTCCATGAGGTAAAGGCATTTAATGCCAAGTTTGTCGAGTTAGCATAAACGAAATTCAGAATAATGAAACCGGTTTTGTAACCGCTAATTCACCCAGGCTGCATGTGACAATACACTCTTGCCTTTTCTGAATTTTGTAAACCTGTATTTATCCTTTCTTCAGTCATTTTTGTCTACCTTTCTTCTCGAACATCCAGGCATATTCTAGAAACCCATTCGTCTTTTTATATTCAGTCATTTTGTTTACCTTCCTGGACGTCCCCAGGATATTCAGCGACATTTATCCGCCCTCTTTCGAAACATATCCGCAACGTCAAATTGCCCAAACAATCAGTCAGTCATACGACACCGTCACAATCGTTTCCACTGGGAAACGTATACACTTTGGGTACTTGAACGCCATAGTTCACAGTCCCATTTTGGTCCAACGCTATCTCGCTACGCCCGTCATACCCTCCCTTTGTCCGATTTGAAGGCTGGGTTCGCCTGGCCCTACTACAACTCTCTTGTGTGTGCGGGAAAGGGGACCCGTGAGAGAGAGAGACACAAAAATATTGAGAGAGAGGGGAGAAACAGGAGAGCGAAGCAGAAACAGAGAGAGAGAGAAAAACATTGAGAGAGAGAGAGAAATAGAAACAGAGAGAGAGAGAGAGAGAGAGAGAGAGAGAGAGAGACAAAAACATTGAGAGAGAGAGAATAGAAACACTGAGAGAGACAAAAACATTGAGAGAGAGAGAGAGAGAGAGAGAGAGAAACAGAGAGAGCAAGCAGAAAAACAGAAAAAAACATTGAGAGAGAGAGAGAGAGAGAGAGAGAGAAATAGAAACACTGAGAGAGAGACAAATAAACATTGAGAGAGAGAGAGAGAGAGAGAGAGAGGGGAGAAACAGAGAGAGCGAAGCAGAAACAGAGAGAGAAAAAAACATTGAGAGAGAGAGAGAGAGAGAGAGAAATAGAAACAGAGAGAGAGACAGACAGACAGACAGAGATTGTGTGACTGTCCCATCTCCTTCCATGATGATGAAAACGCAAGAAGCTTTTGAGTGTCAGTGAAGAAGTTCTGGAGAGACCACTCTGTTTTGGAAGCGGGCTTCAAGTATCCAGAATTGCTGTTAATGTCTTGCCTTCCAGAAAACGATTCATTGATTTCCATCACACCGCTCCCGGTGTGGGCGTGGGATTATTTCGTTTTTATGTTTGCTTGGCTCGGATTTCGTGTTGTGCGTTTGGGTGTGGGAGGTGATTTCTGGCAGTTAGTCGTCGTTCTCTTCAAATTTAAATCGTGGATTGCGTTTGTTTCTGGTTTATTGTTGTGGAATGATTATTTTCTCGTTTTACTCTGTCAGAGTACATTCATTTACTGTGTTTGAAGTATATTATCTAAGGCTTGCTTGCTTGCCTTTGATGGATGATTGCCAAGGACAATAGGCTTTGTATTGAAGCTTTAAAAATAGGTATAAACCCCGTAGAGGGAAGTAGTGCCGTCAGTGTACTTCATGCGGTGCACTGTATGCATTAATTAAAGTTCTTTACAGCTGCAACGCCCTTTCATTCGTTTTACTGTACCTCCGTTCATATTTTCTTTCTTCCATCTTATTTTCCACCCACTTCTTTAGTTGATTCATAGTGCAACAGAGAGGTTTTCCTCCTGTTACACCTTTCAAACCTTTTTCCTCTCAATTTCCGTTTCAGCGCTGAATGACCTCATAGGTCCAAGCGCTTGACCTATGAACTAAATTTTATGTTCTGTCTATAGGTATAAAATGTCGTTTGTTAAACTTGTTCATAGAAATTCTGCCTAAAACGAATAAATAATTTTAAAAACATATATTTCCCAAATTTTTGGGCTGCTAGGTCATCCACCATCACCTTTAGGGATTGTATAGAAATATATAACACATTTCAAGCCATTTTTTCTTTTTATTTTATATCTTATAATAATTGTGTTGTACTTTTCCTTTATGTTTTGATATTTTACTCTCATATATATATATATATATATATATATATATATATATATAGATAGATAGATAGATAGATATATTTTATATATATATAGATAGATAGTTTATATATATATATATATATATATATATATATATATATATATATATATATATATATATATATACACACACATACATATATACTTACATCTGCCTGTATGTCTGCGTATTTAACTCAATGTTAAATATATCAAATATCGTATTTTTAACAGTTGAGGATCCACCCACATAAGTCCTTTATCCGCAAGAATTCTTGCGGTTTGTGTGGGAGTGATTTTTAGAGGGGTTCAACTGAGCGTCGATGTTTTATTTGTTCATTTTATTTCATCCATCGTCCTCTCATTTATTTTGTCACCTTCACAACACGAATCCAAGCAGATGAAATCTCCTTAGTGATCATTCTTCTAAAAACACACTTTAGTCGTTATGTTGAAGGTAAATTATTAATTACAGCTGTTGTTTTGCATTTTAAGGATACGACTTGGCTGGAATTGTGAAAAGTTAATGAATTGGTCCATTTGACTTCTGGAGAGATTGCCTCCTTTTCCAAGTTTGTCCCTGGCGTAACTTGGTGTGTAGACGTAGAATTGCGACCAGTTAATGAATTTACTTATTTGAATTCTGAGAGAGAGAGAGAGAGAGAGATAATTGTCTTCTTTCCACGTGACCCCTTGGGTAGCTTAGTGTAGACGTAGGTAATGTGTTATATTCTTCAGTAGCTGCAGCGTAATGAACCCACTGACACACATTGGCCATAATACCACAGCTCAGATTGGGAGAGAGAGAGAGGAGAGAGAGAGAGAGAGAGAGATTTGAGATTTCCGTCAAGACTCCTTGGAAGGAGATGAGTGAAATGATTTAAAAATGGGTATAAAGGGTAGATCCACTCGTACTCTGCTGCTTTGTTTAGAATCATCCGGCCTTATGCCGACACGGTAAGATATTAAAAGGAAGAGAACCTGATTTGGACACCTGGTCTCATGGCAACCAAGACATTGTTGAAAGAGGAGAGTGTCAGATCCGTAGATTTTTTATGTATACTGAAAAGATTTTATTCATAAATTGGCCATTTCTTTGGTTTTACTTTTGAGGTGTCTAAAGAAATTAAGAAAATGTTTCACATACAGCTTAGTGTGGTACCTCGAGAAGCCCAGTTTTTAAGTTTGGTTCCTCCTGAAATAAGAGCGCTTTTGACACCTGAGGAAACTCGTCAACTAATTTCACCAAAAGTGTGCCACCAGTTGTTTCCATTTCTTCTCGTGCTTACCACATCCATCCAGATTCAAAACTCCATGACATTATAACTTTACTATTTTTCTGTGATTTTATAATGAAATAATACAGGTTTTTTTTTTTTTTTTTTTTTTTGCTTCAAGCAAAGCAGTAAGAATATTTTTCCATTTCCAAGCACTTACAGATATAACAAACGATGGTATGGTTTCTTTCCCAGGGGTTCACAACCCATTGCAAAGAGTTCTTAGACTGACCTGGTAATTAGTCGACTGTCTATGTCACAACCATAGTAGAGAAGTACAACTTAGTAATAATAATTTTTCCTCTGTAGTAAGTAATATGTACATATATATTATATCCTCTGTATATATGTATATATGTATATATATATTATATATATATATATATATATATATATATTATAATATATATATATATATATATATATATATATATATATATTATATATATATATATATATATATATATATGTATATGAGTATATATATATATATATTATATGTATATATATATATATACATATGTATATATATATATATACATATGTATACATATGTATATATATATATATAAATATATATATATAAAAATATATATATATATATATATAGAGAGAGAGAGAGAGAGAGAGAGAGAGAGAGAGAGAGAGAGAGAGAGAGAGAGAGAGAAGAGTGAGAGAGAGAGAGAGAGGGAGAAAAGACTCACTATGCCGTCATTATAGCCCTCAAATTCATACCATCGAACAGATGGGGCATCGACGGCTTGTATGGAGATGAAGTATTTTTCTTATTTATTTGTTTATTTGTGGTTTATCCATTTATTTTATTAATCCTATGTATTTATTTGGTTATTTACTTATTTTGTATATATAAATATTTATTTAAGTTTATTATTTTATTTATCTGTTTATTTTTTGCTGGCGCTGGGGGGAGAGGAGGAGGAGGAGGAAGAGGAATCGCGTCACGTGAAAATAGGCAAATCAGGATGCACTTGTTTTTAGGAGACAAAAAAAAAAAAAAAAAAGTAGTGGAGAGATTTTTTTGGGGGCAGGGGAAGAGGAGAAAGGGAGGGGAATTGCACCAAAAGCGATGGTGAATGGAGCTATAGTGAAAGGGACTGCAGAAGAACAACCCCTCTGTGATTTTCATTTACGGTGACGTCCAGGACTGCCTCCGCAAATGATGTTACCTTCCTCTTTTAATAAGTGAAATACCCACCTTTCTCTCTCTCTCTCTCTCTCTCTCTCTCTCTCTCTCTCTCTCTCTCTCTCTCTCTCTGGCTGTCTGTCTGTCTCGTGTCTGAATGTCTACTTAGTGCCTGAGAGAGAGAAAAAAAATTTTGCCTTAACATTGAAAAATTGCTTGATTCTTTCTCGATCTCGCTTCTTGAGGAGAGAGAGAGAGAGAGAGAGAGAGAGAGAGAGAGAAAAATTTTGCTATGTTGAAAATATTTGCCCTCTCTCTCTCTCTCTCTTGAGGTGAGAGAGATAAAATTCTACCATAACTTTGAAAATATTGAGTCTCTCTCTCTCTCTTGGGGTGGAGAGATAGATTCTTCCCTAAGCTTGAAAAGTATACGACATCTCTCTCCCTTTTCTTGGAGAGAGAAGAGGGTGATTCTCTTTCTCCTCCTTTCTCCAATTTTCATCATTTGCATTTCCTCCACCCTTATCATCTGCCACCTCTTAGTCATCAGCGTTCAGTGCTAATTGCTGTTTGTATCTCTAAACATTTTTGTCACAGATTCTTCTCTTTGTCAATTTCTGGTTTCAGATTTTCTCTTTTCATATATTTTTGTCGTATTACGTGACTGGAAAGTTTAATTATCAGCCATTTTTTTTTTCCTTCGTTCCACGTCAGTATGCTTTTTGCCATGTGTTATTTGAGTTGACTGAGGTTGTCTATTTTTAACATTTAGTTTATTCTGAGTTGACACAGATGGATCAGTTTGTGTCAAATGTCTCAGTTGACACATATCAATTTTGTAAAATCTTTAGTAGATGGATGGATTGTACTTTCTAACCGGACGATGGTTAAACATTGATTGATCAGTCTTTCGTGTACATTTGGTACAGGTCTTGAGTTGACTGATTGATCAGTAATTATTTGTACCTTTAGAGTACGTCTGAAAATGCATTTCAGATACAACAAATTTCCTTTTAAAAAATGCTTTAGAATACATATGAGACGAATTTTACTTTTAATAAGTTTCCATGGTGTAATTTTACCTGGTGAAGGTATGTTAATTGGAGAAAGCCTCTACCCTTAGCGAATAAGGGAGAGATGCATAATCATTACAGATCTGTCATTGTACACTGCCAGCCCCCTTGACAAAACGTAAGATGTAGGTTTCTGCGAACAGAAACATACCTACAAGGTTGAAAAGCTGTCACTTCACTTAAGTAATGTTTCATTAAACTTATACACCACAGTTTGGAAATCAGGTTCAGGACACGGATTACTCCAGCTCAGGGAGTATAGGAAAGGTCAGAAGTACGGAGAGGACGAAGGCAGTAGATAAAGGGTTGGATAGTTTTAGATAGCTTTACTGATCTTTTGTGGGATGGTCAAGTGCAAGACGAAGCATTATCATGCGCTATGCAGGAGGTCAGTTGATTTTGTCTTAGATACATTCATACATTTCTTATCCTTTGCCGAGTCCATTCTTGATTTTTAGGTTTTGTAAGGTTGAACTGGCAACTCGTCAGATTATTTTCTTAGATTATTGAATACTAAAAAGAATTGAGCATTTGTAGGTTCTTTATTAACGTAATATCTGCTTTATTTAGATAAGGTGACGAACGTGAACTATCAGTTTTCCCATGTGAATGTTTTTGCCATGAAATAATATACACATATCCATTTTTCCAAAACTGCCATCTATAAATCTCCCCATGAAATGAAATGGAAAAATAACATGAAAATATTTTCGAAAACAAATAGAAATGGTAGTAATTGGAATGAAACCTTCCTGGAAAAAAAGATGAATCATTCCAGGAACTGAAAAAAATTGACGAAAAAGAATCCTTCCACGAATTAAAAAAAAATAACGAATAATTAATCCTTCACGAATTAAAAAAATGAAAAAACAAACCTTCCATGAATTAGGAAAAAAATTGACGTAGTTGGGGCGAGAGTCTTTATAGTCCGCATCACTGTGGGCGAAGAAGAGGTTGCGTTCGTAACATAAAGGGTATAAACCCTCCAGTGTGGGAGTCGTTCAGCTGGCACCAGAAACAAGTCTCGTCTTGTTCACTAACAGATCATGCCCAGCTGTGACTTCACAACCTGACGACTGCTGGCTTCTTGGGAAGTCTTGAAGTTCAGCGAAGCGTGATGTCGCCCTCTGCGTCAGGTCGCCGTGTTTGTATTTCATTCAGCGAATTGGCGGTCGTCGACTGGAATACATTAGTGGTGTTAGTGGTGCCATTTTGGATATTACAGCTGGTTCCTTTGCTTTCCTTTTTGTTCCCGACGCAAACAGATTTTCAGTCAAGAGTTTGAAATAGAATTTCTGGTGTGAATTTGTACAGTTTTTTCTTGAAGCTGTCAGTTGATATATATATATATATATATATATATATATATATATATATATATATATATATATACATATATATATATATATATATATATATATATATATATATATATATATATATATATATATATATATATATATATATATAATCTTGATATAACACCTTGGAACATCTTAGCAAGTTGACATTACGTATGTTATGTTGGTTGGACTGCAATATGACATACGTATGTTATGTTAGTTGGACTGCAATAATAATAAAGAATTTGTAAACCACTTTCAAATTCTACTACATGTCTCGAATTGTCGACCTAACCGCCCAGTTCTCCCCGCTGCTGGGAGAAAGAGGGCTGGGGATTTGGTACGATACATGCACACACATTCGTTACCAGGGTCTAAGCGATGTCAGGCAGGGCAGCCGATCGAGGCTACAGCCTACCCAACGCCAAATCAAAGTCCTTCAAAAAAGAAAGGCATCGTGCTTACCCCATATAAAAATGGGAAAAAGCACGTTAAAACAAAAAAAAAATTATTCTTAACTGAGTTGCTACTATAATAACTTTAATTTGTTTTATAATATTGTTACGATTGTAATTTATTTGGTATTAGAGACTTAAGTCGTCACAGCAATGTTCAGCCAACAAAAATATTCTGTCAAAAAAAGTTAAATATTTTATGTTCTGTTCTTGTTTGTACAGTAGATGAGACAAATTACCCGTTGTACTTATACATTATGAATTTAAAGAGGAAATGTTCTGAGTTGTTAGTAAGTTAGAGGATAATAGGATTCACTATAAGTTTAGAGGGATGATAGGATTCACTGTAAAGTTATGAGGATGAAGATTCACTAGGAAGAAGAAGTTGTTAGGATAGGATTCACTGTAAGTTAGAGGATGATAGGATTCACTACTCTATATTTAGGATGATAGGATTCACTGTAAGTTAGAGGATGATAGGATTCACACTATAAGTTAAGAGGATGACAGGATTCACTATAAGTTGAGGATGATAGGATTCACTATAAGTTAGAGGATGATAGGATTCACTGTAAGTTAGAGGATGATAGGATTCACTATACTCGTAAGTCAGAGGATGATGGGATTCACTATGATAGGTTTAGAGGAATGATAGGATTCACTATAAGTCAGGATGGTAGGATAAGGTTCACTATAAAGTTGAGGATGATAGGATTCACTATATATAAGTTAGAGGATGATAGGATTCACTATATATAAGTTAAGGATGATGATATATATAAGTTAGATTCACTGTAAGTTAAAGGATGACAGATTCATTATAAGTTGAGGATGATAGGATTCACTATAAGTTGAGGATGATAGGATTCATTATAAGTTAGATGATAGGATTCACTGTAAGTTAGAAGATGATAGGATTCATATAAGTTAGAGGATGATGGGATTCACTATAAGTCAGGATGGTAAGATTCACTATAAGTTAGAGGATGATAGGATTCACTATACCCCAATAATTATGATTTGGATGGAAGTTATGGACAAAATAGCCGGCATTTAAATGTCACCAGAGATACCTGAGGTGTGTCAGTGACTATTTTGTCCATCAATCCCTCCGTTGAAAAAGTAAGACGAAATAAAATGCTGAGTCTCGGACGTGGTACAGAGGAGAAAAAACTGATGATATTTGATTTATTTAAGCTAAAACTTGAATGACGACATTTGTGAGATAATAAAACATAGAAGAAGGCCGTACAGCAATGGGAGGTATAAAGATACAAGTGTCTGGGGTTGCTAAGAGATGCGCACAAGAAATTAAAATGAGTTAGCCTGAGAGCAAACTTCTGGAATGAGTTAAACTTGTGAATGGCTGAGTTAAGAGAATGAGAAAGTGTGGTTGTGCTGGGCGATTTGACTGCAAAGTAGCAGAGCAAAGGTTAATAATTATATCGATCTTAAACAAAAGACGCAAATAGACATTGTTTATCATTTAGCAAGAGTCTGTCAGAAGAAGAAGGTGGAACTGAAAAAAGTATTAACTGGATGGCTCGGGAGGCTATTTAGAATGAAAGGGCCTTCGTATCAGAAAAGCGAAAAATGTGCTCGCAGATTGAGTTGAGTGATGCTTTAGCGTTTATAGACTTCCTGGTTATGTGAAGCAGCTGATGTTATGGAAGACATCTCACTCATTTCGATGTTATGTGACTTATTTTTTCCAACAAGGCCGCCACACACGCATATATTATTCGTTGGACGTCCAGACCACTCTGCTTTGTAGCTATGGTTTTGGGTTGAGGTCGTGTGTTTGTATGTGAGAGAGAGAGGTGTGGGGCGCTGGAGGAGAGCGCCAGGGTTATGTCGATTCATATTATTCCATATTCCGCTGATCAGCAAATACAGATTCAATAACGTAAGGAACCTAGCGACTCAAAGTGCTTTTAAACCGTTGTGGTGGCCATTTCTGTTAAACACCAACAAATCTACGCGCTGATATGCTTATGCAAATGCCGTACTGTAATGCCTTTGGTAAATAACGGATTAAAGGAACTCCCGCATCTTGAAGATATTAACCCAGCACAGGCATTTGCTCCTGGGTAAAATTCCTCATCACAATGATAAGATTCACGTGAGAAAAAAGTAAGGGTAAAACGTAAGTCGGTCTCCAAGGAGAATAAAAAGAAGAGAGAGAGAGAGTTGGAGTTTGTGTTTGAGGCCAGGAGGAGGAGGAGGAGGAAGAAGAGAATGAGGAGGAGGAGGATGACGACGACAGTGGGAAAGGGGAGGTTGGGAGGCAGGAGAAGAGGGGAAACAGATGATTGGGTCCATAGGAGTGTGAATGTTGACGCTCAGAATAACTTCCCTCTCCTTCTTTTCACAGAATTTATGAGAGAGGACATAAAATGAGCGAAAGCTTCTTTCTTTCGTGATTTGTTGCCGAGAGAGAAGGAGTGCAAGAGAGAAAAGGGAAGAAAAAAGAAAGAGAGAAATGGGACAGGACGTCTGTCCCTTATCGAGAAAGAAGAATCAAGTCGATGAAGATTTTGGGAGGAGATCTTGATACGAAGGTGAATTGAAAGGAACAACCCCCTTTCCCCTCCCAACCCCTACGTTCACTATTAGAGATGTTATTGACGGCTTGAGAGAGAGAGAGAGAGAAAAGAGAATGGAGTCACAGTGGCTATTAGGTTCGACTGTAAAAGTAAAAAAAAAAAAAAGATTGGTCAGGGTTTTTCTCTTGTGATTGGTTGATTTATTTTCAGATCCAGGAAAGATCAGGATTGCACAGATTGCAAGCCTGATTGCAACAATGGGGAAGGAAATCAGTTATGTGAAAATAAAGTCATAATGTCTGCAAACGATGGCTTGGCTGAATGGCTGTTTTGTTGGCAGGTTACCGAAGAAGTTAATTGTGTATTGTGTATTGTGTGTATTATTATTATTATTATTATTATTATTGTTATTATTATTATTATCCAGAATAAAGCTACAACCACCTGGAGGAAGCCTAAAAATTTACTATCCTTCAAAAATAAACTTCCATCAAATAAGATGACCAAATGAAAGAGAATTGAGGAAGAAAGAGAATCAGGTCAGAAACAAATAAGCCAAATTAATGGACCGAATAAATATTGACATTCTCTCCCACAATACCAAGTCCTTGAGAGCATGACACTTTGAAATAATGTGAAAGCTTCGCCCTCAATGAGAACATCATTATTATTATTATTATTATTATTATTATTATTATTATTATTATTATTATTATTATTCAGGAGATGAACCTATTCTGTGGAACATTTAGGGACCATTGACTTAATTCAAGCTTCAAAAGAATATGGTGTTTATTTGAAAAAGTAACAGAAGGTAATAGAATGCAGAAGAAGAGATCAGTCATTAGAAAAGAAAAATATCAACAAATAAATAAATAAATATAGATAAACATGTAAAGTAAACATAAAATAAATAAATAGATAAACATGTAAGTAAAATACAGGAGAATTGTTTGACATTAGTAATGCATTGCATCTTTCCAGGGTTAGTGAAGAATTAAACACTTCTGGTATTTGGATGTGGCAACGTAGCAAAGTGAGTAGCACGCACTAGAAGTGTTCGTGGAAGTGTTTTGCTTGGATGCATCTTGCAGAAAGATGGGTGAACTGGATAACTTGAGAAGATGATGACTGAAGAACTGTCTATGTATCTAGGACACTTCATTTCTATCAAATTAAAGAAATATTTCTTCAGTGCTGTGAAGAAGGAAGCTTAGGGTTGAGTATTTGAAAGTAGTCGGAACGGGAGGCGGTAAGATCGGCAGATCGATAATATCTCTGTTCAGGCCATCAGTAGTAACCGCATTTTACATGATGAGATTAAACTTGCAAGTAGAATAGCATCTTATGCAGAGTGCAAATTTTTATGAACCTATACAAAAAGCCCCTCAATTTTAATTATTTTAGTTATCAGCTATATATTTTATAATGGTTTTCTGCTTGGCTGGCTCTTTACAAGTGATGCATACCGCAGATAAAACTTGTAAATTTAAGCTACAGCAACTCAAACTCAGGCTAGAGATTATATAAATTTCTGTTAGATGCAGGATACCTTGATTTTTCAAGTGCCGTGTGTATGATGGAAGGCCAGGCACCAGAAGCATCTGATAATTTGAGTGCCAGATCGTGACACTGATCAAGACTAAAAGCAACAAGGTGAGAGTTCGCTTACCTTGTCCTTATCACTCAGATTCTGGCAGTTGGGACAAACATTGAGGATAATGAGGACCTTTGGAAATTGGTTTTGTTTTGGCTGATGGGGCCTTCTGGAAGAAGACTTCTGAAACTTTGTGTCAGTTTCTCTCATATTGTGATCATGGGTTCATGCAGAAAATGATATAGTATAGAAACTCAATTTTTAATTTTTGCCAAGAGGAGAGAGAGAGAGAGTATAGGAACCAGAAATGCTTTTGTTTAGAGAGGAAGGCAGAGTAAAAAAAAATAAAACCTTCCAAAGCAGAAGGCACAGACAGGGTTTGGGCAGTGGATGAGTTGACTATTAAAATTAGTAATCGTTTTGAGAGTCGAAGAGAATAGGGAATAATTCTTCAAAATAGGAAGAGAGAGACAAAAGAAACTGAAAAATTAAACCCCCAAAAAAAAATCCCTCGAGAGTGAGCAGGAAGGCAAGGTAAAAGTCGCCCAAATGAAGGGCAGGGTCTCTGAAGAAGAGATTGATAGAGAGAGAGATGAAGGGGTGGGGTGGGCGGTGGTGCGGTTCTTACCCTTCCATGGTTTTGCGCGTGAGGCTTGGGTGCGCTCACTTCTGAGTGGTATTGATCCTGCTTTCCCGCCCTTCACGTGGGGTCCTTGCTGCAGGCCAGGCTCTCTCTCTCTCTCTCTCTCTCTCTCTCTCTCTCTCTCTCTCTCTCTCTCTCTCTATTAATGCATATACAGGAAGAGAGAAATGGTGATAGTATAGTAAGGTTTTCAGTGAAATAAACACCTATTAAAAGTTTGGCGATTGTTTGTGGAATCTTTGTTGTGCAAGAGTCGCTAATGAAACATTTTATCTCTGAACGTTTGCTTGGTTTCCTTCTCTCTCTCTCTCTCTCTCTCTCTCTCTCTCTCTCTCTCTCTCTCTCTCTCTCTATATATATATATATATATATATATATATATATATATATATATATATATATATATATATAATATAATATAGTATATATATACATAAATTTATATATATTTTACCAATAAGCCATTCCCCAAAATGGAGGTATCTGTTGAGAAAAGCAAAATGGTATTCAATCAAAATTTCATCCATTAGATATGAGTAAATTTGAGATGCAGTGCAAATACCTGTTTTAAGTTCACTTCATATGTATACCACCACTGAAGGTTCATCAACAGCACGTCAACCACCCCCAAACCCCTTCACTCTGTAATTCACCTCTGGTCATGAATGCTCTCTCTCTCTCTCTCTCTCTCTCTCTCTCTCTCTCTCTCTCTCTCTCTCTCTCCTCCCAAGGTAGAGTCTCTTCAGACCCAGGGCTCCGCCCTTTCAGTACTATCAACTCCCCCTCACTCGTACACCTTTACACACCACCTAACCTCCTTTATTGCGTTTATTTGATTATCTTTTCGTTTCTTCTTCGCCACATTCTTCATAACAGTTCATCTCAATAGTGTCTGCTTTTATTTTATTTTCGTTTGCATTCATGGAACTTCTCACTCCCGTAAAGAAGAAGAAGTCGGCTTATGTTCGTGTTTGCATTCATCGTGAACTTTTCACTCCCTTTGGATAAGTGGCTCAGCATTCGAGATGCTATGTCTGCTTTCTCTTCGTCTCTTCCCTTATTCTGCGACTCGTTTCTCTCGCTCTTTCCATTTCCCCTAAATTTGCATCCAAATTGCCATTTCCACTTTTCCAAAGTCAGTTTTTGTCATTTGTGTCTCTGTCTTAAAGGATTCTGACTTACGCTACCATTAAATCTCAGCATTCTTCTCGTATAATCAAATACTTTTACCGGTGGCATTTTCCCGAGATGTAACCGAGTACCGGGAGGACATTTTCCCGGATGTAACCGAGTACCAGGAGGACGCATTTCCCAAGATGTAACCAGTACCGGGAGGACGCATTTTCCCGGATGTAACCGAGTACCGGGAGGACGCATTTTCCCCGGATGTAACCGAGTACCGGAGGACGCATTTTCCAGATGAAACCGAGTACCGGAAAGACGCATTATCGAGGCGTAACCGGTAGCCTCCCAGGAGGACGCATTTTCCCGAGATGTAACCGAGTACCGGGAGGACGCATTTTCCGAAATATAACCGAGTACCGGAAAGACGCATTTTCCCAGCGTAACCAGTAGCCTACCAGGAGGACGCATTTTCCGAGATGTAACCGAGTACCGGGAGGACGCATTTTCCCGAGATGTAACCGAGTACCAGGGCGTTTTTCCCGAGATGTAGCCTTGTACCGGGAGGACGCATTTTCGCCGAGATGTAACCGAGTAGCCTACCAGGAGGCGCATTTTCCCCGAGATGTAACCGAGTACCGGGACGTTTTTTCCCGAGACATAACCAGTACTGGGACCTTTCCTGAAAAAGCGGGACACCACATCTTAAAAACTAACCATAGAATTTTCTTGAAAGTAAAAACATGTTTTCCGCCCCAAAATACCCCGAATATGTACTTTAGCAGCTAACCTAGGGCACGGCAAAAAAAAAAAAAAAAAAAATCACCTACTTCCCTGCTATTTGTGCAGCGTCTCTCATTGCTCCACCCTGGAACACTCATCTTCGATCCTCTCTAACCAGTCACTGTTCCATCTGCTTGTTTGAAATGTGCTCTCATTGTCGTCACACGAAACTTCAAGTTGATCACCTTAGCCGGAAAATTAACTAATTAAGTGTTAATCTCATTGGAACTCCGGGCTGATTTGTTATCGCCTTCAGATATTCTCTTGCCTCATATTGTGTAGAAAAAGAAGGAATATTAATTAGGTGGTGATTTTTCTAATATGGGCTTTTCAGATTTCTGTAATGAATTCTAATGAGGTGTGGCATATCAGTCGCTGATATTATAGTTATAAGATGATGGAATAGAACAGAATATAGAATTTAGGCCAAGGCCAAGCGCTGGGACCTATGAGGTCATTCAGCGCTGAAACAGAAATTGACAGTAGTAGAAGGTTTGAAAGGTGGGAGGAGAAAACCTCGCATTGCACTATGAAACAACTGTTAGAGGTGGAAAGTCAGATGGAAAGCGAATATGAACGGAGGTACAGTAAAAGGAACGAAAGATGTTGCAGCTACGGGCCCAGGGGACGCTTCGACCATAACGCCACAGTGCACCACGTGAGGTGCCACTGACGGCACTAATCCCCTACAGGGGTATTCATAAGATGATGGTGATAATGGTAAAAACAATGATGAAATTGATGTTGATGACAGTACCAAAATCATCGTCACCAAAGAAGTAAAAAGAATGTGGTGATATTCCGGAGAAATAATGTCGGATTGCTTTACTGGAATAGCCTTGGGAACGAGGATTATCATTAGGGATAATAATCACACAGTGATTATCGCTATCCGATTAAGACTATCTCATTTCTTTCAGGAAGGATGCGCGCGCAGGAAGTTATTTCTTTTTTATGTAAGGAAGAAATGTTTCTTCGTCGTATGTCATAAACAAATGCCACATATATATCCATTATCAGTTGTGTCCATATATACCAACTTGTTTTTTCCTTGGTGGCAAAACTTTTCAATTCACTCACTTTTTCATTTTTGGTCTGAACTCCCACTGTTCTTGCCTTGGTAAGGTCCTGCGTTATCCGCCTTCACTTTTGTGATCAAAATCATCCATGAACCTACAAAAGTATGTTGGAAAATGTTCAGCTTGTGTCATTTTATATCCTTCTGTTGCATTTTCTCTGCCAAAACTTACCTTATAAGTACACCTGAAAGAACATATCAGTACGATATATGAACCTTTATAATATATATATTATATATATATATATATATATATATATATATATATATATATATATATATATATATATATATATATATATATATATGTAATGTATGTATGTATTACGTTTTTATATTTCATGTACATTTATATACCACCCTAATGTATTGAATGTATGTCGTTCCTATATGGATCGTGTACGATATGTAATGACCAAACCTCCTTGTCTGGCAGTACTGTTTAGCCAGTACAGGAACCGCTCAGTACTCCCTTGCACACACATAATTTGCACCTCTTTGTTAACTCCACTAGACAATACGACCTACTTTTAATATCTGAATGTTTCCTTCACCCAACCTTTAGTGATAAGGATACCCATCGAACACACACACACACACACACACACACACACCTTACATATCTGGTCACTCATTCGATTAAGCATACCAAATAAAAAAAGTTTGTTCAGATTCTCCCTGTATTTTCATTAATTACCTCTCTATCTTTTTTTTTTCTTCTCGATACCACGTCCGTGTACATACACCTCATAAAATCTCTCATTTTGTTTCCCAATTTATCATTCCTGTACGTTTTCATTCAGTGGCCCCATCCTTGAGTTCTGTCCACTTCTTACAGAACGCCTTCCACTGTGGTGTCTCTCAGCCAGCCCATTTTTCAGCCAGATTTTCCTTGTATGCCATTCTCCCTCCAGTCTCAGCAGACTCCCTGTCTTAATTCCGTTTTTAAAGCCACGTCTTAAACTTTAACCTTTATGAAATCATTTTTACCTCCAGCACCGTGCTTCCTATGGAACGATTTATCATGTCAGATCAACTTTTATTATTACTCGTGATGGAAAATCGTCAGAACATAACATCAGCAGAAGTGAAAGTTGGTAAAAATAAAAAAAAAAAAATAAAATCTTGTCCCTGCAGACGTAACATCAACAATAAGAATTGTTTAAAACAAGAAAAATTATTTTTGTATCCTTTGATTGAAGTTATAAATTGAACATAAAATCAGTTCATACCCTAAATTAGGAATTTCTTCTTTATCCAGATTACATGTAAGGGACTCAGTGTCCTCATTTTCAAGCATTACGATTCTGTCAATTAAGATGAATGAGAGTACTGATAAAAATCAAGTGATGTGACCGCAGCTATTGCTTAATACTGCAAGTTATTTTCAGTGCTCGTCAAATCACCGCAATTTTATCTTTAAGTTTTTTTTTTTTTTTTGCATTCCTCAGGCACCGTAAGGTTCCATTTTTTTTTCGTTAATGGCTTTACCACCATTGTCACCGTCCCCAACATTATTAACATTTATGCTTATTAAAATTGTTAATATTGATGCTTATTGTTAAGTATTATTTTATGTTTCTTCTTCCTCTAAATTTGGGTTCAGATCTCTCTTCATCCTCATAAATTTATTCTCAGATCTTCGTCTTCTCTAAATTTATTTTCAGATCTTTCATTATTTTCATCATCCTCATAGAATTTATTCTCAGATCTTTCGTCTTCGCTAAATTTATTTTCGGACCTTCGTCGTATTTGACAGGCAGAATCCTAAACCCAGTATCTTGACATGCGTCTCAAGGTCAGAGGCCATTTTATGCCAAAGCCTTAAGATTTCAACAGAAAATTCTTTTATTTTTGCATCGAGCCTTAAAAAAATTTTATAGATTAGAAAGGTGCATCATTTGCACCTTGAAAGGAAAAACAGTTTAGAAAATTAGTCAAATATATTGTGGCATTTTGACTCCCGTCCCCCACACCCAAAAAAAAAAAAAAAAAAAATATATATATATATATATATATATATATATATATATATATATATATATATATTGCACTGAGACTTAAAAAGATTAATGACTTGAAAAGATGCCTCAGTTATGTTTTAAAAATGAACGAGAACTTTAGACAGTTAGTCAAAAATGTATTTACATGGCATTTTAAAATCCTTCTCCCCAACCTACTCACCCCATCCCAATATATATATATATATATATATATATATATATATATATATATATATATATATATATATATATATATATATATATATTTCATTGAAAATTAAAAAAAGTGTAATAGCAGAAAGATGCCTCAGTTATGTTTTAAAAATGAACAGAATGAGCAATTTAGACAGTTAGTCGAAATATATTGTGGCATTTTAAATCCCTCCCTCAAAAAATATATATATATGGCTTTGTGATACAGGAAAAAAAACTCAGTGTATAGAACTTTTTTAAAGTGCCAAACTATTCTCTATTGTCTGTCAAATTCAGGTGAAAAGGCATGGTTGACCTAGAATATAATGGCTGTGTATTTCAATTCGAAGGCAAACACGACATTCAAGGTCATTAAAAAATGATTGAAATAAATTACTTTAATTTTCTGACGTTATGTCCATTTTATAGTTATAATTCTATGTTGAGCAGTCAGAGCGCTCATTGTGTATAAAACTTGACCGGTTTATGGGATCTTGCGTGTAATAAATCTATTTTAAGTCAGACCTATAAATTGACCAACTAATTATAAAATCTCTCTCTTTTCCAGGTAAGATGTAATTCGACGTAAAAGGACGTAAGTTCAGTAACGTATCATTTCTCTTCTTCCTTTTGTGAGAGTTTTGTGAATCTTGCTGTTAAGAGTTTTCAAGAAAGTCTTTACTTTTTGGTTGAAAGGAACTGCTATGTAAGGTTTATTATTTTACCTAAAATATTTAGGCTCTTCAGAATATTCAAGACTGAATAGATATATATGTAAGGTGTTTTGTCATCCAGTTTCACAGTTTTTTTTCCAATTTTGTCTTGGTAAGCGTTCAGCATTGCATAACTATCTAGATTATACGTGTGCAGTGTGTTACAGTGAGGGTTTATAATACCCTTATTTGGTATCTAAATCATTCCATTCAAGACTACCCTTGTTCTAAGACCAAATGCATCTTTTGTTCTCATTGGAACATTTGATTTCCTTCGAATAGTAGAACGGGCCTAGAGCGTTCCACCTTTATGGGAATCGCACCCCGGGACTTGTTGCTAGTGAAATGAATGTCATGATGCAATAATGGGCATTCTTTGAGACATATTTCTTCAAAGCATGCCGACCTCCCAATCCTCGGCAAGCCTTTTCGATCCAGCTGCGGCCCAAGAAGACGATAACCATGGAATGGAAATAAATTTCGGCCACAGGCTAAGCGCTTTAGGACCTATAAGGTCATTCAGCGTTGACAGGGAATTGAGAGTAGAAAGTTTTGAAAGGTGTAACAGGAGAAAACCCTAGCATTTGCACTATGAAACAATTTTCAGGGAGGGTGTATAACAAGATGGAAGAAGAGAATACGAACAGAAGGTACAGTAATAGGGATGAAAGGGCTTGCAGCTAGGGGCCTAAGGAAGGGACTGCAAAAAGGGAACCAGGAATACTACAGTGCACCGCATGACGTGCGCTGATGGCACTACCTCCTAAATGGGTTATTAACCATATGATTTAATGCTTAGGCCAGGTGTAGGGAATGTTGTTCCTATTAAGGGTCTACAGGATATTCGTAGCATCATTCGTCAGCAATGCAAAACGATTAACATAGTTTCATCGTCAGTCTGTATATACAAACAATTAACTTTTTTATTAGTAACTTAAAATTAAACGTATATGGTCCTTAAGTCAGTCAGTCTTTTTGGAAGAATATCTGTTGTTGTAACCTAGGTTCTATGTAATAGGTTCTGCGTGTTTTGCCAAGAGTAAATCTTAACCTCTTCTCTGTGCGGACTTTTGTCTTCTTGTTTATGCTGTTAGGTTGCCTGACCTTATGCCAGCACGTGTTCCGACCCATTGAACAGCCGTAGGAGCAGTCACTGTATTTCCAGAGCAATCCGTGATCACTGGTGACCCTGTAATCATTTCAGTTTATAATTTGCTCCTTGGATCTAATACTTTTTAAGTTTTAAAGTCTTTCTTTTTCTGTTTATGCCTCAGGATATTTATAGAAAAATGATATGACCTTACTTAGGGTACATGTTCAAGCATGATGTCCCCACCAGTGAAACTCTTTCTCTCTCTCTCTCTCTCTCTCTCTCTCTGCGTGAACAATTCGATTTAAACACTCTGGTGGGATGTATTTGATATTGTTCACCAGGTCCGTGGTTCTCATATCTCATGTGGCTCTCTCAGGGGCAAAACCAGTATTCAGTCTTGTTTTCCTATTGTCATGCCCGAGCTAATATCCCTTCTCTTCCCATCCAGCTGCTATTTATTTACCGTGTAATTCCTCTCTCGAAAATGTTATACGCAATTAAGCACTTTAGGTACGTGTGGTCTTGTCTATAACAAAAGGTTTCTCGTGGAAAAATATTTGAAACCTTCAGTACATTGTTGAATGGGCCACACAGATCGCTGTTTTTAATGTTGTCCGTCTATTTTTATAAAACCTACATGGCAATTTAGTAGTGTATTCCCGTCACAAGTGAGTCGTCCCTCAAGCCTGGTTTAAATCAACGGGGCTAAAGTGGTGTTTTCGTGGAACGGACCCAAAAGATGTTCCCCCCTCGTGAAGTTTAGATGGTATCTCACTAGTAAGGTGAGGTCAGCACACACTATGACCCAAAAGGTGACTCCAAGATATATATATATATATATATATATATATATATATATATATATATATGTGTGTGTGTGTGTGTGTGTGTGTGTGTGTGTGTGTGTGTGTGTGTGTGTGTGTGTGTGTGTGTGTGTGTCCTTTTAAATTCTCAGAAAAGTCTTCATACTCTTCATACCCTATCACCACAAAGCCTTACATCGAAATGCAAAGAATACTGAGCAATTCTGATGTCTCTAACACGATTCGAACCGCATCCGGAGTATCTGAGCGAGGTCAAGTTCTCCAACGTAACCTCTTTTGATACAGTGATTCCCAGATTATATATATATGTATGTATATGTATGTGTATATATATACATAAATATATATATATATAAATAATCGTCTTAATTACAATGTCCTCTTAACTTACCAGATTCTTCACACTTTTGGATGCACTTGTCACTACAATTGTATACATATCTGCAAAAAACGACAAACAGATTATATATATATATATATATATATATATATATATATATATATATATATATATATATTTATATACAGTACACACACAATATATATATACATTATATATATGTATAACTGAATCACGAAAATATATGGAATTGTATATATATATATATATATATATATATATATATATATATATATATATATGTGTGTGTGTGTGTGTGTGTGTGTGTGTGTGTGTATGTATGTATATATGTATATATATATATATATATATATATATATATATATATATATATATATATATATATATATATATATATATATATATATATATATATATATATGATGTATGCTGTCTTTCTTATTACTTGGATTTGTTGGTATGTATTGCACTCATTGGAATAATAATAATATAACAGTAATAATGAAATGTTTATATTCAGAAAAAGTCAGCATATTTTGCCAGGTTTTGAGATAATTGACTGAGCTTAATCTGGTATGTTGACACAGTTAATTTTGCAAGATTGAAAAGCCAGACCTCTCAGATCCCTCGCAACATATTTACATTTAATTTGAAATAATTTTCTCATTCCTTACATTTCAGAAATTATAGCAGTAATTTGTAATGTTTTTATTTTTGCAACTTAGCTCATTTTATTAAAGTGTATCGCCTTCCGCCAGCTAATATTCATATGGCGATTTGTAAATTGGTCTCTGTGTTTATAGTTCACGCTGAGGCTATGGGTAATTTCAGTGAACTGATTAATCTGAATATGTAAAAATAATTAGAAACAGATTAATTTGGCTTTTCGTACCAGTTTTTTGCGCCATTTATTGATACTAATTTCATTCCGCTGGTGGTTTTCAAACTCGTCTCCTGTCTAATTCCTTCGTTTGTTATTTGTGTTTACTCAGTCTCTGTATCGTTCGAGTTATTTCCTAATATTATCACGAATTTATCAGATGCCTTCTTTGAATTTTATCCCTAAATTTTTATTGTATGTCTTGCCTTTCCATTTTGGGATTTTTTTTTTTGTCATGAGCTTTACAAATCCTGATCTTTTTACTCAAGTCAGAGATTTCCCCTGGGTGTAGTGCCGTCAGTGCGCCTCATGCGGTGCACTGTAGGCAAAACTTTACGTTCTTTGCAGCGTCCTTCCTTAGGCCCTAGCTGCAACCCCTTTCATTCCTTTACCGTGCCTCCTTTCATATTCTCTTTCTTTCATCTTACTTTACACCCTCTTCTAACTGTTGATTGATAGTGCAACTGCAGAGTTTGCCTCCTGTTGCACCTTTCAAACCTTTCTACTGTCAATGTCCGTTTCAGCGCTGAATGACCCCGTAGGTCCCAGTGCTTGGCCTTTGCCTAAATTCTATATTCAATTCAAGATCTCCGCATTCTCGAAATAATGAGATTAAACGCGTGCCTTACAAATACTGAAGAGGTATTCTTCCTCTTGTCGAAAATGCGCGAGAATTTGTCCCATTCTCCCCCTCCCCAGGCTGGCTCAAGATTTCTTGTGTCTACGCCAATTTCTATTTAACCAAAAACTGTTGTGATTGCTGGGCAAAGAAACATCTCTTTTAACCGTGAAATATCTCTTCTTCTTCTTCTTTTTTTAACCGTGAGGAAATGTTGCTGTAGCTTGTATGTGCGATACTCCTTTGTGCCTGTTTGAGCGCAGCGATAATCTAGAAGGTTGCTCTGGAGGACTTGGTAAACGTGTCAATTGATGATGTGATTATATGTTGCCGGAGGCGATGCAGATTCGTTTTCGCCTGAATTTGGCTTCGTGTTCACAGAACCGCTGCTGGCCCTTAAATGGAGGAGACATCATGATTCAGAGAAACCAAAATACTTACCGCGTTTCGTCCTTCCCTAATTACTGATTGATTAATATACCTCACCTTTATCAAAAGCATTCTCTAAGAAAGAGACTGGTCGTGAGACGATGACATACCATATACAACTCAAACACGATCTTTTTTTTTACACGGTCTTTATCGGGAGAGAGCGATAAGACAGACAAGAGACACCTCTCCGAGAGAGCCAAGCGGCGTTGTTGTACGTCCCTCCTGCTGCTGCTGTCTTTTTCAGAGGTTCAGTTGCCTTTGGTGAATCGTGTCGTGAAGAAGGGTGTCTTAGTGCGGAAGGTGTCTTGGCACTTAGCTAACCTACCTTCCTCCCTCCTCCTCCTCCTCCTCTTCTTCTTCTTCTGCTTCTTCCTCTTATTGTACTTTTTGAGAAAGTTTTTTTCTCACATCGGGGAAATCTCTCCGTGTGAATTTCGTCTCGCTTTTGTGGCTCAGTGGTGTGTGAAAATGGGGAAAAGTGGAGACGTTACGACGACAAGATTCCATGTTGCGACATTGACTGTTTGTTGTCTTACAGAATCTTGCTGTATGTCACGGAGGTTGAATTACAAGAGACTAAATTAATGAAGTTTATCCCAGTTTTTTTCAAACAAATTCACTTCCCGTATTTGTGTATGCTTCACACACACACACACACACACACACACACACACACACACACACACACACACACACACACACACACACACTCACAGCTTTCAAATGTGGACACTTATAATTACTGTCTCACACTATCTCTCTCCCTTTCTCATGATAATATTAATTTTTAACGCGGATGGGAAAAAGGCAGTGAAGCGCGCATGCGTACGAGTGACTGCGGTGATTTCTACATATTTGAAATTTAGGCTAGTGTGCTTCTCTCGACACATTACCTTTCCGGAAGCCTCGATATTTCGTTAGATTTAACTTTGGATCTTGATTCTTAATCTTTCACGTCGGTGATAGTATACAGAAGTCGTTTACTCAAATAAGGCAGCTCACTCGAGTGAAAGTGAAGATATGTAAGAATATAAAAATACATGTAATAACGTTAAAATGATGTAGAAGGTTTGGAGACCGTAACAGCTGCTCGATCCTCTAATTCATCCATGTTGTGGCCTACATCTATCAACATGACCATTCACAGTGATAGTGTACTGTTGTAGTGACTTCACTCATTGTGATGGTGCCATCCCTTTGTGGTAAGGAGAGGAGTTGACATCAGGAAGTCAGCTCATTCTGACATCATTGGTCAAGAAGTGAACTTCGTGAACAGTTGATGACACCTTGTTTAGATATACAGGTATTTTTTCCTTTATTTTTTTTTATAAATCTTCCTGACTGTCTGTTTCAGAAACTGTTTCTCGTACCTTTGAACCCCATGACATTAACTCAGCACATGACGATGACTGCAAACACCAGGAAGCTTAGCGCAAGACGAGTCAGAGATTCCTTGCAAGCAAGCGACAATGTCCTGTTATGATAATTATTATTCCGACTCTGAAACACTCGTTGCTTCGACCAAAGGAGGAAAATGCTTCAAAAGAAATGAAGTCACTTGAAGAGGGCGTTGACCCTAGTGCGCTTGAGCAGACATCTTATCCTAGTGTATTGATATGAATCTAGAAGGTGGTTTTTTGTGAAGTTTACAACATTTTCAGGTATGATGAGGGTGGTGTGGTGTTTAGGTAGAGAGCGAAAACCTTACTCCTTTGGTAAAGTGCGTTTATTAGTTGAAACAAAAACCATTTGAAAAGGCATAATTTAAATGAGCGAGGCATATAACGACAGCACAGCAACTGTACAATTCTTAAAATTTTCAGTACAAAGTATGCTTGCAGTTTTAAAATGGAACTGACGAGATTTTCGGTAGAAAAACTGCTCAAAGGATTTCTAAACTGAAATACTGGCAGTATGGTTACAAGATATATGGCTTACTCTATCCACATTCATTATTGTCCTTTGAAATTTATGGAGACAGTATCAACACCTTGGCATGAGATCAAAGCAAGACCTCGAATTCCATCCCGCCTGTGTTTACATTTTGAGACTTGGGCCACACAAGTATAGTCTTCTTAGTGAAGTGCAAAGGCAGGACAGAAGTTAGTGAACTTGGTGACAGCAGTCATATGGAGAAGCGTATGATCCCAAATGTGTCAACTGTGGAGGAGGGCATGCTGCCACCAAAAAAAAAGTGACGTATGATTTTGAGAATAACTCTTTTTACCTGTACAAACGATCGAGGTGAAACATGCTAAGAGGTCACTGTAATACTCCTTGCAAGGGAAAGGAACATGGCTGAATGGAATCAAGATCTCAGATTGATAAATCCATTGCTTTGCTATTTCGTAACACCCACCATGGCTGAACATTCCACGCCCAAAAAGAGGCCCTTATTCCCAAAAGTTGCTTTTCTGATTCTTTCAAAAATGTAATCGCGTGCTGCCGGCCACGAGAGCCACCTGTGATAAAAATGTTCTCAAATATCCAGACATACTATAGTTGTTAATCCATAAAAATCTCATAATACCATGTCGCTAAAATGGTGAAAAAATCCAGTGGTGTAAGTGTGAATATAATTTAGAAATATATACACAAAAGGGAGCTTTCTAAACCCTGCCCGATTCCCCTTCTCAATCTCGAAAACTCTCGTTTGTGTTTAGATTTCTAATAGATATATTTACACTTGCACCACTGTGGATTTCGTCATCGTAATTGTTGGTCCTGTTAACAAACAAACTGACCAAAAACATTGCACACTTCACGAAAGTAATTATTTTGTGTCTTCATCTCCAAGAGGGACCTACTTGTCCTTCTCTTGATGGACCTTCACTGGGTTTCATCTCCAAAATGACCATCTGGTGGATGCTGGTCAAATCTCCTCAGTTCCTCAGAGAGATCATTAGCTAATTCTTTGGTCTCCTCTTAGGGACTAGATTCTCATCTGTCATCCAGTGTCACTGTCGAAGGCTGAAGATAAAGTATACCTTGGCCACAGGAGGTTTTCTTGCATCTCAACGTTTATCCAGATTATGGAGGTAGACCATTACTCATTGTTAGCCATGGTATCCAACTAACACAATTTCGCCTGCAATTTTCTTTTTAGCGGACCATAAATATCCACAGCCGATATCATTGAAGCCGATCTTGATTGGCGAAAGCTCTTGGTGCTTACCACCAATCAGAGGTGACGAATCAGATTTATATCCAGATTTCCAGTCGAGCTGAAATGTTTATGAACCCATATCTTATTAGACTTGGTTTTTTCATTCATGAAGTTTGTACTCGCTGATTTTATTGCGTGGTTACCATGAGTGTTCAGGATGACAATTTTGGATTTTCGTCACGATAACAGTACTTGAAAATTTATAAGGAGGTGATGTGTTTGGTCTCTACTGTTACAGTACATCGACCAATCAGACTGTAGTGGTATTATTAAAAATCTCTCTTTAGAGGAAGTGTACGTCTGAGGAGATGTCAGGAGCAATCCCAGAGGAAACCACATGTCGTCAGTCATGAATAACTTAAGAGATAATGTGAAATATTGAGAGCCAAACTCATATGCATGCCCAGACCAGTAAACATTGTCTACTGATTCATCTCTACGTGGTGAAGACTCATTCACTGATTTCCTCAATCGGTGATTCTAGTCTGGGGGTGATCGATGACAGATATTCCAGCCATCACTTTCCAATAATTGCCGGTGTTGCTCAAAATCCCCTGCAGCATCTGTGCTACCGAAGTGGAATATTGAAAGATTGATGGAATAAATTCACCAGAGAAACAACATTTCGTAGAGACTCTTTCTGTCGGATTCCCATTGATAGCTGATGCCAGAGAGAGCAACTTGACGCCACTCCAAATGTATCAGTCGTTTTGTCGGTTCTGAAAACGAGAGGAAATTTTTGTGCAATAATATATAGGTGGAATCGTGGGTATCATGTAGCACATGCGGCAGTGAGGAGCGAGATGGTACTTTGATAGCAGGTGTTATTCAAGAGTGAGATATCTCTGTGTATTTAGTTGCAAGGTTTTTACTGGTGCTTTCTCGTTAGTTACAAAGACCGCGTCTCATGTCCATTCTTTAAATGAGAGGGCCTTAGTTTTAATCGTTTTCAGAAACATATTCTCTCTCTCTCTCTCTCTCTCTCTCTCTCTCTCTCTCTCTCTCTCTCTTTAAAATGCAAAGGCCATGTCTTGTGGCTGGCGTGTAGATATTCTCTCTCTCTCTCTCTCTCTCTCTCTCTCTCTCTCTCTCTCTCTCTCTCTCTCTCTCTCTAAATGTAAAGTCCATGTCTTGTGACTGGCGTGTAGATATTCTCTCTATCTCTCTCTTTAACTTAAAGTCCAAGTCTGTGAAGATATTCTCTCTCTCTCTTTTAACTGTAAAGTCCAAGTCTTGTGACTGGCGTGTAGATATTCTCTCTATCTCTCTCTCTTTAACTGTAAAGTCCAAGTCTTGTGACTGGCGTGTAGATATTCTCTCTATCTCTCTCTCTTTAACTGTAAAGTCCAAGTCTTGTGACTGGCGTGTAGATATTCTCTCTCTCTCTCTCTCTCTCTCTCTCTAAATGTAAAGTCCATGTCTTGTGACTGGCGTGTAGATATTCTCTCTATCTCTCTCTCTTTAACTGTAAAGTCCAAGTCTTGTGACTGGCGTGTAGATATTCTCTCTATCTCTCTCTCTTTAACTGTAAAGTCCAAGTCTTGTGACTGGCGTGTAGATATTCTCTCTCTCTCTCTCTAAATGTAAAGTCCATGTCTTGTGACTGGCGTGTAGATATTCTCTCTATCTCTCTCTCTTTAACCGTAAAGTCCAAGTCTTGTGACTGGCGTGTAGATATTTTTTTTCTCTCTCTCTCTCTCTTTCTAAATGTAAAGTCCATGTCTTGTGACTGGCGTGTAGATATTCTCTTCTCTCTCTCTCTCTCTCTCTCTCTCTCTCTCTCTCTCTCTCTCTCTCTCTCTCTCTCTCTCTCTCTCTCTCTAAATGTAAAATCCAAGTCTTGTGACTGGTATGTAGATATGAAGGCCATTTAAATTTGCCTTTTCATGGAAGACAGAGCCCACTGCCTTTGTTTTTTAATAAAGGCAAACACACTTCCCTGGTCTTTCTTTTTTTAGATACAAGGGCAACTCTCTCTCTCACTTTTATTGTGGTAATACTTTGAGACGTCTATGAGAAGCGCTTGGGACACCATACTAGCGTTAGCTTCTTTTTTTTTTTTTTAAATTGTCATCGCAAAACTTCCGTGTCTTCAGCGACGACCTCGGAAATAACAACTCCGCATTCCTCCAGGTTTTCTGAATGCTTCAGTTTATTTAATTTTCCTTAATCTTTATCAGTATACCTGTTAATCGAAGTTCATATTTTTTCAGTCACGATTACTGACATAACTCTTGTTTATCTGGTGCGGAAAATTGTGGCTTCGATAAAACTTGAATATCCGTCGTCTCTCTCACTATCAGCTCCAATAAATATTTATAACGGCATTAATAAAAATATTTATTTGGTCAAAATTCGTCATTACGCCGCTGTACATGAAGTCCGGATTGGCATGGAATTCACTTCAGCTCCGTAAATATTTATAACGGCATTAATAAAATTATCTTGCATGGTGAGAGATATTTCAATGTTTTCAGGCAAACTGGGTGAATCCGTCACAATTTATTACGCACTTCATGTGCAACATCAAATTTCGTAATCATGTTGCGTCACTGCACTTCAGCTCTTGAATTGAAGTAATCCCTAATTTCATAACTTTTCATATCAATAATAGTCTGCCGTTCTGTGTCTCGCATGTACATTTCTATTAGCGGGATACTATCGAGAATTCCTTAAGCACACTAGCCATCAAACACACACACACACACACACACACACACACTCTGGTTGAATTCATTCAGAGGCCTACTAGCAGAGCGGAGCTGTGGCTATAGGAACGGTCTAGGTCTTTTCATTAAGTAAATTGCCAACTGAAATCACTGTAGTACTTGTTACTCATTTATTGTTAGACTCTTCTGTTTGGCTGCCAAACATTACTCGGTGTCACATTGCCATACAAAAGTGTCACAATCGACTTATCTGTTTGTTTTTGTGGTCGGAAGGTAAACCTCAGATAGCGATTTGCTCGGACACTATTCGGCGTACCAGGGTGAGTGAGGAATCTTGTGATATAAAAAAAAAGTGCATTCGAGAATGGCAGTGTTGTTTGGGCAGGAGCGAGGCCACTTAGAAATGCAGACCGTCTCGGAGAGAAGAGTACTCTGAACAAGTGTGAAAAGTAGGTAACTGAATCAGAACAATAACGCTTGAAATAAAATGTCTCCAGGAAAGCCTCGTAGAGCAACGAGAATCAGTGACGTTACCGGAATATACTGTATACATAGTGTGAATTCATTTTTTCTTCGTCGTAACTGTTCACATCTGAACGGCGATCATGCTCTCCCGCATCAAGAAGAGAGTGGAAAATCGCAAAAGCGACCGGAAGGTCAATTTCCAGTGCGATCAAACCACAGACTCACCGGAGTCCTCGTCATCGGCCTCTTCCCCGACCGGTGCTACAGGCAGCGTCCAGAATGGCAGCGTCGATAGCTGCGGTGGTGTCGCCGCAACTCCTCCTGCTGCTGCGCCTCCCGTAGGATCTAATGGCAGCGGATCCGACCCGAAGGAAAGATTGAGCGCCGACGCCGCCTCCGAGAAGGTGAGCACCGCCGTTGAAGTAAGTTTGACCCCGAGGATTTCGGGGGCAAGATCTTGCATAAATCCATTAATGTTCGATTGTGAGGCGGCATAATATTACGGTAATGGTGTGTGCCCCTTCTGAAGCGTGTTAAGTGATTGCTTTGTCAGTTTTAAAGTGGCGACTGTGAAGTCGATGTGGAACATTCAGTGTAGATTATAATCTTGATTATGTACCTTAAATGAACATGACTGAAAAAATTCCTTAGTGTTCCATATAAATCAGTTTTTTTAGGATATTGGTGACAGACATTCAGTGTAGATTATAATCTAGATTATTTACATTTAATGAACATGGCGGACAAAAAATTCTTTAGGGTTCCATATAAATCAGTTTATGTGAATCAGTTTTGCTAGGATATTATTGACAGATATTCAGTATAGATTATAATCTAGATTATTTACATTTAATGAACATGACGGAAAAAAATTCCTTAGTGTTCCATATAAATCAGTTTTGCTAGGATATTATTGACAGACATTCGGTATAGAATATAATCTAGATTATTCACCTTTAATTAACATGACGGAATAAAAAAGTCCCATAGTGCATCATACTTTTGCCAGGATATTATTGACAGCCTTTGAAAGTAATTTCTGGCCGACGGGAGGGGCAACACCATGTCCTTTTATAGCCCAGGCCGTAAGAAAAAAAAATTAAGAATCCTAAAATAAAAATGGAGGGAAAGAATAATAAATAATAGGGATTATTATTAATCTTTAGAAACTTGAATGAATTCTCTGGCGCTTGGCACTACAAGCCTTCGAGACAGACCCTGTCTCCTCTTAGCTACGTTTTGCAAGGCCGGCCATTACATCGATTGGCCTACCTTTTAGCACTCATGCAAGAGCACAGTTTATCAATCCCAAGGTTAGAGTACGTACGCGGCGACGGAGTGGTGACGGCTGAGTGTACGTCCGTCCGTACTCGGTACGTACAGTTTCCTTGACCATGCAAAGCACGCTGATATGCTCCCGTAAAGGGAGTATTGCTGTCGGTGCACCTCACGTGGTGCATTGTAGGCATTCCCTAAGGTCCTCTCTGCAGCGTGCGTCTCTTCGGCCCCTAGCTGTAACCTTTTTCATTCTTTTGCTGTACCTCCATTCATATTCTCTTCCTCCCATCTGACACTCCTCAACCTCCTCTAATAGTTTCATAGTTCAACTGCTTTGAGGTTTTCCTCCTGTTACGCCTTTCAAACCACCTTACTCTCAGTTTCCCATTCAACACTGAATGACCTCATAGGTCCCAGAGCTTGGCCGTTGGTATAATTCCAAGCCGCGCTGATATTCATAAAGAGATTTATTCTCGCATTTTCATTCCGTTCGCGGAAAGTGATTCACAATGAGTAAATTGTCGTGAAATTAACTCTGCAATCATTTGCACGTCAGCTGTGTCGGTATTTTCGTGATGGTTTGGACAAAGTCTGGTTAATCATGAGGTTTATATATACATATGTATATATTTTGCTCCTTCTTCAGACATTATCATATACATTGTCTTCACGCAAGTTAATTCACACGAAGAGAAGAGGAAAATAGATGGTTATTATGGTTGTCGCTGAATTACAGCCTTGCGTAAATAGAACAGATTAGTTAATATCACAATTTTGTCTATTAGAGGAGGACAAAGAACGCCACCGAAGGGTTATTCGAATTTTGTCTTGACTCAGAAATCAAAATATTATTAAAAGATGATAAATTACGTAAGTTTTCGTACGTTCTTAGACGAATAAAAATTCTGGGCCCCATATGGATTTCAAAGTGCCTCGTGACGTCACTGTATTATTAAATAACTTCTCTCTGATCGTAATGGTGCGATTGGTACCATCGCTGGTTCTCAACCAGGGGTTGGGTTCGATCTCGGAGTTGGGCGATGAAAAAGTCGGTTTGGGCGATTAAACTTAGAGCAGTGTTCCCGTATTAACCTAAACAGTTAGTTATGTATCTGGCTGTTAGCAGAATATCGTGAGGCGAAGCTGTGGAGAGAGAGAGAGAGAGAGAGAGAGAGAGAGAGAGAGAGAGAGAGAGAGAGAGAGAGAGAGAGAGAGAGAGAGAGAGTTAACATACGTGAGTGCTCAATGCTCCTTCAAAATGCTTAACATCATCACATAGTTAAGAACGGAAGGACCTCGACGAGCTAATCCTCTTTTCCTTCCATAAATAAATGATACTATACATACATATTATATGTGTATGTATACATAATGTATTTATGTATATTTGTGTATGTGTATATATATACATATATATACTGTATAAATATATATATATATATATATATATATATATATATATATATATATATATATATAATATATATATATATATATATATATATATATATATGTGTGTGTGTGTGAGATAGAGAGAGAGAGAGATATTTTGTTTCGCGCTTTTGACAGAAGTCATTTGGTCATAAACCGTCTCATAATAGGCCCTTGAAGTCATAATAAAACAAAACAGTGCATTGTGTGAATAGCGAAAGATGAGTAATGCAGTATCGGGTTACTGTCAGTCAAGAGATAATAAACTTCACTTCCTAAAGTGATTGTAAGTTATCTTGTTATCGCCACCCTTATCCTTAACTGATTTTTGAAGCCCCTTATCGGCCCTCATCGCTGTTGGTAGTTAGTTAATGATTTTGTGGGTTAATAAGCTCTTCTGTCGCTTAACTCATTTGAACAGATGTCACTCGATTTTCGCTGCTTCTCGATCGAAGACTTCACTTAAGTCTCATTAAAGTTCAAGCGAAGATGCAATGCATTACTACCTAATACTATTCTCCTTGCATTTTAATACATTTTATCTGTTTATTAATTTCTTTTTCTTTTTTGATAAGCGAGATCTCTTCTTTCTGTATTTCCTTTACCTCTTCTTACTTCTTCATAATGAACACCTTAATATTCTTTGAAGCTTGAATTTCAAGTCAGTGGCCCCTTTGGTGGGCTTGTTCTGTATGAATAGGATTCATCTTCTGAATAATAATAATAATAATAATAATAATAATAATAATAATAATAATAAGAAGAAGAAGAAGAAGAAGAAGAAGAAGAAGAAGAAGAAGAATAAACTGAGTGTATTTCAAACTTACCCCCTTTTCGTCCGTGCATAAATCAGTAACGAATTATTGGCAAAAAGATGATCAATAATCTAGTATTACTAACCCCCATATACGGACACATGGCCAAAGCATGCTTCAAAGAGAGGTACAGCATATTGACTCAGTCTCTTACCTGTGACTCACTTAAATTGCTGACGTCATCGAGCTGTGGGTGGCGAGGAGGGCTTACCTGCCCCCGAACACGTTGGGAATGAGGATCGGACCCTTTACTAATGGGAAGGGAGATATACTGTGGCTGGATCACAATAGATTGGGAGGTGGTGTGCGTGCGTATATGTATATGTGCGTGTGTGGCGTAGAGGTTTTTTTGTATTGCATAGATTACTGGGGAACACTTGAAGGAACTTCGCAAGTTATAATGTTTTAGGAATTGTGTGTGTGTGTGTGTGTGTGTGTATGTGTGTGTCGATAAGGATTTTTGCTATGTCCTAATGGATTGCGTTGGAAAACGCCAAGGGATGTTGATAACACTTTACTTTATACTGGTTTACTGGTTGGAAAGCTAATTATTATTATTATTATTATTATTACTATTATTATTATTATTATTATTATTATTATTATTATTATTATTATTTATTGTGTGCAGTAGTGTATAACAAATAAAAAACCATCAACTCAACTTTGCACTTCATACAGAAAATATTATACTTTTATGCTAAAGCCTCTGTTAGAGTTTTTCTATCTCTCTCACCTTGTCTCTCAGTATATGCATGGTATCAGTCTGCATTTAAGAATGTAGAAGAAGAAGAAGAGGAAGAAGAAGGAGGAGGAGGAGAGAGAGAGAGAGAGGACTGTGCATTAAAGTAATCCAACACTTTTCAAACCTCTGTGAATACCTAATCACACTAACTTGAAGTAAAAATAAAATAGTTTCACAAGACACGCAAGGGAACCGCCACGTGTTTTACGACGTCAAAGTCGATGCAACTCAGCCACCGGTTTTATTTTACAGAGAATTCCAAATGGAAAAGAATCACGTGACGTGAATCTAGATAGTGATTGAATCACAGCGAGTGATTATGATTCACCAAATGATGCATCAAGCATTAAGCCAGGACTTGAAACTTAATGATTCAATTCTACGATTTGTGCCGTGAATCTGAACTAGTAAGTTAATAGGAATTTTTGTGCCAAGAATCTAGACTAGTAAGTTAATAAAATTTTTGTCCCATGAATCTAAATTAGTAAGTTAATAGGAATTTTTGTGCCAAGAATCTAGACTAGTAAGTTAATAAGAATTTTTGTCCCATGAATCTAAATTAGTAAGTTACTAGAATTTGATGTAGCGTTATCTATTTTATCACTTATTTATCTAGTGCTTGGTCCAGTGTGATGCAGTTCTTTGTATATTCAAGTAACTTATCACCTCTAATCCTTATCATTTCTATCATTTGTAACGAAGCAGCGATGCGTACTCGGTGCCAACTCCCACGGGACTTTGATACAAAGACTATCGGATGATTGACAGCCGAGTAGTGATTTGAGCGCAGCTGTATTCTTTGGCTGATTGATCGCGATAATTGTGTGTCTCTCTCCCGCAGTTTCTGATATCCTGTAGTGGTATGAAGTACCTATAAGTACTTTCTGGTATTTTTGTTATGGATTTTTTTAGCGTTGGGCAGCTCTTCGTTGGGCGAGTCGGTAGAGTTGCGAGTCTCCGGCCGGCTAATGAAGGGTTAGAGGAATTTGTTTCTGGTGGTAGAAATCCATTTCTCTATAATGTGGTTCGGATTCCACAATAAGCTGTAGGTTCCGTTGCTAAGTAACCAGTTGGTTCTTAGCCACGTAAAATAAGTCCAATCCTTCGGGCCAGGCCTGGAGAGCTGTTAATCAGCTCCGTGGTCTGGTAAAACTAAGGTATACTTAGCGTTGGGCGTCAGTGCCCTCCACGTGGTGCACTGCAGGCGTACTGAAGGTTCTTTGCAGTGTCCCTTCGGCCCCAGCTGTAACCTCTTTCATTACTTTTACTGTACCTTCGTTTATATTTTCTTTCTTCCATCTGACTTTCCACTCTATCTATCAACTGTTTCATAGCCCAACTGCGGTTTTACTCCTGTTACACCTTGGTAACCTATTACTCTCAATTTCCGTTTCAGCGCTGAATGACCTCATAGGTCGCAGCGCTTGGCCTTGCCTAAATTATATTCAATTCCAAAGTAAATTTGACCAAATATGCATATATGCTGTAAGTAATTCATACGTCAGTACAACTTCATGCTGACCTGTGATGCAGTATGTACTGAAGATTCCAACGTATTATTAACGTATGAATGTACGTACAGAAATTATCTTACACTTTCACGTGCATTTACAAATACGCAGAGGGTGTGTCTGAGTATGTAGTAGAAGATTCTGAGGTAAAATTTTACACGGGAATATACATACATATGCGGGCGCGTGTAGGGGGCTCATGATGGGAATGTAATGAAGATTCAAGGGTAAACTTTGCGTATAAATCATCTCTCTCTCTCTCTCTCTCTCTCTCTCTCTCTCTCTCTCTCTCTCTCTCTCTCTCAGACCAAGAAAATGCCATTTACATATCTGTAAAGTTTATGGGCATGTGATGAAAATCTCAGGGAAAATTTGACCTATGAATATACACACGTATACATGCATATTTGTTTGTTTATGCCAAACTCAAAACTCAGAGAGTGCTTTTTATACACCGGTGAAGTTCACGGTAAACTAAAAGTTTATAATAGATTCGATTACATAAGGTTGTCAAAAGATCTGGCATTTCCAAAACATATGAAAAGCCCCAAATTATTCAGGAAGGTTAAAAAAATTGTAATGATTCTGAATATTTATTGAGATTACACATAAATGTATGAGTGATTTCCACAAGCAATAGTCTGACAAGCGACGGAAGAGGTAGCCATTGCACGAGTTTAATTATAGACAAGAAAGGAAAATCAAAGTTGTTGTTATTCAGATACTTTCAAGAAGATCAAGAGAGCTGTTTGCAAGACTTATAAAAAAAGGAATCTTTGAATAATTTAATTTTCTTGGTATATCACGCGTGAAAAAGTTTCCAAGTCCATAATTTTAATCACATAACTGCCCCACCTCAGTTGGACTTATCAAAGTTCTGTCACAACTCTGAAGCAGTTTTAAGCTTGATTGTTGAATATAGTTTAGAAATTATTCATTTCATACGCAGACAAACTTTTTATAAACTGTGCTTAATGTCATGTATTATAAGTGTATGTGATTGATTAATGGATGTTCGTGCCGACTAAGTTTTGAACGATACCGCTGAATTTTCATCCTTCAATTCCTATTTCGTAGCTTTTTCGAAAGGAATACGGTAATGATTATTGTCATACATGCATTTATTCATGGATAACACGTACAATTTTTGCAGCTCTTCCTAGAATTCTGTTAAGTCGGCAAAATATTTATCAACTTTAAAAGGTGACAGTCTGGTTTTCAGTTGCTGTTAAAGATTTGTCATTATTTAGTTTAGTTTGTCATCGTTTGGCAGGTAGGATTCCGCCAATTTTGGCTTCGCATAGGACCACTGCCAACATAGGAACAACAAAGGTGTTGCCAATATGTGCACTGTCGACAGACATTGCCAATATAGTACTGCCTAAACACACTACCAATTAGGGCATTACTTAAGACATTATCAGCATGGGCACTGCTTACAGACATTGCCAATATAGTACTGCCCTAAATGCATTACCAATATAGGCACTGCTTACAGACGCTGTTAACATGGGCTGCCTATAGACACTGCCAACATGGGCACTGCCTATAGACACTGCCAGTATAGCACTGCTAAACTCACTACCAGTAAAGTCACTCCTTACGGATATTACCAACATGGGCACTGCTATAGACACTGCCAGTATAGTACTGCCCCTAAACTCACTACCAAGAAATGCATTGCTTAAAGACACTGCCAACATGTGCACCGTCTGAATACACTGCCAGTATGGAAACTGCCTACTGCAGCATAGGCTCCACATAAAATCACTGCCAACATAGGCACCACCCAAGCCGTAGACGGGGTGGATGCTTTAAGATTCAGTGCAAGTTTCACCTATCTTCATTTCACTCGTCATGTCCTTTGTTTTTGCAGCTTGCAGCGATCGATTATTATCTCTCTCTCTCTCTCTCTCTCTCTCTCTCTCTCTCTCTCTCTCTCTCTCTCTGTGCTAAGGAGTGCTTTTATGTCTGTAACAGAAAACAAGCATGACAGTACAAAAGGACAGCTGTGTGTCACCTGTGTCACGCAACGGTGCAATCAAGAATTGAGAGAGAGAGAGAGAGAGAGAAGAGAGAGAGAGAGAGAGAGAAGTGTGTTGATAAAGGAGTAATATTAAATGTAACTTCTCCTCCAAAGAAAGCACAAGTAAGTCATGTACTCGAGCATATATCTTCGTACAGTTGTGTGTGTGTGTGTGTGTGTGTGTGTGTGTGTGGGTTCGAGAGAAGGCAGGTAAGGGGGGGGCGGACGGCGAGGGAGCGTGAATATAGCCAGATGCTGATAATCTTAGAAGAAAACAAAGCAACCACGCCGTACTGTGCGGTACATATGTTGCCAGATCATCAGACAATAATAGTTACTGAAATGCTTTAGAAGCCAGGTTTATGAGTCTGCGGACTTGCCCGGTGGTGTAGCTTGAAAAAGGACGCTATCTCGCAGTCATGAAAAGGGGATAATTCATACACATGTAAAATATTTCGTTCTGTGTGAATTCAGCGTTCGATCCACCGCTGGTCTGATGTCGAGAGACCTCTGTCTGCTATTTTCGTGCGTTTTGCCACATTTATTTTGTAAATAATGCCTCTGCGAGGGAATTCATTGCTCCATGCATGGGAATTTTGTAGATTTGCTTTATTCTTTAATTAATGTGTCTGTTGCTGAGTATAAAATTTTCCATAGAATAATAATGTTATATATATTTTTTCAATTTTCACATAATGTTGTCATTCTAACACTTGTTTCATTGTCCCCTTCTTTCCTATTGTTTCTTTATTCCTGTTTCTCGTGTATTCTATTGCTAGTTCCTCTGACCTGACTTCTTAGCATGAGATTCGAGGACACTCTCCCCCTTAGAATGATGTTCAATGGATTTCCTTCTTAAAATTAAGTTTAAGGATTTTTTTTTTTGTCTCTTAGAATGAGGTAGGAAGACACTTTTCTTACCGTGTAGAATGACTATGGAAGACATTCTCCCCAATTAGAATGAGGTTCGAGGGCTATTCGTCACTTAGAATGGGGTTAGAAACCCATTATTCTCTTTGAGTGAGGTTGAGGACATTCTTCCGCTAGAAAGAGTTTCAAAGACATTGCTTTTTATCAACCCTTTCTGGTATTAACTGCTTGCAGTGTTAATCCTGGCCTTTCATTATTATTATTGAGAGAGAGAGAGAGAGAGAGAGAGAGAGAGAGAGAGAGAGAGAGAGAGAGAGAGAGAGAGAGACTTAAGAATTATCACAAACTATAAATGCTTAACAACAAAATGATTGAGGTTCAGAATAAATAGATGCTATAAATTTGTTATGTATGTCATCATACAAAACACGAGATTCCGTATAAAAAGCATCGTACAATGATATTCTAAACGACGTACAGAAAATGAATGAGAGGCAGGCTTTTGGAGAAGTGATGCCCTGTCAGGTAAGGGCATTTAAAGGATGCCGCGAGATTGCAAGACCATTTGTTTTGCCTGTACCACTCCGGGTTAGGATGGCTGCTAAGTTTGCAAATCAACGCTTGCAACTGCGTGCTCTTGTTTGATGGAAGTTGCAGCGTTCATTATCTGTTAACATGATAGTGGATGTTTATACGTTCTCTCTCTCTCTCTCTCTCTCTCTCTCTCTCTCTCTCTCTCTCTCTCTCTCTCTCTCTCTCAGGTAATTGATTCCTTGTGGCTATTACAATTACATATATATCTGGTAAAAAGTGACCAGTAGAGTCTATATGTTAGTGGATGTTTACATTCTCTCTCTCTCTCTCTCTCTCTCTCTCTCTCTCTCTCTCTCTCTCTCTCTCTCTCAGGTAATTGATTCCTTGTGGCTATTACAATTACATATATATCTGTAAAATGTGACCAGTAGATTCTTCTACATGTTAAGTGTATGTTTACACATTCATTTCTCTCTCTCTCTCTCTCTCTCTCTCTCCCCGGTGTCAGTTCTTGATGATGAAGGGACGATGTTAGCTCCTTGCCTTAAAATCTCAGTAGCACACTTCTGTTACCTTAAAGACTGAATTATTTCACCCGTTGTCAGTCGACTGTTTTTGGGCTGACGTGGGGCGAAGAGAACAACAAATCAAAACGTATCGAGTATGAAAAATGGTGGGTGGAGGTAGAGGACATCCTCCTGGACGAGTTAATCCCCCTCCCTCCCCCCCCTCCAAGGCGGAAATCCCTCGTCAGAAATTCTCCATGAAAACTGACAACGAGACTAAATGCATTTCCGGGTATTCAGGTCAACCCGTTTTGTTCGTAGGAACGAGTCCTTTGTGCTTGGCGCGCCGTGGGAGATACAGAGGATTGCGTAGGCACTCCTACTGCATGACGTCACCAACCTACAGGTTGCAGGCTGCTGGTGGGCACTGGCAGGATAATTTCCAGTCCGCATTGGCAGGCGTTTCTCATTGCCGTTTAGAGATATCGAAAGAGCTGTTTTTTTATCCCCTGTAGCTGAGTAGTGCCGTCAGTGCACCTGTAGACATTACTTATTGCGGTTCTTTGCAGCGTTCCTTCGACCCCTAGCTGCAGCCTGTTATTCCTTTAACTGTACCTCCGTTCATATTCTCTTTCTTCCATCTCACTGTCCACCTTCTCCTAACAATTGATTCATAGGGCAACTGTGAGGTTTTCCTCCTGGTACACCTTTCAAGCCATCTTACTGTCAGCATCCGTTTCAGCGCTGAATGACCTCATATGTCACAGGGCTTGGCCTATGTCCTAAATTCTATATATTCTAAACGGTTTTATACAGCACTAGTCGAGTACGTTTTGTAGTCCATTATTCACAAATATTCTTATTAAGACTCATCTAGCTTAACCTAGGTGATGACTGGTCTATACTTCATAAACCATATATTTACCAAAGTCATCGTTGCGTTATCTTAGAATGAATTAATGTCCTTGCAATATCGCAACGAATTTGCAAATGCCGTTCGTTTATTGGTCAACATGTCCACAACCTTCGTTGTCAATCATTTCCTGCACCAACTGATTTCTCGTTTTCCCTTTCAACTGTGTGATGATAAAAGTCTTGCGTTTCTTTATTCGTCATTTGTTGATTGATTGATTGATTATGAAATTTAGGTCTTGAAGACCAGCGCCGGAACCCATCAGGATTATTCAGCGCCGTAATGAAGATGACACATATAAATTAATGATGTTATTGATAATGAAAAGGTGAATGACAACATACTGTACTAGTAAAATTCAGTGTTAAAATATGAACGTAAAAATGAAAGAGTGATATTAGGTAAGAACCATAACAAATAATATATAAAACTTTTATATTTAAAATATATACATATATAAAATAAATATGGTAAATCTTTAATAAATATACTAAATTATACATGATTAAAAAGATTACGTAACGAATTCACCTGGAAGAATTTTGCACTAAACCAGTTTTTATGACAAATACAAACATTCTGGTGCGGGAATCTAGCTACCACTTATCACTGGTGTGTCATACTAGCAACCATAGGCTATTTTTTTCTTTTTTGCTATTTTTCAAATGACTGATTGATTGATATATAGATTTTAGGCATACGTGCCAAGCACTGGGAGCAACTAAGGCCATTCAGCGCTGAAACGGAAATTGACAGTGAAAAGTTTGAAAGGTGTAAAGAGGAAAATTTTTAGGAGAGGGTGGAAAGTAAGATGGAAGAAAGAGACTATGAAAGGGAGTACAGATAAAGGAACGAAAGGGGTTGAAGCTAAGGGCCGAAGGGACGCTGCAAAGAACCTCAAGTAATGCCTACGGTGAGAGTGTGTTCGCCGTGACACCTTCTTTCAATAACAGCGATGGATTGACTGTCGTTGGTGGCTGGAAACCCTCTTCAAAACGACGTATTGCTGGGATATTGATCCCCGAAATTCCAGCATAAGATTATATATCGTCTGCATTGCCTCTGTATTTTAATTTCTTATTAGTCTCAGTGTTATTAGTTCATTCTTCCCTTCGATTTACAGTGATGTATGAAAAGATTTTTTTTTGTATTCTTAGAAGTCTGTTTTGAGTAAATTCTTTTTCCATGTTATATTCTGTATTTCCCTTTACTTCCTCTTACTTCTTCCTGATGAACACCATAATATTCTTTTGGAAGCTTGAATTTTAAGTCAGTGGCCCTGTGGTTGGCTTGTTCCATAAGAATAGGGTTCTTCATCTTCTGAATAATAATAATAATAATAATAATAATAATAATAATAATAATTCCACATTCTTTGAAGCTTGAATTTCAAGTCAGTGGCCTCTGTGGTGGGCTTGTTCCATATGAATAGGGTTCATGTTCTGATTAATAATAATAATAATAATAATAATAATAATAATAATAATAATAATAATAATAATAATAATCCATCTCTTCTGTTTCTCCCTACACAGAGCGGGATGGAGGTAGGCGTGGCCTCATTATCATGCATGGTCGCCCAGTGGGATCCCCGATGACCGGGCACGGGGGCCCCAGGGCGAATTTGCACGTGGAGTTCGCGCAGTTGGGAGAGGTGAAGAAACGCAAGAGAAATACCTCGGCCAAGTATGGCGCTCATCAAATGTCCCTCATCAGGAAACGACTCAGGGGTGGAGATGTGGATGTTCGACCAACTACAGTCTCTTTATCCAACGCCGGTGGGTTGAGACATATGATACCCCCTCTCTCGCTCTCATTCGCGGAAGATTCAACCTTCTTTTCCAGGTCATCATACGATGTTGACAATATATTCGAGTCAGTTCAGATATTTTTGTTTCAGATAGCATAACCTCTCTCTCTCTCTCTTTCTCCAGCACAAGCGTCCATTCCAAGTCATTGTATACGATATTGAAAATATATTCGAGTTATTTCAAATAATATTTACTTTTTTTCAAATGGCATCTCTCTCTCTCTCTCTCTCTCTCTCTCTCTCTCTCTCTCTCTCTCTCTCTCTCTCTCTCTCTTTCTCAGGACCCCAACCGTCTTTTCCAGGTCATCGTATACGATGTTGAAAATATATCAGAGTTAATACAAATATTGATTTTTGTTTCCAAATAACATTTACCACCTCTCTCTCTCTCTCTCTCTCTCTCTCTCTCTCTCTCTCTCTCTCTCTCTCTCTCTCTCTCTCTCTCTCTAGGTCATCGTATACGGCATTGAAATTACATTCGAGTTAACTTAAAGAATATATTTGTTTCCCATATAAGAAAAAAGCGGACACGTACCATTCCATGTCATCTAATACAAGTAAAATAGTATTGATTTAACGAATATTTTCTTCTGATTTTCATTTGAATATATGAAGAAATGTTCGCGTTAATACCATATTAATAAAACGTCACAACATAACTTGCAGTTGACCTTGAGTAAAACTCTTATCTCTCGGTTCTTATCTTGTTTACATTATTTGACTGTACTTTCGCTTGTTCTCACGTACTGCATTGGTGTCTGGTTGTACAGGAAAGGAAGCTGATAATTCTGTAAGTGCTGTGGAGAGAGAGAGAGAGAGAGAGAGAGAGAGAGAGAGAGAGAGAAGAAGAAGAGAGAGAGAGAGAGACTCAAACCAGCCGTTGTATAGTGTGAAATTTTTTCAGCTGTTCAGCTGTTGGAGTCTCTGGTAGTGAAGAACGGACTTATTGTGTATGTAGTGTTGTTTTGAGAGAGAGAGGAGTTGGGGGTTACATGGTTATTGCATAAGCTTGAATGCTTTAAGTTGTAGGGTTCTCCAATAGTAATGAAATAACTCTACGTGTATTCACCAATGTTCACAAATATTCGTTGCTTGTTTTTATTTTTATACAACTTTTTATATTTAAGAAAACTTTCTTTTACCTGAGTAAACATTTTGTGCATAAGTATTAATTATTCATCTGTCTTACACAACTCGAAACCCGGAAATATTAACCAGATTAAATTACTGACAAGTTTTTTTATGGGTATATCAAGTATCATGTAGAAATTCTTGTTATTTATTTGTACTTGAAAGAATTCATTATTGTACTTACTAGCCTCTAGGACACAAGAGAACAGGATGACTGTGATTTTTCTTTATTCAGTTGTATGCATAAATGCATGTATATCATAAAATATATTATTGTCCATTACATTAACAGAGTAAGATTGAGGATCTAATGAATAATATTCTTTTTACAGGAATTTCAATTTGCATTTTCATATGATAACATTATTTTATTCTTCCATGCATTTGTCGTTTTTATGTTCTAATCCTACTTTACTGATTATTTTGGCATTATTTTCAATTTTATATTACAGTATTCATTTCATGAGATAATTAAGCTCCCATACTTTATGACCACCAACACCTCCTAAAGCTGTTGAAACTGTCATTATTATTCATGTAAAAATATCACCTTCTGAAATCTTAATGAGAACCACGCTTGAATATCAGAATATAGCACCTAGTACTGACTGCTTTCCATTTCGCAGGAAGGGAAACACGAAGAAAAAGGAATTGGATCTTGACGAACTACTCGACATAGAGGGCGAATTAAAACGCAAAAAAAATTTTTATGGGACAGTTTGGCTGATTGCAAACAATCAAAGGATAAAATTGAGGTAAGACCACTGTTTTGAGGTTGCTTGTTCAGGAATTCTAGAGATACAAGATTATTTTTATTTTTCTACTTTTTATTTTGAAGTAGTTTAACAGGCTTACTTGGTCACATTCTATGTTCTCATAGGTGGAAACTGGAGCAAAGTCAGGTTTAAGGGGTTGGACAGCTGAGTGGGAAGAAACTGAAAGGAACGAATGGCAAGAAACAAACTGGGTCTAAAGATGGGATATTGCTGTGGGTGCAAGGTGTAAAGTCGACTAAACAGCCAGCGTCACTTAGGAATAAGGCCAATTTATCTGTGTTCTAGTGCCAGACATGAAGAGTATTGGAATTAATTGATTATTATGAAAATAATTTATATTGATTTTTAGTGCATTGTTATCCTTACAGTGCCACAGGGAAACAGCTATTCACAGTAATTACTAGTTATATAGTGAATGTGTTCAACATAAAGGTTAGACAGGGGATCTCATTTGGCCTTCATGAAAAGCAAAATCCTTGGGTAGCACATATATATATGTGAGAGGAGAGAGAGAGAGAGAGAGAGAGGAGAGAGAGAGAGAGAGAGAGAAAGAGAGAGAGAGAGAGAGAGAGAGAGAGAGAGAGAGAGGGAGAGAGAGAGAGAGAACCGGCTCTATGACTTCAAATTAGATCTTCAGAAATCAACAGTTAAAAATGATAACCTCAGTGATCACCTGAGAGCACGATACCAGACTAGACCTCTTGCACTGAGGGAATATTCAAAACAGACATATTATAAAGAGAATACACTCAATTTTACTGATGAAGAGAGAATAAATTGTAATGGCTGGGTTGGTTTTAACAAAGTAGCGTAACATATTGAGACGATGTTACACTACTCTCTTTTTTCAATGCAACCATTTGTCAGCAGCTGACCAAATGCTGATGCAAAAAAAAAGAGAATATGTTCAAAAGATTTCAAAAGACATACTACGAAGCAAATGTTGCAACAGCATAAAGACTTTGTTTTTGTATGCATTGAACTAATAACACTACAGTGGGATAGAAAGTCAGAGGCTGAATGACAATTTTACTAAACAAACTCCAAGAACTGAATGGAAGGCAGAGCAAGTCATATGTGGAGAGAAAACCATCATGGAATTTATTCAAACATGCTTTTATGACCATAGATGAGTGCTGTACTGTAATTTGAAAATTGAGCGGAACATGAGATGGTTGAGAGCTGAGGAAAGTCTTAATAGTGAAAAAACCCACAGACAGGTGGTTTGTCAATGAGAGCCCTTGCTAGGCTGCCAAGGTCTTAGAGATACTCTGGAGAAAAAGACAAAGAGAGAAGATTCTACAAATTCCAGCAGAATTGATGACTAATATCTGTATGGAAGAGAGAGAAAAATTAAAGCAGGTAACCAGCACCTGTCTTTGAAATAAGGAGCATCTATAGAGCCACATTTGGTTTTGTTGAGGAGATGTGTTTCCAAATATTCCCAGTGACTGAGCTGTGCTCTTTCCTCTATTTTGATGGATATCAGCCTTGGTTTGTTTTCTGTTGCTTTAACATGCCTTCCACATTTGTTCATTTTTAGCTGCACAATTTCTAGTTTCCTAATTTGCTACTCTTCCCAATAAACATTTTACATCAGTGGAGTTAGGCATGAAATGAGTTCTTTCCTCTTGTCTCCTGTCTCATGTACTTGCTGCAGTTCCCTCATCTGGTTTTAGTCTCCTACTGGCATTTTTCACTATTTCTTGGGCTCCCTGGTGGTTTTGTATTGCCAGCCTCCAAATCTATTACTTTTCTGATTGACTGATCCTGCCCTTCTCACTCATGATATATCCAAACCATCTCTGGAAGTCTTTTGAGATGTTGGTCTGTTCTCCAGCCTTTTTAACCCTTTTTAAATCTTTTTTTATCTTTATATTTATGGGTATTATATTCTGTCAGTACATGGTGGCTGATTTTATTTCTGTCAAAGAAATTTTTATTAGCTTTGGAAACCACAGTATGACTTTTCTGTCTTCTTCAGCTGCCTTATCCTATATAAAATTTTCAGTTTAACTGGTAATTGGGTAAATTTGAAACCTGATTTTTTTCCAATTGCTTCAGATACAAAAACAAACCACATGCTGTCCAGTATACTGTATTATTTGTTTTTACACCATATATTGAAAACTAATTCTTATAAAGTTATTTGCTGTAAATTTTAAATATTCTTTTTAGATACAAAGCCTCCCATATTACCTCCAAGAAGTAGATAGAATGAGGTCATCAAATGTTTTGAAAGAGGCATAATCTATTTGTGTTTTAGGGTATGTGTCTGTAAATAAATTTTTCTTGTGCCATATTATAATGAATGAAGAAGATTCCATATACATCTTGCCTGTGTTGAGTCAGACCTGTGCTTTTGATAATGAAAATCAACATTGTTACAGTTGTATTTTGCAATAAATACTGTATCTGGGATCCACTTTAGATTTTCATGTCAAAGCAAGCTTTGGTTTATGCTATTATATCTCTATCTCTTTGATAACTGTGCTCCTTTGTCATTACAGAAATTTATTGATGAACTACTAGAACGGAGCAACCACCTGTAAAAAAAGAAGTGAAATAGCTAATTTGTGTGTTCCATGTGTACTCACGGCTCCATCTACATCTGAGGTCTTGTTTACCAGAGACATCAAAGGAACTGTAATAGCTGCTGTCTGGTGCTCCTTGGCTCTTATCGTGAAGTGTGTAGAAATGATGTTAAAGCAGTATTTCAGAGTGAATATTTATATATATACAAGATATATATACGTTAGTCTATATATATCTATACTTTGCTTAAGGGCGACTCAATGTGATGCTGGTTGTTGTCAATGTCATCGCCCGAGACTGATATGAGATTTTGGCAGTCTTGGAGTCAGGGGAGTTCTGGAATTAGAGCTCTTCACAATGGGAAGATGCTGAAGAAGCTGATTCACAATGAAGGAAGACCTGGCAAGATAGTTGTCCTTGCAACTGCTTATTCAAGGGAAATGTAGGAGAGAATGAAGAAAGGAATGTTTATCAAGCCCTCCAATGAAACAGTTGCAAGGGAATCATAAGCGAATAGAGATATCATGGCCCAGTCTTGCTCATTAATGACTTGTTCAGCTGTGTGCTGATATCAGAAATTGTTGATGGTATGGGCGTCAGTGAGTATGTAATGTAATTGATTTTAATACTTTTCTATTACATATATAGTATATATATATATTATTTGTTTTTTCATTTGATGTACAACGGGCACATGCATAAACAATACTTTTTTGAGCATTTGAATATGAGAAACTTGAAGCAGACTTTAGTATTGGGAAGATGTGTAGACTTGCTAATTATTAGAAGAATTTAGGTATTATAGGCAAAGTAGCTAGTCTCTGGCATTAACGAACAAACAATCTCATCTGTTACTAATACTGATCTTGGTAATATTCTTTAGTACACATTTTCAATTTGTATGAGATCGTCAAATTCGTTGAAACTACCAGTTTTTCTATTTAAGAGACTGAATCAGCAAAATTGCTAAAAGTGTTTTATAGTCCAGAAAAATTTGTTTGAATTAGAAATCAGTTCCACAGTATTTTGTTATAACATGGATACTATGAGCACTTTTGAGTTATTTTGCAGAAATACATATGGAATTTTTATATAAATGGTTGTAGCAATCACCATTAAACTCCTTGTTTTAAACCTTGTGTGTCCGGAGGAAAGAATTCTTCAACTTTAGCACTTCCTTACATTGAAGCTTCTCTGTCATATGAAAAGGAACACTCATTTTATCTTTGCTGAAAGTTAGTACAAGAACTTTAGGTAAGTTTCAGCTCATACTTTTTGTCTTTATTATTGTCAGTGATACTTCACTGCTGTAGACATCTGTCCTGTTTTTGGTTGTTTTCTGATGTCTTAGTTTTATGTATTAATCTTTACTGCTACTAGAGAGTAGTACGTATTGTTTGCATTTATTGTCACTTGTTTGTTACAGATTTTGTTGAAGATACAGTCACGTTTATTTTGCCATTATTGATGCTGGACAAAAGCTGTTTTAATTTTCATTGTTATTTAATGCTGTTGGCAATCCACCGTACACTTTTTATACCAAGTAGGCTATATTTTGTCTTCATAAGTTGCAATCAAGATTTGATATTTGCTTAGAAATGTACTGGAAATAACACCCAAATACAACAGTTGAATCCACGTCCTTATGGTGAAATTCAGCACAACAATCTTCAGGGATTCCCACCTTCTTACACCCAAATTCCCTTATACTGTGCTCCAAGCCATATATGTGTGTGTGGCTGAGTACTGAGCAATATAGTGAGGCTTATGATGATAATCTTAATAATAATGATTAGTAGATCTGTAGCATTAGTAGCGACAATGATGCTGTCATTTTCATACAGTTACTTGAGGCTGCCATTTAGAATCATTATATATCTGTATACAAGGATCAAAAATGCTGGATAAGGCTTCTTGAACTGAAAAGATTGTGAAATGATATCAAAAATATATATAAATAAATATATATATATATATATTTTGAGACATATATGTCAATGTAGTTAACCTTATTCTCCTTTTATACAATGCAGAGGAAAAACAGCTTTTATTGACATTATTATATTCTAGTCTCAAATCCTTTTCATTCAGATAAAACTTGTCTCTCCGCCAGGTTGTCATTTCCTGCCCTGTGAAAGAAAGCCATTTCACATGGATCGTTTGTTCTGATGATTTTGTTAAAAGGTTCGAAGAAAAATTACTGTATGTATATCGTAGACGTTAAAGGAAGTTTTTACTATGTTGTGATGTACTGAAACATAAAATGCTATTGTAAGGATCTCATTTTATGCCTCCAATTTGATACAGTGAACATACAGTAATATGTTTCCTTTGTGTTTCATAGTACAGTATTGCATAAAACGTCTTGCAGGAAAAGAATTTAAAAGAATTTTGTATGCTTTTGTACATGCTAAAAATGGGTATTATTTGCAATTTCAATTTGTTGCATTTGCATTTGATAATATTGATTGACAATAAGAATTCAAACATGTAGTAGAGAGCAAATATGCTAAATATGTTTACGAATCAGTATACTACAGTTGCTTGAATAGAGGCACAAGTTTCTTTACAGATTTGTTTAACAGTGTATTGTGAGTACTGTGTATGAAATTTTACTTTTGTGCATGAACAATGTTACATTGCATTACGGGTTTTCAACCCAGATTTTGGAGAGAGACAATAAAGTTGATAAACATGTAATAATGAAATATATATTTTCATACAACTCAGTTCATATCCTCTGGTGTGTGTTTTATTATATAGTCAAGCTTGCTTCAGTATTCTTGTGAAGTAGAAACCATTGCCATGCTATAGGCCACTGCATCAGCAATTTACCAGGAGGCAAGATCCTTGGTAGCAAAGCATCATTAGGTGTGTCATCAGAGAGAAAAATTCACTGTCGTCACATCCTTCCATGGGTATGCCCTTCGGTTAAGCTAATGCGTGTGCTTTTAGTTTCCTGCATTTACTAACACGACATTGATGTCTTCAACCAGCAAAGGATAGCATTGATCCAACAGCAAGCTTAAGGTGGGCCCAACCTTTCTCTGTTTCTCCTCCTTCCAAACAAGATTGTCACGCTGGAGCCCTTTGGCACATACACCCAACTATAATCCATGTAGAACAGTAGTTGTTATGGAATATCAGTCCCCCCTTCAGGTTGACCACCCTCATTGGCAAGATAGATAAAGCTAAAGCTCTAATGAGTGGAACTACTATAGTTTCTGCTAGGGACAATTTGGTATCCCATTGTCCCTGTTAGATGCTTCCACGACTGGCTTTTTCTTTTTGAAGTGAGGAACAATAGCCTTTGATTAATTTGATTTAAGGCATCATAACATCAATGGTTATTCATACCAGTATCATTATTCACTTTATGCAACTGATATCTTAAGCTCCAGAGCCAAAAGTCATCACATTCTGGTACAGTGCTGCCTAGCTGTTAATCAGCTCAGTGGTCTGGTAAACTAAGCTATACTTACTTCTGGGCATACTGTATTTTTAAAAGTACAAGGTGAATCAAGACATCTCCTACACATGTTATTTGGACTGGCAAGGTCCCAAGACTGCTGGCAGTACATAACATCTTTTGATCTCAAGGTAAAATTCATTTCCTCATAAGTGAATATCTCCTGGGAGTGATTAGCTGCTGTTGCTTTGTTGGTTATTGATTTATTCAATCCCACATGTGCTGGAACCCCTAAAATTTTACTTATTCTTTAATGGTTGTTCTGTAACATAGTTGGATTGCAAGCAATGTCCATGTATATTGGTCTATCACTTTTGCAAGACTCCACTTTACCCAGTCTGAAGGAAAAGTCCTGTTTTCATTCTGTTTGGTCTCTCCCACCCAGCTGTCCAACTTCTTTGACTTTGCCTTGCTTATTTTCTCCTTTCATTAAAGAAGAAATTTTCTTTACTAGCAGCCTTATCTTGTTCTATTGGCTCTTGTATCTGCTTCAGTCCAGATCTCTTCCCCTATTGAGCGTGCAACTTAATTGTACTGTAATGGAAACTGTTGATTATGTAGCCATCCTATTGGCTTTTTGAATCTTCTTATTTTCCTTCATTTGTGTGTGTATGTGTGTGTGTGTGTGTTCTGGTGGTTCTTCTGCCTGCCCAGAGTACAAGGAATGTGCTTCATCTCCAGACCCAAGCTTGAGAAGGATAAACCTGTGCATATGTTTTCACTGAGTCTGACCATCCAAAGCTAGCTCTTCATAACACTGCCTACTCAATGGAACTTTAGGCCCACACTCAGGGCAGACAACGAGTACGAGTAGAATGTACTATGGTAAAAGTTTGGCCAAAGTTTGGAAGCTGATTGTACCTCCCTCACCTGTTGTGTCAGCTGGCATGGAAGTGGATGATGGTTCTGGTACTGAACTGAAGTTGGCTGCAGAAGTTTTGTGCCCACAAGGCCTTGATAAATTAAAAGCACTGAAAGTTGGGCTCTCCACCTTAATGCAAAACACAGTGTTAACTGTTAGATGATTTTCAAAAAAGAAATAGCTACATTTGGTTGATTAGTGCATTCATTGGTTCTCAGAACAGCACCCCACTAGAGGCATGGGGCCCTCATGAGTTTTGCTACAAATTGCTGTCCTGTACCCAGTTCCCAGGTCATCAAACATTTTTCCATGCCAGTCCTTCACTGTTCTCAACCTACTTTTACCTTTCACAATCCTTCCTTCCTTCAACAGGGCACATTTGTATTTTCTCGGTACCAGTTTTTTCTTCTTCACCATATGCTACTCCATCAGCACTCTTTCACATATTGATAGGTGGGTTCCACCAGCTATTTCTTCTAATCCTACGTTGGTAACTTTATCCTGCCACTTATTCTTATCCTTCAAGACATTAGTATTTACAAGCAGCTTTGAGCTGTATCAAGATCAGTCTTACCACAGGCTTATAAATTTGTATATTAGTGTGTAGCTGTGATTTGTTATTTACACTTAGCAACAAAAAATCATTAATGAGCTTTCACATGTGCAATCAGCTTTCTAACCAAGGCCCCGGCAGCATGAGTCAGGATATATGGCAGATGGATTAATTTGGTGGTTGGTTGATATAGATTAAGCAGGCCCTAATGTCAGCAAAGGGCCTTGCACAATAAGAGTCCTTCAGTAATGTCAGGGTTTTGAAGAGGGCCTGGTGTGGACCTCTAAGCTCAAAGTCAGTGGTTGCTGGCCTCTCCAGTAACTTCTTATATGTAATAAACCTCATAGAGTCATCACTAAGTGCAACCCTTGTATTAGCAGAGAGTGCAAAAGAATCTGCACTTTGAAAATAAGAAACTAGAATGCCAGAACTTCACATCAATCTAGCAAAATAGATCAACATACAGAAGTCTCCAACATTACAAACTGGATACATACAGTATGTGCTCTTCGAGACCAGATCACCTGGAGTTAAATAAATGTTTTGAAAGGAATGACATTACTGATTTCTGAAAGAGAAGACAAAAAGAATCTTAATTAGGGTGTAGGTGTGATGGTAATTATGCTGGATGTTGGTCTGCTTTGCATAAATAATAAAAAGTTTGTACAATTGGGTACTTTACCCATAATCGAAGCTGGAGTGGGTAAAATTCCAGCAGTAGAGGATGCAATACATGTTACAATCTTACAGTCACCTGCAGATGAAAAGTTGATTGTAACAGCGGAATAATGTCACGATTGTGCCAATAGTTAAACATGCAAGAAGCTCAAAAGTAAAGCCAATAACTATAGCCCTATCTCCTTAACTAGCTGTTTAAGTCAAGTCCATGGAAAATGGTCAATGCCAGATTAACGAGGCATATGCAAAAGTCTAAAATGCTAAAGGAATTGACAGAATCAAACCTAACAGAACCGAGGCTAAAAAGAGGCCGTGGAATAGAGAAAAAAGTTAATGGAATGGTGGTGAGAAAAAAGGCAGCATATTCTTGAGCAGAAAAAATCTCTCAGAATAAAGGCCAAAAATGCCCTTGAATAGCAGAAACCAAAATGGAATGAGGGTTAAAAAAATGCTATGGAATGGGAGTATGAAATATAACTGTGAAAGGCCCCAAAAATTTATGGAATACAAACAAAGGCCCACAGACTACAGCCAAGAAGTCATGGAACGGCAAAAAAAAAAAAATCTGAATCTAATAGAATGTAGGCAATCCCCATAGAACAAGGGCAAAATCATCAGAATGAAGGGTAAAAAAAAGACATGAAATGAAGGTAAAAATACTACAACACTGAGTAAAAAAAAAAGCCAACATATTGTAGGCCACAAAACAGAGGCCACAAATAGAAGACAAAAAAATTAACTGAATTAGGTATTACTACCTTTTGAATGTAAGCAAAGAATACAGCACAAAAGGAGGAAAAAATCTAACAGAATGCAGGCTAAACACAGGCCAGGTAATACATAAAGAAGAAAGATCACGGAACGGAGGCAAAAGCTGTGTTGAAAAAGTTCGTGGAATGTAGGCTAAAAATGCCACAAAATGGAGTAAAAGAAATTAAAATTTAATGAACTGAAGACATAAAAAGGCCATAGAAAAATATTCCACAAATGGATGTAAATAGTCATGAAATGGAGGTAAAAAAAAGGGGGAGGAGGATGTAGGGAAAACATTACAAAGTAGAATTAAACAATCTAACAATGAATGCCAAAAAAAAGATAGTGGAATACAAAAAAAATAAATAAAATGGAGACAATAAGTTAAAGATTGGAGATTAAGAAAAGGTCAATACAGGAAAAAAAAATTATATGAAATGGACATATAAATAAATGCACTTAGCAAGGCATTGGAATGCAACTAAACCATGGAATGAATGGAAAAAAACAAAAGCCAAAATGTAACAGGATGGAGACAGTAACCCTCGCAATGGAAGTGAAAAGGCCTATGAATTCAGGCAGAACAAAAAAAAAAAAAAAGGAAATAGAAGCCAAAAAGGGGATATAGGCAAATACGAAAATAAAACATACAAATGAAGCCAGAATATCCATGGAAGAAAAGCTTAAAAAAGGCCACTGAATGCAGGCCAAAAAATGCCCTGAAAAAGGTTAAAAACTATAATGCAGGCAATAAAAACTGACATATGCAAAATGCCACGGAAAGAAGTAAAACATCTAAAAGAATGGAGGACAAGAACGGACAATTCAAAAATATGAACAGAACGAGTTAAAAAACCATGGAATTTAGGCAATCGATGGACAAATTGGGTGTTAAAATGAAAAAGCCCGAATGCAGGTAAAAAGAATGGCAACAAAATGTAAAGGAACTGAAGCAGAAAAGGGTTATGGAACTGAGACAAAACCTCTTAAAATGGGCCAAAAAATGTAATGAAATAACAAAAACAGCAAGGTAAAAAAAAAAAAAACCATGGAATGTGGGCAAAAATACCAGATATGGATGTTAAAACCATGCAGGCAGAAATAAAATTATATAACTCAATTTAAGCAAAAAAAAAAAATATATATATATATATATATATATATATATATATATATATATATATATATATACGCAAAGTATTATGAACTTAGCTACACGACGAATGAAGGGTCTCCAGCCCATATATATAAAAGAAATAAAACTGGTACCCCAAGATTCCACAAAAGTTGATTTTCTTAATTCTTAATAGCAGCAGTTTCACTGGACACAACTGAAATATTTGCTGAGGATGTCATAATGACACCAGGTGGCCAAACGCTTCAAAGTCGCCTTTTTAGTCTTTTTCTCTGACGACTGAAGGTATAAGATGCGTGCCAGCTTTCTGGCTCAAATGTAAACCGCACAAACATAAAAATATCTCATGTTATCGAAATAAAATACTTCATCGTCTCGATCAAAGAAAATCCCTCGCTTTAACCTGGAAATAGTAACCCAAACTAGACTCACACAAGACCTACACGTGAGGTGAAACCGTGAAGGCGGCAATGTGTGTTTCCACGCGTCAACTAAATATGGGTCGGCTGCCAAGCGTTTACTGAACGCGATAAACCGATAAAACTCAATGTGACTTGCTCACCACCCTATCAGATGTGTGTGTGTGTGTGTGTTTGAAAGTAACGCGACTGACGTCAGCATCTGCCTCGCTACCAGACTAAAGCAATGATGTTTGTAACCCTAACTGCTGAGAAAGAGAGAGAGTGGGTGAGAGGTCCTTTGCCTTACACCATGGTAGAGGTCTTGTGTCATTGATACTACGAGTTAGGACACCAGTTTTAAAAAGAAGCCTAATTCGTATGATTGACGATGGGTTAATACGAAATCAACTTCCATCTGGATAGCGAAAGTGAAAAGGTTTCCTATTTTGTGCTTGGTGTTCGCTTTAAAGTTGAGACATTTTAATGTGCAGTCGTGGAAACAATTCAGAAGTCGAAACTATTACTAGAGAGAAAAACTACTTTGGTACTGAAAAATACAGATTTGGGAAAGTGGTGGACGGATAAACTAAAATTTCAAGAGTTTCAGATAACCATGAACCCAACACATGCGTATGAGCCTATGGTAAAACGTGCCTGTGCGTGCTTAAATACCACTGAATTCTATAAAAGTCCGATTGTCTTGAAAACATGAGTTTTGCTTTAGAAAAAATATACAACAGCCACTGTCTTTTCCATCCCCCGAGATCATCGGCTAACTATTCCGTCAAGACTCGGAGTATATTATTATTTCAGATAGTCTACAGTTTCTTTAATAAGTTGCTTTTTTACCGCTAACATTTGTTTAATCATTATGTCCTTGATTCATTTCCAGATTTCTCAATTTTCACATCTTGCTAGTACTTAGGCCACTTATTGAATAGTCTGGATACCGTGAGCTCAAATTCAATTGTATTATCTTCTGCATGGCTCCATTCATTTATATTCGTCAATGGTTATTCGTGCAGTTACGTTTTCAGTGGCGCAATGTTGTAAGATGATCTAAATATTCCAGTTTCACAATCTTTATTGCTACGTATGTGAAAATGCGTTTTATATTTAAATACAATAAGGTCGGCGTTTTTCGTTTTAAAAATCTCACCATTCAACTCAGTCACCGTGACGCTTGTGACTTGATACGTCCTGTGAAAAAACAATCGTTTTATTCTCCGTGTTTCCCTAAAGACAAAAGGTTATCATCTATTAACGAGAATTATAGCTAAAGTTTCACTTATGATTTGAATTGACAATACATCTGTCAGTTGTTTACCAGCTATGGAAATAATCTAGTAATGAGATAATTCGTTATTTTTTTGGTAACGTATTTAATCGCATGGATGCAAACCCAGTTATCAGAGTGAGTTATTATTATTATTATTATGATTATTATTATTATTATTATTATTATTATTATTATTATTATTAGCCCTCTACTCAGTGGACGGGATGCATAATATCGTATTGTATTGCCAACTAATGGCTGTTTTAATCTATATTTGTTACAAACACACAATCGTCAAGAACATCGAAACGCTTTGAGAAACTATTTTCCACAGAATGGAGGCGAGCGCACGGCGGGTAGGAGGATCGTGCAAATCTAACCTCACTGGAGAAATGACAGATTTGGCGGTAGTCAGTATTACTTGCGTCAGAAGATATATTAAGAGAGGCTCTAAAAGGCCCTACGTGCCTTCTGACCTGTTTCAGTAACGCAAGGGCGCACGAGTGGTCGTGATGCAATATAACTGGCAACTCGAAGGAATTTCTTTCAAAAGATATATAAAAAATAAAGAAAACACGACTGAGTGTCAGAGAAGGGGGAGGAGGGTATATATATATATATATAGGGGGTGGATGAGTAGGAGGGGTGGGGTAAGTGATGTAGGTTATGACAACTTGGCGATAGTCCATGATAGTCCAAGTATATCAGAGTAGAGTCAGGTGGTATATCAAATGTGAGAGAGAGAGAAAGAGCTGTAAGGTACAGATAATCGAGGAGACTTCGCTAGTCTGCCTATCTGTTCGTTACGATGTTTTTTTTTTTTTTTTTTAAGAAAGATGCGTTGTTCCCACAACATTCGCAACTGATGTTGCGCTATAAAAGCGTCATTTCACATTCTAATAACGGACACCCGTGAGACTAATTCTTCCCACAGACACCAGACGAAATTGGTAATCCCGTAATGAAGTGGTTCGATAAAACTGATCCTTTCTGTTGCATTTAGTGCTTTTGAATTCTCTTTCCCTCTGTGATAAGTTCTCTCGGCAAATTACAAGTAGTACAGAACTGTCTTTGAAAAGCTGATCGACATCATTCCTTCTGCAGAAGCTTCGTCACGATGAGTGTCAGCAACCTTGGAGGAACTGTCAGACCTGACACGTCCGAGGGACGATGTCAGTGACAGCGGCTCACTTGACAGTGATGGCGAAGCACCCAGAACCCCTGTCACCGTCCATTTATCGTGCTGGTTCTGGCGTTTTATAATAAAGGTAAAGATGTCAGTATTTCAATGACTTTCTTATCAAGAATATAATGTCGATTGTCATTTCAAATCGAACACGCCTATTTCACCCCTTTTCGTAAACGCTGTATCGTTAATTGGCATTCAATTTGAAAACGCCTATTTCAGCCCTTTTCGTAAACATCATATCGTTAATTGTCATTCAAATCGAAACACGCCTATTTCCCCCCCTTTTCGTAAATAATACATCATTAACTGTCATTCAAATCGAACACGCCTATTTCAGTCCTCCGTCTAACTTTCAGGAAACGTCGAGGCAGTGATGTCAATTGGTAGCACCTCATTTGACGAAAACGGGCACCAACAAAAGCCCCAGGACCCGTGGGATCCTCTACTCCTGTGGGTGCGCCCCGGACCCTGCTGCATTCACTTTTAGCTCATCAAGTGAGGGAAGCTGAGATTTCTCCATTGCCTCAGTCGGCTGTGGTACTGGGCTCTTAGAATGGATGATCCAAACGAAAACAGGTAAACGGAACGAAATCTGGCCTTTCTGTTTTTGGATCTACAAAAGATGCCGTTGGTTTCTCTTGCTTGCAAAAAGTAAGAAGTGGTGGCCACACTGATATTTCTAAGTGCTAACGACAACTTATGGGGAACAGAGAGAATTTGTGAGAACTGTGTAATGGTGGAGTCCCAGATTACATGAATTAAAGAGCGCTGTTCTAACAAAGACGAATGAGTTCAGTCAGTACAAGGACTAATAACATCGAAATATGTAACCGGGATTTTTACACGCTAAATTTTATTTGGGTTGGTCTCCTAAGAACAAACTACTGTCGAATTAAACACACCTTTTTTTTTTAACTGAACACAACCTAGAACTACTTTGATTTTTTCCGAGACAGTAGTGCCTTAAAGCCTCTATAACCATCGAAATTGATATTATTTCTCATTAGAAATAAAAGTAACAATTATTGCAAAAAACAATTACTACTGCCACTGCTCCCATTGAGGTTTACCAACATCATACTAGGTGTTGATTTTTTTTTTGTATAACCAGGGAACTTCAATAAGTAACAATTGCTATTTCAGGTTTGTCAGTGATGTGGTTATGAAATCAACGGGAGTTGGTGGTATCCCAAGCATGCCCCTCCCACTTTCATCCCACTGACCTACGCCGACCCTGAGGAAGACCCTCCAGCTGCCCCCTTGTACCCATGCCTTAATGTGTTGTTATTTCAATAATGCTCCCCGTGTTTAGGTAAACAAACACTTGGCAGAGTACAGTTTATGCTATTGATGGTGGGGGGTTGGATCAGGTTAGCTTAAGTTAGGCCATCATAGGTAACATCTGTTTTATTGATATCCCCACTATGCTTTAAGACACTCCATAATGCAGGGCAGAGCTGGTACAAAAGAAAGGTAAAAATTCATGTATATATTTACCTAAGGTAAACTCTGAAATTCAGTATTTTACAGAAATGAAAACCCAGTTTCTTTTTAAAAGATTAAAATTCATAAAGCTTTTCTCTTAAACAAACAGAGACCTTTGAAACATTTTAAACATGATGGTCCATATAGCTCTCTCCTCTTTTTATATTATTATTATTTCCCTCTTTTTACATGCAGGAAATACGTCGACGCCTACGAAGGTCCCCTGTTAATCATAATAGGCTCTACGCATAAGGCCCGGTGCACGGAGCCTAGGCCATACGATTACATAGGATGTGCACCCATGGACCTAACATCAACTCATAATATTACGGACGTGGACGTCATAGCGTGTTATATACGAGATCCCTGGAAAGTAGATGTTGCGAACAAGTTGCGCATTTTCACGAGAGTAAAGAAATAATTATAGTTTTTAATGTGCTGTTTGTGAAAAATTCTCATGAATCAAAAAATTAGACAACATACATTTCGCAGTTATGAAAGTATATCAGTAGTTGTGAATATGCTAAAAAAATAGCTTTCGTTCCATGGAGGTTCAAGAAGACACAGCCATAAACCTAAAATATCATGAAATCAAATGCAATTATTTACCAGTCCAAACGTTACTGGGCATCACACTTTCTTGTAATAAATGATCTTGGCTTGATCTCTCCAAAATTATTAATCTCTAGATGGTTACTTTACAACCGTCATTGACTCCGCCGCCTCCGTGAAATTCCACCATTCCCATCTTTCCTGTGCTTTCACTTCCACAGATTTCCACTCGTCTCCGTGTGATAACGTTTGAATAAACTAACAAAATGATAGTCTGGGATCGTAAGGTTTAGCCATTTGCTGAGTTATGTTGACTATAACAAGCAAAATTCTGCAAGGAATGAACTATGGCAGCCAACCTCCTACTACAGGGATACTGATTTTTTCTTATGCACAGACTACTGTAAAGAAGACATGAATGTAGACTGTGATAAAACAAATGAGACCGAGGCAAGAAAAAATAGCTATGAACGTGCAGCAAGCCTCTTAATTGATGCTGTTATGAGAATAGACACTACATTTTTCAATGCGGCATTAAAGACTGGCACGTCCTCATTTGACGCGAAATTTAAAAGACCCAGGATGAGGCGAAAGAAAAAATTCGGAGGGCCCTGTAAATTTGTTAACTAAAGAACACATCGCAGACCGCTGCCAAAAACCAAGCAACGCTCTAACCTCTGAAGGACATTCGAACATTGACGACAGGAACTGCAAGGTTTTCCGGATGTGCCATCACGCAAAGAACAACTACGGACCCTCTGGGTAGCTTCGAATATCCCAGCAACACTCCCTTTGCAACCAAGATCTATCTGTGCTCGTAACGGCACATTTAGCTTGAAAGCTCTGGCCTGCAATGGTGTGCCTACTATTATGGTGTGAACCATGAATTGCATAAACAATTAACATGTGGCTATTTGATTAATGAATTTGCTACAAGAGGGCCAACGCCAATCAGATTATAATAAATAAGAACTATGGATCTTTTTTTATGAATTTTAGCGAGTTAATGTGTCGTCGCGGCATTATGCTTTTCTAACACCCGTTTGAATTACATCTTGTCGAATAAACCTGAAATGGTCCGTCTCTGTTCATTAGCCTGACCAATCATAAATCATAAGGAACTATGAGAAAAATCATACATATGCTTCCTTTGACTGTATAATGTTTTTTAATTGGCTACAAAAAACTTAGCGTAAGACAAATAAGCGCATGCGCAGATCGGACCTCAGTCTGTTGTCCTTTTATTATAATTATATATAGATAATCACTACTAATTAACATACTTAGAATATTTCATGTAACCGGGAAATTTAAGCATACGATCCTTTCTTTGCACAATTAGCTGAAATGCCCTACATTTCATTTGAAAGAGATATTAGACGAAGGTGAGACTGTCTACATGCCTTATGCAATTATATTTTGTTTCGAAACGCATTTACATCCATGACAAAATTTTCAAATCATATTATCAAAGTAAAAGCTGATGAAATGCAACGTTCTGTCATTGGTTTGTAATAGAAAGTCTGTCATTAAAGACCTACACATTTTGTATACTGTATACCCATGTACAAAATCAAAACGCTAAAAAGCATACGTATGCCTCCTTGTACCCTATTATTTTACGAAAAGAGGTACAGTATGCCACATGCTGGATAAACCTTTGATTATCATATTACTCTAAATTTTCTTTTTGACTTTTAACTTGACTCCTGTGGCCTAGGCCTACTGACAATGTCACCGCTGATCCCCAAGTGAAGCTAAGCTCATGGAGGTAGGCTATGCGCGAATACTTTCCTTCCTTACAAATTAAATTTAACAGTGGCGAATCTAGTAATTCTACCTTTAGTCATGGGTAATAATCTTGTTCTACTATTCGACTAATGAGCGAACACTTCTAGAGAAATAATTACGCCCAAAATGCTTGTAAACATAATGGAACCGAGGTCTACCGCCGGTCACCTCCATCATAAACAACGTCACCAGAGACCTTTACGAACCACATCAACTTACCTGTCGTCCATATTTTAACCTTATTTCGGTGTGGATTGTTCGTCCTCTTCATCTCTGACACTTCTTTTGTCTTTATGGCTGCTTTTTTTGCATGGAAATGGCTTATTACACACGCGAATTGAAGAAATTTGCGGAGCACTGTTTGTATAGTCTGCCGTCGAACAATTTCAAGAAGAAGAAGAAGGCCCAAATGTAAACAACTTTCAGGAAAATACTTTGTTTTTGTATGTTGATTCTTCAAAGGTCAATTTTATAAGTTGGGATACCAATTGACCTTTGACCTGACCATTACTTTGAATAAATATCGTCTGGATTCCTCTCGAGAAAGGTAGGCTGATGCTCCGTCGACTTGTTAGCTGGCGTAGGCTTTGCTAGCCTACCTTAGACCTACTTTAAAATATAATTTGTATTGTTATACCTTTTTTTTATTTTCGTACGACCTTGTTTTATAATTTCAGTGAGTTTTCTCATAGAATTTGAGGTATATCTTTCTTTTATAACCATAGCCGAGTCCGGTTGTAAAATACGTTGTTCTTGGTGGTTGTTGATAAATTTTACTTTTTCGTTAGGCCTATTCGCCGACTTTCATTAACCTGATGGGGGAACCACAGTTGGAAAATGGGCGATTTTTGAGTGTGGAAACGGAAAGGATGGATTAGGCAAAGCCACAGGGATGCACCTTAACCTAACCTAGTGCATTAGGCCTATGCTGTATCACACTGGGTCCCCATAAAGGACACTGGAGTTATAGAGAACAGACCTAAGTTTTATTTTATTTCTATTCTTTGTCCTTTAAATTATTAATATGGAAACAAAAAGGAAGAGCCACTTTTTATCTCCACTCAGCATAGCCTACATAGGAAGGAAAAACAATATTTTCTATGGTAATTCAGGGTCCAGTATGAATGCCAGTACTTGAATTGCCATATTAGATGTTTGTTTTTTTTTACTTCCTGGGCAGTGCACATCATAATAATAAATTTAATTGAAAAATTTAGCCTTTGGAGCACTGAACCTTGTTTTAGGAACACTTGCCATATCAATGAAAGATGCTTTTTCCATTTGTTCCCAGAGTTACTTTATAAATATAATTTTAAAATATGGCACTTTTTCAGGTCTTGATGTGACTCT
>NC_089741.1:36100913-36145919 GCF_040412425.1 Macrobrachium rosenbergii
TAACCTACACCTTCCATGCTATAAGATAACTCTCCATTCAGTTACATTTGGAAGCCAGCCTCAAAACTAAAGATATATATACACTGCAGAGAACAGTGAATATTCATACTAAAGACAAAAGACATACATCTGACATTACCTGTGGTGGCATATTTTTATGGTTGATGCTTACATCCCGAATCAAGAACGAACTAGGTCATTAAGCTTGCCCAGAACCTCAAACCTGCCAAAGAATGAATACTCCATGTCAGTGAAGACAGGCAATATTTCAATGGAGTAAAAAATTGTTAATACTCAATATATGCGGGGTGCTAAGGGTAAACACACACACACACACACACTAAAGGATGTTCTTGGAAGGTCTGCTAAAGAGAGTAACAGTAATTTGTATTTTGATTTTTGTATATGCTGTACACATATGGAGACCATGTTTTTTCAATGAAAACTGTCAAAATATTTATAGCTAGAATAATGAAACAAAAGTCACGCATTCAAATAACAAAAGCAGCAAATTCTCCTTTGCCTCTTGTGCTCTAGAAATCAACATTCCTCTGAATACCAAAAATTTTTATTTGTCAACATTGTAAACTACAACTCACCTGTGATTCATTTCTTCATCTGTTTCAAACATCTTGGCCTCTCGAAGGTACTCCTCCAATTTCTTTGTTTGCAATAAATCTGATGGTTTAGGCCCTGCAAGACTAATGGCCGAGGTCATACCCAGAGTCTTGGAGGATTCCATCTTTGATCTGAAAAAAAAAAAAATACTACGTTACTACTCCTGATCGTCACCTGCAAAATGATGAATTTAAATAATCTATTTCATAGTATGTTAACACTTATAGTTGGTCATTTATTTTCTGTATACCTCAAAATGTTTTTGGTATGGGGATGATGTGTAAGGGTGTAAGTTCCAAGGCACAAGATCTGCATTGCCAAAGGTCAATGCTGAGGATATGTCAATCAGGCACGTGCGTCATCCAACTCCTCAAGGAATATGAAGTACATCAATACCTGGAATATACATTTCCACCCACACACAAAGCTGGGAGTACAAGTTGCATTTGTTCTATGGAAACAAAAGCAACTGATAACACTGTCGCTGGCCTTCTCGGTCTGCTCACACTTATTTATTTACCACTACGAATGACGTCCAGATACCCGACTGTCAGGATGAAGGTCGACTGATTTGTGGTTACTAAAACTGGTGTCTGGATGAAGTTAGTTCCTTCATATTTTAAAACTGGCTCTTTGTCATGGCAAGCAAACTTTCATAGATGAATACTAATAATAATATAACAATGAAGATACCTGGCCAATATGGAAGTGGGACTCATCTAATATCTTAAAGAGTTTGTGCTTACCTTACTGTTTTTCTAATCATGTTGTGGTTATAGACAAGTTAATAAGAAATAATTGTAGGAGGTTGACTAATTACCATTCAGGCTACTTTCCAGTTTTCACAAGATACACTTGGGCTCCAGTATTCATGGACTGACAATATTTGCCAACGGATCTCAGTGTTGCAACCTTTGCCTTGGAGGCCAAGACTTTCCATGTCTTATGACGGCGATAAGTGCAAAAGGTAAAACTTGAAACGAATTTTACAGAATCTCTTCTCCACATTTCTAAGTTTCAAATTCCAACTCTTATTGCAATTGCTTTACACATGTATTCATTTCTGCTCGTTATTCTGATTAGAACTGCTAAGAAATTTCATTTGACTTGTTGTATGAAACCTACTGTAATTGAAGGTTACCTAAATACTGTGATTTTTTGGTACAAACAAAATGTTTACCAAAGATACGCTAGGCTACGAGCAAAAGGAAAATTAGTCTGGACCTATATGCTTAGTGTTCTTTAATGTTTAAATTTTAACATACTCTTACAGGTTGAGAGACAGTTCTTCTGTCACTCACTGTAAATTTATTTTTCATGATACAATGCTTGTTTTAGTCTCATTCTGAAGCCACTTAGTTGTCTTTTGCTTTCCATGCCTTCGAAACCTTACACTGCAGTTAATCTTTAAAAGGGGATATGTTTGTCGATGTTATTTAGGATGTAAATCCCAAAGTCAGTAAAAGATTAGGTTTTCAAACAGCTAATTTCCATTAGTATAACTGATGAAAAAGTATTTCTGGGAGTTTAGAATGAACTGAAGGTTTGATCTGTGTATAATACCTTTAGAGACTTTGTGTGATGTCACCACGTTTGAACGAGGCATTTCAGTTATTCGAGAACAGACATTTCTTTACCTTTTGTAAATAAGAAAAATACTACAGTATTTTCATAATTTTAATTGCTCCACAAAAATCATCATAAATTTCCTTACTAAACATATATACGATATACATTTTTACGACAATGTATGTTATTGCACATAAAACATAAGAAAATTAGGACAAATTCTTATGAATTTCTATTTAGCATTGTTTTCAAGAAAATTCTCTCTGAACTGCCCCTGCAGACACCTTTCAATGATTACCTGTGAAGATATTTAGTTGATTTTTTATATTTTTTACATTTTATAGGTAATATCATTGGAATCTAAAACGAAGAAACTGCATGCCATCAAAATCTCAAAGGATTACGAATAATAGTTTAAATTACCAGCACACCTGAACTCCATAACACTAATAGTGTAATGAAAGCCATTTTCCTTCCCCCCGGAGGGATGTAAAGGCCATGCTATGACAGCAATAAGCACGATTTACCACATACGATACTAAGGCTTTGGCCCTATTCTAAGTTTCAGTTTGACATGAATGCCATGTGGGCATGGCAAGGCTCAGGGCCCCAAGGACACTAAGGAGCACCCATGTAAACCCATGGGTAAGTGAACAAGGCCAATGACCCTGGAAAAGGGAAGGCTCAGAGTCACTGCAAGTGGAAGAAGGGGCAGAAGACGATAAAAGGGAGGAGAAAGAGCTCAACAACGAGGAGGAGGAAGAAGCTGGACAGACGAACAGATCAGGAAGAGGAATGCAGACATCCACAGATAGATTAATCGCTACCAGAGGCTCAACAGAGTTAAGCTCCTTGGAGGGTGTAGCAACGTCAGACTACGACGCCAAAGCCATACCTGAAGTTAAGTGATCCAAGAAGGAGGCAACAAATGGCTCTCTGCGATACTAAAAGGCCGTACCTTCTGCAAATACTCAAGTGATATTGTAATCCGGGAGGCAGCCGATGCAGAAGGAGCAAGAGGTGGTGTAGCGTACGAGGAGAGTTCAGCATGCACATCTCTTCCACCACTAAAAGAGTGTATATGCTGTCAAACACCATCCCACGTATGCATCACTTTGACTGAGCTGCTGGAAGTGTACCGGTGGAAGGATCAGGGAGAGGTGCAGGGAATGGGGGGAGGGGATAAAGGATCTGAAAAGGTTCGGTGGTGTCAAACAGGGGTACTGTATTCCTATTTGACGACACTGGCGAATGCTTTGCAGCCTTCCTCGTCTTCCTACCCAACCTTTTCCACCACGAAAGGGACTACAGGGCCGAACCAACATAATCAATGGGGCTCCACAAACACACACAACATGAAGCACCCACACAAACTCAAGTCCTTCAAACCTCTATTACTCATGTCTTGTTCCCATCACAAAGCAAACACATCAACGCATAAACAAAAAACCAGCAGCAGCTTCAACATACAATCAGGAAACAGTGCAGCTAGATATCTATCTAGAACAGTGGCCAAAGAAGGTGAGCTAGGTCCAGAGTAATCTCTGTGTGAATTGACGACACTCTGAAAGAGTACCCAGAGGGCTAATTCTACAAATTCCTTTCTTGCCAAATTTATGAAATATATCTTTTTTAGTACAGCATTTGGCTTAATTATTAATCACCTTAGACCTTTATTGAGTGAAAACCATGCATTTTTGTTCCCTGCCCATATGCCTAATAATCATAGGAGCCAGAGTGAGATACAGGGGTTTTTGGGTGATGCTAGACAGGACCCAGCATCCTAAAATAGGTTAAGGTGTATCCCTGTAAATGTACTGGCCACAGCTGAGTACTTCATAATTATTTTGGAGAGTTTTACCAACCATGTAAATGGGCTTATAACCTTATGATTTAAATGTTTCTGACCATTTATACTAGTGTAATTTCCTATTTTTTCTTTGATTTAAATGGGTCATCATTTACAGTAATGGCATATATTATTCTTACTTTGTTTATACTGTGATGACATATCCAGTGATTCCTCTTCTTCCTGTGAAATGGTGTCATACTATAACATATCCAGTGATTGCTCTTCTTCCCAGTCAAATAACTTGGGGCAACTTGTGACATCACAGCACAGATGTACGAGTGCAGTGCTGCATAAGTCAAACATTTTTTCCTTTTAGCAAATGTTGTACAATGGGAGTTCGTGTGTTATGTGGTAACATCATGACTTTTACATTTTGAAAAACAGTTATCATTTGGTGTAAGCTACAGAAAGTTACTGGTAGTTCTTAACTCCGAAGTAAAAAAATGTAGCTTATCTTCTGTCATAAAGTGAGATAACATTTTTCAATACTGGCGTCTATTTAAAAACCGGGGAAATTTGGCTTTTATGAGTTCTTGAAGAGATACTGATCAATTTAATAGTCCTTTCCATAACAAACGCTTGGATAACCCATTATAACCCCACATTAACAAAGTTGGGCAGAGAGAGGCCAAATGAGGAGGCACACCTTTCTGGTCAGGTTAATGAGTTCAGCGATTCAAGTTAGGTTAAGTTAAGGTTAGATTATTACAGCCCATCCACTGTACACTAAAACCCTAAGTTCCTGAGGAAGGGGGCACCCATTACTGTTACATATGGGGTGTTGTATTGGGATATTAAAATGTTTCCGGTGAAAATGAGTATGATATTCTAACATTTCTGGGTAAAGTATGAAGACAGCTACATGAAAAAATTGTTTATGAGTTTTTTGGCTAAACACTACATGAAAAGGTGTATATATGCAGTACAAGTGAAATACTCAGAGAAATTTTCTAAGATCATGAGTAATTTCCCATCTTTTCTGTTTTTACGTTTACACCTGAGGGGCTGGTATTATAATTTATAAATGGGGAGCGGTATTTGGTACCAGCCCCTCAGGAATGACAGTAAAAATATAAACAAAAGGCAATAAATTTCTCATTACCTTGGTAAATTTCTCAAATTATCTCACCCGTGCTGCATGGTATACACCCTTTTCTATATTCCTCAGTCAAAAAATTATAGATAAACAATATCTTCAAGAGACCACCTCCTTTACGATAATGGCAGATCTGGTTGGGTCCTATTCCTTCTGAATGCCTACTTTACAAAAACCAGTGGTTTGCAGTTATAATGGCCTACCCTAACAGTTTAAATAGCACAAAACATAATATAATCAGTCACAAAACCACCCTTAGCTTATGGTATACTCCTCAGGTCTCTGACAAGAAATAAATATACTTGATAACCTTTCTGTGGGAATACATATTTATAATAATAGCCTACCTTAGGCCTGGATTAGCCTATGGCCTACTGCCTAATTCACTGTAGCCTTTCTTTGCTAACCCAGAGACACCTAAAAATAGCATAATTCATTTATAACCTCCTGATGATGGTAGGAACTAATAATATCCCAGGGATAAGGTGAACTATCGTATGCCAGTGGTCTCTGGATAGGCCAGATCACCAGACCACTTTTCCCCTAAACAGTATTTCCGAAGAATTAACCTCATTTACCTGAGCTAGGACAATTTCATTTATTACCCCCTGATAATAGTAGGAACTAAAAGTAGTATCCAAGGCCCAAGGTCGACTATCGGATGCCAGTGGTTCTCGGATAGGCCAGACCACTGCTCTCCCCCATATAGTTTTATTACAGAAGAATTAACCTCATTACCAGAACAGCCTAAGAATTCATTTCGGTGCGACTTGAGAACGATGGGAACAGGTTCCACATACAAAAAACCTAACCTTCCCTGGAATGTCATGTCCCAACCTAACCAGACCTTTCTTCCTAACCTCACTTAGGGCACCATGCCCTGACCTGCCCAGGTGACACTAAAATTCATAAAAAGACTAAGCTTCCTGTCAGGGGTAGTGTTAGATCGCAGGCCAAAATGTGGACTATCGAACGCTAGTGGTCCTCGGACACGCCAGGCCACTTCTCCCCAAAATAGTAGCCTGTTTCAGAAGAATTAACCTCATTTACCAGAATAGCCTAAACATTCATTTATAGGGCAACGCCATGATGATAGTAGGAACTAGGGTAATAGTATTACCCCAAGCCCAAGGTGGACTATCGAATGCCAGTGGTCCTCGGACAAGCAGACCACCAGACCACTTCTCGCCCAAAATACAATTTCAGAATTAACCTCATTTACCAGAATTGCCTAAAAATTCATTTAAAGGCCAACCCCCTTACGATAGTAGGAACTAACAGACTAGTAGTGTCCCAGGCCCAAGGTGTACTATTGAACGCCAGTGGTCCTTGGATAGTCCAGACCACTTCTCCCCCAAAATAATACTCCAAAATTAACCTCATTTATTAGAATGGGCTGAAAATTCACTTATACCCTCCTGATGATAGTAGGAACAAATAGTAGTGTCCCTGGATCAAGGTGGACTATCGAATGCCAGTGGTCCTCGGATAGTCCAGACCACTTGACCACTTCTCACCCAAAAACAATACTCCAGAATTAACCTCATTTCTTAGAATGGGCTGAAAATTTCCTTATACCCTCCTGATGACAGTAGGAACAAATAGTAGTGTCCCAGGCCCAAGGTGGACTATCGAACGCCAGTGGTCCTCGGGACAGGCCAGACCACTTTTCTCCCAAATAATATTTGAGAAGAATTAACCTCATTTACCAGAGTCACGGGCAAATCACAGGCGACAATGGATGAACCGACCCCACACCGGATCACTGGGAGACTCGCCTCGTCGCCGCACTTGTCAAAAAAGGGGGATAAAACTTGCTAATAACACGGAAAAGGGAGACAGAAGACCTCGCACTGGGTAAACAAAGCTGTGCCTCGGAACTTCACAACAAACATGGCCGACTTAAGCCATCCGGTCCTTCTGGATTGGGGCCGAGATGTCTTCGGAGAGCGAGGACCGAAGATGTCTACGCCTTGATTTTGATCGGTCTTCGCCAGTTTGATACTTTTTTTTATTATACTTCAGCATTCTGTTATAATTTTCTAGACATACTGACAAAAATCTCCTACAACTATCACCATATTTATTTGTTTTTATCGTGAAAACTTTGACGTCCTTCGAAAAGACGAGGTATCTACTTCTATATCTCGAAGCTTATAAACACTAGTTAACATGAAATCAATCTAAAATAGTGGTTCTCATTCTAGTAGTCATTTCACAACGATGAGTAAGTGTACACATGAATTTGGGAATTTTAACAATACGTTTAACGGAAATGGTGTCACATTTGTTGATAGTTACAACGCCAATACTTGAACAGACAGAGAAAACATGAGTTATTCGGAAAATGTTTTCCAGTAATTTTGTGCAAACATCGCTGAAATACAGAAGCAACTGAGATATTATCAAAAGGATTCGACGAGTGTCTCATAAAAACTAATACTATATATTATATATATATATATATATATATATATATATATATATATATATATATATATATATATATACATCACTGGAACTCACTGTGGTCAACCACTTGTTCCTCTTATCTCTGGTGCTCGAAATAAGTAATCAATGTCTTACTGTTGGAAGCTGTAGAGGTAAGTTTTGGCATAGAATCTGCGGCACAAGAACCAAAAGGCTGAGACATGTGATGATTAGTCACAACGGTGAAGAAGTCAGTTCAGAGGAACGAATGGCTCAGAGAATTTTGAAATAATATTATGTGCTGGTGAAAGAAAACAAAAACTTCGGAGGGCTGGTTAAATGATACATTGGTGGAAGGGGAGGTTTTCAATATCTAGGAAGCAGGAGCGCAGGTGGAACCTTACAATTTTTAGCAATTCTCTGAAATGCGGTTTCTAGCCTGATATCCTCTGGTGGACAGCAGGCCGGGATCAGACAACCACGAACCCAGTTCATATAATATATGAGCTTTATATGACCAACCATTCTTGTTATTTCACGAGAACATGATGAAAAAACGGTCCTGTAACCTGTACTAGCGAAGCGTAGCATTCTCAGTCTTCTCAGAGCACGGAAAGTTGTGCTTATTAAAGATTGTACAGAAAAAGACTTAAAATACAGATCTTTTTGGAGAGATATTCTTCTTTGAAGAAATACATTTTCTCGTGAAGCACGGACGGTCATTACAGCGTAGTAAAGTAGTTTCACTGACAAGTTTTCAGTGCTGAATCGGACCCTCTCGTGGAGAAAGGCAAATGATGCTATCATTCCCTGTAGGACGCGAAGCCTATTACATTCTCCTGTTTTCTAGGGCGACTATTTGCAAGCGATTCGCTGTTGCAGGTGCTCTGCGCAGGTGTGCTCGCTCGGCAGCACAGTTGTTTCAGAGATCACCCTTCGATCCTCGATCTCGCCAATCGTGGGGATTGTTACAAATACAATTTTACGTATTCATTTGAAACTGTTTGCAAAGGCTCTCATCCATCTTTACCTATAAGTTATTCCAAATTCTCGTCAAATTCACATATCTAAAACTGTGATTACTGCTACATTATCAAACTCTTCTTTCCATCTACCTTCGTTTTCACTTTTGCTTCAATCAGTTAATGATCAGCTATCCCTCCAGCCACTTCTCTTTCACCATTACGCCCGTCAACATTCCCATAACTGTTTTGGAAGTTTTATAATGCCTGATATTATCCAGTGCTCAAACATCTTCTACAAAGGGTTTTCACAAGCTGCGTCCATGCCCATTCACTCTAGTTATTTTAAATCAAAGCGCTATTACAGCTTCTTTTCTGTCACTTAAATTTGCATTCGAATGCAGGTTAAGAAAAAAAGTCACATGTGAAAAAAATTACAGAATATTTCACAGGAAAAAAAAAGTCACATTCATTTATGGGGGCCGGTAATAGTCACAATTTTGGCCAGGAAAGAAATTCAGGTAATCAAAAAGAAAATATTCAAGTCAGACACAATTCACTTAAGTAACACACACATATATATATACACACATATATATATATTATATATATATATATATATATATATATATATATATATATATATATATATATATATATATATATATATATATATAAATATATATATATATATATATATATATATATATATATATATATATATATATATATATGATGGCATTGCATGTACGTAAAAAAATCACATTCTGTTCAATATCTTAAGCACAGTAAAGTAATCAAGCAAAAATATTTATTGACAGTACTGTACAGACTGAAAACACCTTACAGGATATAGCAGCCTTAACATGTATACCCAGTACTTTTAATGTTGATGCATTTGCAGATAATATAACTAATTTAAAATATTTTCTGTCTCATTGCTTTAATAGTTTAAAGCACTTGAATAAACTGTAACTGACTTGAATGTTTTTGTTTGATCACCTGACTTTCTTTCCTAGTTAAGACTGCTTTTTTTTTTGACTTTATTACCGGCCACCATAAATTAATGTGACTTTTTTTCTGTGATTTTTTTTTTTACCTATGGCTTTTTTTTTTATTAACCTGGGTTCGACATTGAAATTCAAGCTTCCTAAGAATATGGTGTTTCATTAGAAAGAAGTAACAGAAGGTAACAGGAGACACAGAGAGATAAAAACTCGCGCAAATGGTGATCGTTTTAGAGGTGAAATTAGATGTTTTTCTTGACATTCTTGTCGCTTGGCCTTTCATTTATTTGGTCCTGTTTCGGTCCTAAATGTAAATCATTAACATAGATTTCTGCTCAATGCAATACGGCCTTAGTACGTCAGCGATTCGGGCAATACCGACTGTACGTTTGCAAGTTACCGACATGAGAACATCACCCACCTGTGGAGTTTTCCGAAGCGGGAAAACGCTGTTACTAAATACGAAGATTGACGGGGAAAAAAAAAATGCTATATAAATGACTATCCCTGACCATTATCGGCACCGCAGACCAGAAACGACTTAAGAAAATGGACATTCGTTCGTGTGGTGCTCTATGGAGCATATGCATTCGTAAAATATTCGTGAAACCATATTTATAAAAACGAACCCCTGTCCATAGGGAACAAGCCCGCCGCAGGGGTCATTGACTTGAAACTCAAGCTTCCAAAGAATATAGTCTTCATTAGAAAGAAGTAACAGTAAGTGATAAGAAATAGAAAGAGATCAAAACCCGTGCAAATGGTTATTGTTTAGAGGTGAAATTAGCTGCTTTTCTTTACATTTTGTCACTTCGCCTTGCATTTATTTGGTCCTGTTTCGGTACTAAGTGTAAACCATAAGCACACAGTAGAATTCTGCTAAATATAGCACTACGTCACTAAGTTAGCGGTTCTGAAAACACCGACTGATTGTACAAAACAGGCATGAAAATGGCACCCACCTGTGGAGTCTTTTTGAAACGGAAACGCTAAACTTAACCAAAAACAAGATTGACGGGAAAAAAACATTCTATAAAAATGACCATCGCCGACCATTTTTGGCAGTGTAGACCAAAAAAGGACTGAAAATACAGAAAATGGTCGTTTGTTCGCGTGGTTCTCTGAAGGGCAAACATTAATACGCGCGCATAAAACCATATTTATCTCAAATAAATACGTATATACAGCCGCGCTTGAATATCTATGCTTTGGTATGTGGGGATCTAAATGAAGAAATGGAATCAGAATTTGATAAGCATTTTAAGTAAAAGTGCAAGCAAATGTTACAATACTGTAAGTTCTTCAATACAGTAGCCTATTATTATTATTAATATCTATAAACAAGTAAAAAAATGCGCCGAAGTTTCTTCAGCGCAGTCGAGTTTTCCGTACACCATATAATCAAGGCCACCGAAAATAGATCTATCTTTCGGTGTTCTCGGTATAATGCTGTATGAGTAGCTGCCCATGAAACTTTAACCACGGCCCGGTTGCGGCCTATCCTGTATCGTTGCCAGAAGCACAATTATGGCTAACTTTAAATACAATAAAAAAAAAAACTACTGAGGCTAGAAGGCTGCAATTTTGTACGTTTGATGATTGAAGGGTGGATGATCAACATACCAATTTGCAGCCCTCTAGCCCCGGCAGTTTTTAAGATCTGAGGGCTGACAAAAATAAGTGCGGACGGACAGACAAAGCCGGCACAATAGTTTTCTTTTACAGAAAACTAAAAATCTCATAATCGCACGCGTTCACAACGAAATAAGTGTAAAATATTCAATATACACAACGGGAATTTTCCAGAACCTCCCACATATAAAAGATTTTTGGGCAAACGGTGCACAGAAAAACTATAACGTTTGTTTTATCATTTACAGTCAATGAACGCTTCTAAGTGACGTACGGCAATTTATATGCATAAAACACACGGATTCTTCACTAACACTTTAGCGAGATTACAGAATTGCTCGCGCGCACACACACACAAATGTACATACCCCTCCTGTTAAACTTCTATGAGACTCTTCAATCTTCAAATCACAAGCTGTTGAGGACGTATAGTCGTCTACGACAGGCACCGATGTACTAAGGAGATGAGAACTGCACTCGAGCATTTATGCTGTTGTTTTTATCTTCCTAATCCCTCGGTACGACCTGACCGTCGACCTTCAACTTCTCCTGTCCAGACCTGCGGTCATCCTAATCTCCGCGGTCTACCTAGCACCCTGTGATAAAGTATATTTTGGACAGAGCAGCAAATCGTGGAAGGATTTATGGAAATAAAATCGCAGGCAACGTAGGAATAATAATTTTAAGGACGAGATCACTTGTGAAATACTGTACAGGAGTTTTAAGAACGTATAAACAAAAAGAGAGACGGTAAGGGGATAATCCCGAACAACGAAGGATTAACCACACGGCCACGGAGAGCAAGAAGAATGCAGGAAAGGTCAGGAAGGGCTGAAATATACGGCTCTGGGCTAAGATCAGCGGGTAGGTCATACCAAGGATTAATAGAGTACAGGGTTAGGCCTGCCCGGAGTTACTACGCATCTCCGTGACGCTGCTGGTTGATTGGAAGCTTACCATAGAAAAAAATCAGGAAAACAATGAAATGAAGGGTCACTATAGTAAAAATGTTTGTCCACCCACATCACATTCTCTCTCTCTCTCTACCTTAGATTATCGGAGAGGCCCCCGTTAATCTCTAGGCTGAAGGATATGAAGAATTCTCCATATATCTTTTTACTGACATTTGGCTAATGCAGTAGGCCTACACGTGTTAATCCGGGCCAGGTGTGATACTGAGACCTTGTTCTTCCCTCTGGTAAGGTCAAATATAGACTGATGACTTTTTTTTTATCTTAACGTCAACCAAAAGAAGCAGCCAGCGACGCCATGCCAAGAATTAGGTAACGAAAACAACAGATGCTGGAAGGAGTCACAGTAGTTATCATCTCCTTAGTGTATCGGTATCTGATGAAGAAGACTCTCTTCCGAAAGTTTGTACTTGGGAAATGAAAGAACCTGGAATCTAAACCGTCACGTCTCATTTAAGCCTAACGCCAGTAGTATGAGTGTGTAGGCCTATCACAGTGAAGTTGGGTTGCTGTTTTGTGACGTAGCATACCAGTGCGTGCTTCATTCAAAGCGAATGATAGTTTGATTCGAAAGATACACGCGTATTTTTGTTTTAACGTCATTTTATGAATATACAAATAAATTTGTCCTGGCTAAGAACAGAGGGCATTACTGTCCGGAATATCTATCCCTTATGATACAGAGGTCGCAATTGACGTCCAGTTTCCACACTGGATTGTGAAGTCCATTTATAATCTGGATCACTAATCCCTGCACCCCGGTCAACCTTTTGTAATCCGTACCGCTGGGAGCAATAAAATCTCTCAGGCACTTGTAAAACTAAAAGAAGAAGAAGAAGAAGAAGAAGAAGAAGAAGAAGAAGAAGAAGAAGAAGAAGAAGAAGAAGAAGAAGAAGAAGAAAGAAGACGACTTATCTCTACAAGTACCTCCTTTAAACTGAAAATATACTACAGTTTGCTAACAGCTTCGAAGTTCCAGGGATTAAGTCAAAATAGAAGGAAGCGAACAGTATCATACTACTGCGAATTCATCAACTGTTCGCCAAGCCGTTTTCCTTCCAGAACAATATTTCCTGATTAAACCCGTTTCTTGGGTCTTTTATGGGATAATCTCCTCTTGACCTCTGCAGTAGGGTTCGCTCTTTTATCTGCTTGATCATCTGTGGAAACCGGGCACCGTTGGTGAAAATAACACGCCACATTCACGTGCCTTGAAAGAATGTAATATGTTATTGATTCAAGTTATACGGAAGCACAAGCTAATAGCATAGCATACTGCGCCACAGGTGTGTTCATAGGTGGCATTGACTTTTTTTTTGGGGGGGAGGGGGAATGTCACAAGAATATACCTCAAATTTAGTTACGGCAAATTATCCCGAGAAAGAAAGTCAGTGTTCAAATACCATGAGCAACTTAAATAATATGTTTAAAAATTTTTAACTGGCAGTATATGTATGACCCCTACATACTGACAGCACGATTTTCATATAACAGCTTTAATCAAGTGTGGATAAAAGACAATTATACATTTTCTTGAGACGATGAAAGAATACAGAAAGACAGTATATATATATATATATATATATATATATATATATATATATATATATATATATATATATATATATATATATATATATATATATATATATATATAAAAAAAAAAGAAAAGCAATTGCATCACAAGAGCAGCAATGCAGGTCAGAAACTAAAGCACAGTGGTGAATGACAATTTGAATTAACATTTTGTCGGTTTCTCTTCAGTTATAATATTTAAATGACAAAAGAAAGGTTGTCTTTTACTTCTGAGGACAACATACGTCAATAATTTCAAATATATACACACAGAGAATCTGAGAATTAAAATCCCAAATAACGAAAACAAACTCTATTTACCCATTTCATATAAATCACATTCTTTTGTACAAACAAGGTTTGTTTATGCTCTGTCCAACCATCCTTATTAATCTTTTTGTTTCCAAAACGCGTCCTTTAATTAAGAGGAATATAAAAATTCGAAAATTATCTGGGAAAACTGACCGCGTTAATACTCTCTTTGGGGAGATTAACCCAGACAAGATTATTTTTGCCCTATCTCTAGTTTACTGGAAAAACCAGTTTTGCTCTCTCTCTCTCTCTCTCTCTCTCTCTCTCTCTCTCTCTCTCTCTCTCTCTCTCTCTCTCTCTCTCTCTCTCTCTCTCTCTCAATGAGGATTTTGAGTCTGCCTTTTATTTATATGTTCGTTTGGCGTTTTGAAAAAGAGATCTGTCTGGTGGAGAAACGAAAAAGAATAATTACCCTTGCTGAAATCGAAGAAAATAGGACGAAACTCAGTAGTCAAACAAACGTAAATAATACCACAGAGATTACAACACGTGAAGCGCAACAATAACCGCGAGTGGATATAGTGAGGACGAAGTATCGAATCACTATGACGTATAGACAAGGCCAGTGACGAACGAAAGTAAACATTTAAAGGAAAACATCATCTTTCGATAAGATGTATGTAGGGAAATGGGTCACACGTTAACAACCGCTGAGAAATCTGAGGAGGATGCCAAGTCGTATCCAAGAGCGAGCACAAAAATCAACTTGACGGAGGAGAAGTTCACTGAGATGAATGAGACAGCACTTTACAAGATGCCAAAAAGGTTGTACAAAACAGGGGGAAAGATCAGCACTTATTCAAGTAGCTTTCGACAAAACATAGTTACAAGCTGAGGAAAAATAATGAGAAAAAGTGAAAGAAATGAATATTACAAATGATGACAAAAAAAAAACTCCAAAGAGAATGACAAGAAATGTCACAGAAGATGACGAAGATGAGAAAAATATAAAATACCAAGGTCTGCTCACAGCAGAGCACTGGATCCTGATCATTGATAATGCTAAAGTGCAAAGAAGAAGCAAGACTAAAAAAATGCGACTGATCATAGAGAACTATTATAAATAAAAGTGTTAACCTTTGAGCATGCAATTAATGAGACACATAACCATTAACATACAATACACAAGAATGCGTAATTATATAACCAAAATTGACATATAAATGGGATCTCTAGGGATAAACAAAAATAATGGTGATGACGATGAATCAAAAAGCTAACGACGCAACTATTCAAACTCAGACGCAGCTTTGAAAGAAAGCTATTCAGGAAAACTATAAATTATAATTGATGCATAAAAATAGGAAAGTCCTAATGAGCGCAGTGTGTCTCTACATGAAAGCATTCGCAAATGATCGTAAAATGCGAATAAGAAGTCGTTAAAATACGAGTATATACGCATCCGCCTGAATTTTCATTCATCACATCGTTTATTCATTCACATTTCAATTATCTTTGCAGGTTCATTAAATTCACCAACTCTGCTCCTACATTCGTTTTAAGTTATCTACTTCTATCCTTGACTTAAAAGGCCGGCAGTGGAACGAGGCCTAAGGCTTACATCATATTAAAAATGGAAAACAGGTGTTTTATATTTGAATTTTATCGACTGTCAGATTAAAGAAGGATTGGTGTATTTCTCATATCGAAAACATTCCAGAACAAATGTTTAAGATACCTGATGCCCAACGCATAAAAAAACACAGAAAATTAGTGCAGGTCAATGCCAACACAATTTTTCGGTCCGATCTCGAACGCGCACCCCGACAGCCAATCAGAAGCTTTATTTACGGATCGTCTGGACCAATCACGATGCGAGTTTCGGCATCAAAACATTGCGTCTGTATTTTAAACTTTTCCGCGAAGAATCCCCCGAACTGTTTTGTTTTTATTTTTTCTTGATTTGTTTTTACGATGAATGAATAGTGATTCCTATTTTAAGCCTGAGACTGATGTAATATAAGGGTGAGTAATCCGGGTTAATCTGTCGGAGTGTTTTCGAGTAATAAAGCCCCGATTGCGGGCTGGTGATGGCCATAGCTGCTAGCCAGGCTTAGGGTGCGGTTCCTGCCGCGGGGAGGTTAGGCGAGCTCTGGATCAACTAGTATTTTAGGCCGCCAGTGTTTATATTCCGTCGTATTCCTTGATAAAACTAACGGTTATGATGCCTGTGTGATTAACTTTCTGTCTAACAGGCTTAGGCTGAGCCAGTCTGAAGCTTAGCTTATGTGGTAGGCTAGGCCTAATTTTCCCTGACGCGCACCCCATGCTAGGCTATCATATTGCCTTCTTTTTGTTGTAAGTTAGGCCCAAACACCGCTGTAGCATAGAATAGCTGCAAACGACTCGCATTTGTTGCTCTAACCTTAGACTTAAGCTAACGTTCTGTGGTAGGCTATCAGTTAGGTGTAGGGACCTAGGCTAAGCTTATTTGGGTCGGTAAACTTTGACCACAGTATCGCAGATGGGGGCAGTTTGCAGAACGACAGGACTACCTTCGAACGGAAGCTTAATCTCGTTCGTCTCCAATGTTTAGTGTCAGTAGGGGGGTCTGGGGATGGCAAAGTCCCTCCGGCCAGGTCAGGGCACGCACCCAAAGTGAGGTTAGGAATGTGAGGTTTGATTAGATTGGGACATGGCATTCAAGGAAAGGTTAGGTTTGTTTTCGTCTGCGGAACCTCTTCCCTTCGTTCAGTGCTCGCCCCGCAGATGCTCCGTGCATTCGCACGTATAATCAAAATCGTAGTCTTGACCAGCCAGTCAGTCTTAATCTAACCGAACCTAAAAGTGTAGGATGCTGCGGCAAGCTTAACAAGCAGGCTAGTGTGCTGTGACCCGAACTTCAGCGCTTGGGCCTCCCTATATGGTATGACCTTCCAGCATTTGCCGTCCGTAAATCTTGAAGTAACCAATGTTAAAATTCGGTGGAAAACCTAATGTTGGCAAGGTCTAGGCTAGCCTGTGGGTAGGGAAAGCAAAAATGATGGTTATAGGCTATAGCTTAATGTTTCCAATTGCTGAATGGTAATTATTTCAACATACTTTAATTATGGAATATGAAGGACCTGCCCTCTGGATAATAATTATTTGCCAATAACACTTGAGTACTTCAAATTTTTTCCTACAAGAATAGAACTATCACCCTTTATGTAAGTTGGAAACGATCCTCTATGACACTTGAGTGGCTGGACATAGCCCACTCACTAGTCGGCAGTCCAATATTTTTTCTTCAGCTACATTGATCCAAACGTCTCCATTTTTTGTGGTCATGGTTCTCAGTTGGGTTGTTATGCTTTTACTTGTAATTTTTATTTGGTGTTGGTGGTTGTTCTATATGTCATGGATACCAGAATACTGTAATGTTTGTAGTATTAATTTTGTTTCTTTAATGACAAGCCTTTTATCATAATCTTACTCAACCGTACTTGCACTGTCCCTGTTGCCACCCGTTATCAACCTTATTACCAAGGTCCCGTGATTGTCTCTAGACCACACTGGGAATACTTCTAAATATAAGTTTCTGGTTTGTGTATGGGAAAAATACCACTTACCTTTCAAATTCTATATTTCTTCTCCATGATTAACACTGAAACTTAATAAGAAAGTCAGTGTGTATTCATCTTTGCAATAAGCAAGGCTGCTTAAAATGATACTACTGTAATGCTTACTTGAATATTTCATTAGTAGCTGGATTTGATTATTTATATAGCATACTGCTTGAAGCAGCCTAGGCTTAACATGAGTATGTCCTGTGTATCTCATGTCATTTATTTCTCTCTCTCTCTCTCTCTCTCTCTCTCTCTCTCTCTCTCTCTCTCTCTCTCTCTCTCTTTTTCAATTGTCCTTTCACAGTAATAGATTTTAAATCATATTCATTCTCTTCATTTATTAGTCTTAAGTATTACCTCCATAGTCATATTATTTCTTCTCAAGTTCACTTTCTCCTCTTTCAGTGTTACATACTTTGCCCATTACTTATATGTTATGTCTTATCCACATTGTTATTCCAAATTTAGCTGGTGCAAATACTCATAAATTGCAATGCTTTAATTCAGAGCCAACCTCATTTCTGCCTAGTCAGTATTTACAGTAATATACATTTTGAGCTGGTTTGTGTGATGTGAAATGCTGAAATAGTTATTTATTTTTTAAATTTATATTTTAAATATACAATCAGTATGATAGACCACAGTGAAAGATTTACATTATGTTCTTATTTTTTTAATTTCGACTCTTGTTTTCTGTGAAGAAGGGGCATAGCTATGACGCCAAAGAAATCCACATCTTTGAACAAAAAGAGTTCAGTTGCTAAGAAACCTTCTCCAAGAAAGATGTCGCGCTCACCCATTTCATCAACCAAGTCAAAGAAAAAGAAGATTTCTGAAACCACCAAGAAACTGAAAACAAATACATTGCAGACTTCACCAGAAAACCCGGTACAGTACAAATTAATTCTTTGTATTGTTTACTTTATAACAATTAATATATGTTAACAAACTTAGAGTGGCATTCATATTAATATTTTTGGTTTTTAAAAATTTGTATTCTTATGCATACACAAAACTGTTGTGTAGAATGCTTTAACTACAGATTTAAGAAATGGATGTAATAATCAACTCACTTAATGATATATGCCAGCACTCATAAGAATGATGTGTTAGAGGAATCTTGAATGTGTGCATCAAAAAAGCTCCATACAACATGATAAAAGCAGTAGGTTCAGTGTACTAATCAGTGACTTTGGTGAGGAGTCCAAGCATCCTCTGCATAAACTGAGACACACATTACTACTAAGTTAATGATTGTAGAGAAAGCAGCTCAACTGCAACGGTGCAACATGTTTGTCAGAATCTTCATTTTGAATCTATCCCATTTTATTACTATGTTCTTGAGGAGTTATGATTTGGTAGAAGATCAGATTATGTAACGAAGAATCTTGTGAGTGAGCCTTGTAAGAATATTCTAGAATGTCAGCTCAGTAGTCCGATAATACTTACTGCATGATAAGTTTGAATTTATCTTCATTATAGAATTGCTGTTGTAATTGTTATGGATGTTGAGAAACAAGATGGTATACAGCACCATATTACTGTGCAGTCTCTTTTCAGTGTTGGAGGCTCATGTTTAACAGCTTTGTTTGTGGAAATCTTTATAATCAAGCCCAGTAATATAAGAATCTGGAGTGTGAATATAAAATCCTTCAATGTTTCAGGTAACTCCTGAGATGGACAGCAGTCTCTCATCACCTAGATCAAGTGAAAGGTATGTTGATGGGAGTCATTAATGTGTACATTCTAAAACAATATACAATATAAATATATATCATATATACAATATATATATATATATATATACAGGCGGTCCCCGGTTTACGATGGGGTTCCGTTCTTGCGCCGCGTCAGAACCCGAAAATCGTCGTAAGCGGAACATCGTCGAAAATCGTAAAAATCATAAGAAAACCTTACTTTTAATGCTCTGGGTGCATTGAAAACGATGTAAACTGCATTATTATTGAGTTTTACATCAAAAACCTTCAAATTATGATTATTCTGCCATTTTGGGGCCATATTTCTTCCGTCGGATCGGAAATTTAACGGAACATGCGTCGTAAACCAGGAAATAATTTCTGATGAATATATTTGAAAAGCGCCGAACCTCGAACGTCGTAGCTGGAACTGTCGTAAACCGGGGACTGCCTGTATATATATATATATATATATATATATATATATATATATATATATATATATATATATATATATATATATATATATATAGTGCTACTCTAGTCTGTTCTTCTTTTACTATTATAATTATTATTGTAAATCTTATAATTAAATCTTAATGTAAATTTTATACTGCGGATAACTTATCTTGTTGAACAGTGGGTTATTATTATTATTACTGAATAAAATGAATCCACAATAATATGTCCTGTATATATATGATGTAAGTGAAATAAAAGTGGGATTTAAAATTAAAAACATAAATAAATAAAACATATAAATAACATAAGGTTACAAAGTAATTAATGAAAGTCAGGAGAGCAAAATAAGGGCAAGAATAGAGGAACTGATATGAATTATTAAGCGCACTAATACCTAAGCACTAAGAACCGTGATGTAAGACACTGGCATGAAATTTGCTAATCAATAAGGTCCTCTTGCTGTAGTATATCATTTACTAATTGACTTTAGATTTTATAAAGCCCAGCTGACACATATTATGTAAGGGGAGAGGAACAGTAAACCCCCGTATTCGCAGGGGTTGCATACTGGCGCCCCCTGGCAAATAGTTAAAATCCGTGAATACTTAAAACCCTTCCAAAAACACTTAGAACTGCATATTTTGATGGTTTAAACACAAGAAAAACCCTCAACAAATGCTTTTACCTGAGCATTTTAATAGTTTTATCACAAAAAGTGCATATAGTCATGAAAATGATATGAAAATACAGTAATTAGTGAATATTTCTCAGTGAAAAATACCGCGAATGGGCGAATTTTCCACGAATAATGGGTAGATACGTTCCACAGAGAAATCCACGAATACGTGAGTCCGCGAACTGTGAGAACACGAATACGGGGGGTTAACTGTATTGCAGCCAGAGTTGCATTATCTTTTTCAAAAGCCAACAGTGATATCATTTACAAAGATTAAACAACAAAGGTCTTGGAGCACTACACTGTGGAATGCCAGGCGCGAATAGTTATAGGTTGACTAAAAGCGCCATCAGCAACAACTCAAATGCTGGTCAATGAAGGCAGCATCAAATTCATTTTGAACAAATGTGGACTTATCCCTGGTCAAGGTTGACGTGAACAAATAAAAGAATACAGGCAGTCCCCGGGCTACGACGGGCTCAGCGCACAATGCTCAGAGCTTACGATGCTCTTCAAATATATTCATCAAAAATTATTTTCTGGGTTACAACACATGTTCCAGGGTTATGACGCCTATCTGATGAAGGAAATATGGCTCCAAAGCGGCAGAATGGTGGAGCCCCTGTCGTAAACCAGGAACTGCCTGTTATAAAGTGAGACCTAGTTATAGAGGGAAAATCCTTAGATTTTATATTATCTATTCTTGTACTAACTAGTAAAATACATTAGTATTTATCAAGCATTTCATGAGATTTCATCAGTGTTTTCAGATGTAGTGAGAGTTGTTATAACCACAGCAGTTGTGGTACAGTAGTGTTAATAAAGCTCATTTTACATGTATTTATGTACTGTGGTGGTATTTTTCTCTTATTTACAGATATAACTTTAGAAACATTACGCCGCCTTCGTATAAGCTAAATGTCCGTTACACCCCAGCTAGAACCCCCTTGAGGACGCCTGCTGGCATGCTACAAAGAACCCCTGCTGGTATGCTACAGAAAACCCCTGCTCGTAAACTTGGCCGAACCCCAATGGCAACTCCGTTTAGAACCCCTCGAATAAGACCTTTGGAGAGTGAATCACAGTCTGATCCTTCTGCAGCATTCAAGTTACACAGAGAGGAAGCGGTCACTTGGAAAGAACACTTGAAATGTGAGCTGTAGTATGATTCTGATTCTTTTGTGCATTACATTTGAAAGCCAGTGGTTTTAATAGGGTTCTTACCGCTTGAGAGTAACAGTGTTCAAAGTCTTTATGTATTTAGTATTTCAAAAGGTTGGAAATGTCAACGGCCAAAAAAGTAACAGTTCTTGAATGTTGAGTGTGGTTTGTTTGGAATACATTTGTTAAATGTTTTTATTTTTTTTTTTCAGTACTCACCAGTAGAATACACAAGCTCTGTTACTTGAGTTCAATGTCCAATTTTAGATACGGAGATAAACTCTTGAGAAAAAAGTACGAAAACTTTTTAAAGAATAAGGTAAGTTTTAATAAATTTTTTTTTTTTTTTGCCAGATTAGAAGAGTTTGTGATTGATGTGTTGTCATCAATGTGGAATAGTTTGTAAGTTGTACATTTCCAAAAAGGAGTACAGTATACTACTCATGAAAGATTCCCCTAAACGGTATAGTTATTGCTCTGAATGCACTTTTGAATGACAATACTTCCTTACTACTACAAATCTATATATTACTGTGTACAGTATTCTAGTATAATGTACTCGCATTTGTAAACTGTACAGGTTTTGTCACTTACTTTTTCCCTCACTACTTTAAATTCATAATTACAGCATTTGGTTCATTTGCTCTTTATCGGATATTTAGTGCATAGGAACAGCTGAAAATATTCATACTTTGCAATGATACTCTCTGCTTGAATGAAGTCCCCAAACTTGTGATTTTTCTCGAAGGTGATTTATTTATGTTACCTTTCCATTTTCATTGTATCTGCTTTTTGCCTATGCACGATAAGGTGATTCGTGAACTTTTATTTGCTCTCTTGAAGATAGAGATGATTGTAATAGCCAGATCGTTTAGATTCCCCTCTTTATGTTTGGTACAGTACTTTGGTAAAATATGCAAGTTTAGGCATTCCTATTGGTTTGTGCAGAAGAGCTACTAATGCTGTTAGGCTTCTAGCTAGTGTTCAATTGGCAGTTACTGCAGTCTACATATTTAAGGTAAGTTTTGGTCTCTAGTAAGTAACAAAAGGAAAGCTAGTGAGTACTTTCTTGAAAGTTAGCTTTTGTTCGGTTCATTGCAAATGTTAAGTTTACTTTTTTGTTTTATGATTAGGTTGCCTACTAAGGCATCTTTATTGAGTAAACTTTACTTTTATCACTTTTAGCTGTAATGACTTGTGCTCTCATTTACTTCTACTTGGGATTGAAAACTAAAAATTTTGTTATTTGTTAATTTTTTATTTTCATTGAACTTGTACTTTAAGGTTTTAAACAGTGCATGGTCTCTTTGCTATTTACTCTAATTGCTTCTTTCTTTATGTAATATAACACATTTGATCTGGTTTTATTCACTTCATTATAAAGTACATAACTGCTTGAGATGGGCATCTGCCTACACATGTATTACCAGATGACTGCTTTTTTCTTTCTTTTTCGAGAGGGACTGAAGCATTTGGGATGCTTTCTTGGCATGACAGGGCCACTTACAAGTACTAATGGGTTTGTGTGAAAAAACTTTTGTTTTAAAAATGTACCTTTTTAATTACTCACTGCTACATTACAGTTGTTTGATATAGGGTGTGTACTAAGATATTTTCTTCCTCAGGTATTAGAAGTATATCCTTCGGCTGTGTTAACAGTGTCACTTAGTACTACGTCCTGCTTAACACTCCAACCAAAAACCGTGGATGCGGTGAGAATAGAAATTAATTCCTTAAGCCTTGGAAACACCACAGATGAAGATGTAGATATGAATGTGTATAGCGCCTGGTTATTTCGAAGTAGCAAGACCCAAAGTCAGTCTTTCAGTGGGTTGGAATGGTTTCCTGTGATGTTTTATACTGGTATGTACCTCTTGTTATTCGTCATCAATGAAAATTGTTTAATATTACAGTACTGATGCATTAACATTCTTAAGTCCTACAGGGCTGGACCAAATAATTTTTGTAGGAATACAAAAGGTCTCATTTAATTGAGTACAACTCCATATAAATTTTAATAATGAGATAAACTGAAAATTTTGAAAAATGAGAAAATTTCTTCAAATCAATTTTTTTTTCACTATTGGATATTCATTACTGATTAAAATTGGGCAGTCACGTAGAACGATGCACAGCTCTAATTGTTGATCTAAAATCGGGGGATGGGTTTTGTATTATCTATTAAGTGTCTACGGATCAGATGGGCGTGACAGCTCAAAGACAGGCTAAAAATTACTTCAATGTGGTACTCCGTTTGGAAGGAGAATCATCGCAAGGTCCGAAAAACTGGCAGTGCTCCCTGTCTTCCCTAATCTCTGCTTCACTGACAAGACTGTAGATGTGATGTTCTTGCTTCTGAACACAGTTTTACTACTGTCGTCCTGAGACCAAGGTGTCATCATGTGCATTAAGGCAATGCCTCACCCTCAGAAGGATTCAGGCTGCCTCAGGTACTAATCCTGAGAGCAATTACATAGATATGTAGAAGAGCATCACAGTTGTAGATGTAAGTATGCTTATTGCAGAGGCCAAAGAGCCAAAGGCAGTCGATGTCTGTTGGAAGTTATTGTGGAGTGAGGTAGTTGGTGGCTTCAAGGACTTCCTGCAGCTTATGCAGAAGTCAGGATGATTTTAAAATTTTGAGGGAAGCTGGCAGGGAAAGTTTCTCTTGACACAACAACTATGTTAAGGCATACACTAGGGAGCATGGAGAAACTTATTAATAAGGAACTCAAGGAGCTTGTGAAATCCTCTACAGTTGGGGAGGATGAGGTAGAAGATTTAGAGGAGGCAGAGCTGATGGTTTGGACACTCAGAAAATTGTAACCAGTTTTTAACAAGCAATTTTGAAGGATGTGATGTCGCGTACAAGCTATGCTGAGGAATAACCTGCCCACAACTACTGCAACATTTGATATAGCAAAGAAAAAGAATAAAACAGCCTTGTATGATACTGTTATTAACTAAGGCATCTGTAGTTGTGAAGTATCATTATTACTCTACAAATTGGTAATGCCTACAGTCGGATCCTTGCTCATCCAATTTCTGTGATTCTCCTGACATCCTATCAAAAAGTCATGTTAGTGTCATGTTACCATCCTTGTCTTCAAGGATCATTAGCATTGTCCTACAAAGGTTATCAAGGAGAAGAACAAAGAATTTGGTGAATTTTTGCACACACACACAGATTACATTTTCTCTTTTATTGATTATTATGTATTGTATTTAATTCTGTGTTTACAAGTTCTCTTTTTTGTTATTAAATGAAAGTTTTGAATAAAATAAAATGCCACCTTGTTGCCTGTGATATGCACTTTGGACTTCAGTAGTTTATATTTGTACAGACTTTGTTTTTTATTACAATATTTCCTAAACTAAGAAGTATAACAACTATAAGTACTATACTGTATTTTCATATTTTCAGAATATAGGTATTATAAGCAATCTAGAGATGTTTTATATTATTTTACGTAGGAGAATGTGCATAGGTTCTTGTGCGTAATTTCATACAGATTAAAGAATTTAAATTTACATGGATTTTTAGTTACATAGAGTATCATGGGATCAGTTCCTGCATAAGCCAAGGATGGGCTTCTTTTATGCATGTAGTGTATAGGCAAAAACAATTTGTTTTTGCCATCCATAGAAGAGACAAGATCTTGAATTGATAATCTGCTTTTAAATGTTATTAGCAATATTAATAAAATTTTAGCATGGAATAGCTAATATAGAAGTGAAATTTATTTGTTATAGAATTATAGTTCAAATATTTAAATATAAAGTCATCTTAAGTCTATATTATGTAGAAGGTATTCAGTTTTTATGAATTAGAGGTGTTTCAGGAAGAGAAGTCATTCACCATGTGGTTATGAACTGGCTCCAGGGGTCCTTTGGGTGCTACGTTAGCAGATACGGTATCCGACAGAACGACCTGATGTGGATAGCTGGAGTTTGGAGCGGAAGATTATGTCCCCTTCCTTCTCATCAAAGCAGGAAACGTAAGTAATTGTTGGTGAAATGTTTCAAAGTCTTGAAGTGCTGTGCAACATAGCTAAACAATCTGGGATTTACGTATACTGTATCTTGGTTGACCCTGCTGTAACAAAATTGTGTTATTTTTTACTGTTTTAAGAGGCTAATGTAATGACCACATAGTTTTTGGTAAAAATTTAAGCAAATGATACCATCCCTCTTTCATCTTAGAAGGAATCAGATACATTTTTCCTCTCATAACACCATCCACGAGGCCACTTTCCTGGCTATATTTTTTTTCTTTTGCCAACTTTCCTGTTGCCTCCTGTACAGTAAATGTCCATGTGTCCTCTGGCTAGTATTTAGCCTAAATTTCATATTCCATTTAAACCCATTTTCCTACTTTACCTACAATTTTTTCAAATGTTTATTATGCTTAGTTTTACTAAGCTTGTTTTACCTACTTTCCCCCTGGATTCTTTGACTTCACAAAGGCTGCTGTGCATTGATGGTCATTTGTCTTAAGAACTTATTTTTAATTATAACCTGTCATATACCACTTTTATCTTTCTGTAAGGCATCAGCCTCTACCTTATCTGTAAAATTTACTTATTTATTTATGTAGTCTATTTCATTTTATCACACATGGGCATTCTGTTTTGTGGTAGCTGCTTTAAAAGTGTAATATTTATTTATATACCTATTCAGTTTCCTTTATCACACATGGACATTGTTTTGTGATAAGTTACTTTGCAAGTTAATATTTATGTTTATTCTATGGGACTGTTGCTCATTTTGCTGTCTAGTGCACAAACATTTTTTACTTTTAAGTTCCAACACAGGTGCATGTGTACAAGTGTGGTTTGCATACTGTGAAATTTTGAAGGCGTGTTACAAGTTTTTATAACATAATATATTTTTTTAGATCTGATGGTAGATTTCGTGTACCATATCCACCCACCTTTCGGAACGGACGCTTTACCGGATCCCAATCACAAAGGGAAGCCCAGAATAGCAGTGAGCATTAGTTTGAAGGATATACAACATGTGTGGACCAAGTAAGTAACAGTATTGCAGTTAGGGTGGTATTCTTGACGCATATTAGAAGCTGTAGTGATGGCCTTGACTGAAAAATTGTTATTTGGGATGAAGCATACATACTGTTAAAGTTAGCTTATATCTCAGCACCGATAGGCAAGGAGATATAAGCTGACTTTAACAATAGGTATTTATCCAATAATAAATTTTACTATGAAAATGCTTATTTAAGTTTTGTGGAAATGGATAAATTGATTAATATATTTAAACCCCACTTGATATAAAGATGGTTTTTCATGAGAGTTCAACCCTTTACTTTTAATATTGCCTTCTCAGAATGTAGTGAGCGTTGTTTCTGAGCTGTACTATTTTCCATTATTATATGAGAGTGTTAGCTTTCAATTTAGGTACAGTATTGCAATTTTTGAAGAACATGATTTTCTGGTGGAAACTGGTTGTTCTCAGAACAAACTTGATCTCACCTTCTTTTATGTCTTGCTGATGTCTGGTCATTATCTCTAAGTAGTTTGAAATACCATTTTTATGTTCCCTGTGAGTCCTTCCTACCTAAGTGTTCAGCTACTTCAATTTTACCTTGTTTATGTTTGTGTTAATGTAAGAACAGTTCCTATTGGCAAACTCTATGAGAATCTTGAAACATGACTCGGTGGTCTTGTTAAACTGGCATTTGACAATTTCTGGCCTAGGGCTCTGTTAGCCAAATTTCCTCCTTATGCATTCCCTCAGTAAACTTATTTCTTATACTTTATCCTTTAATAGTCAATTCCAGGTCCTTCGAGAATAAGTTTTCTGGTATCATACTTTTTTTATTCTCTTCCATCCAGCAGTTTAGTTTTTTATGAAAATGTAATTGAGCCTCTTATATCTAGGATCATTTGGGATTTAGGTTATTTTAAATTTGTCTTGAAGAGTTCATATTAAAATTTATATCTTTGTATTTGTAAGGTGTATTTTTTGTTCCCTTTTTTTTTATCTTATTTACTAAAATATTGTGTTGTACTTATTTGAGCCTGTTTAGAACATTGCTGTGATATTTGGGATACTTAATTTTTTGTTGCTCTCAATCCCTTTCTCTTTAGTACAAGGTAGCTCCTTTGCATCTTTTCTATACAAATTTTTTCGCTGTTCCGTAGAACTCAAAGAAGTGAGTTCCTCTTCCTGTCATGCAAACCAGGCCTCAGAAAAATGGTAAATCAAAGGCTGATAGCTTCATGGCATGTTATAAACCTCTCAGAAGTGTGTTGGTAATTTTGGGACCCTTGCATTGTAGGCATACTGCTCAATTCACTTTCAGTTTGGCATCAGTCAAACATGTAACAGGTCCAAGTTGTCTTTCTCTTGAGTGTCTAGCTACGTAGCTGTCAGTTAGTTGACCTGAATAGTGATTTTCTATATGAAAAGTAGTATGAGCCAAGAATTTTCAAATAATTTGGCTCTTATGGTATATCTCAGACAGGGATCAAGCTGTCAGTGCACCTTGTGTGGTGTGCTGTAGGCGTTACTAAAGGGTGTTGACAGCATCCCTTCAGCCCCTAGGTGCACGCACTTTTTAGTCTTTCATCACTTTACTTCCATCACCCTTTACTTTCTTTAATCTTGCTGTTCAAGCTTTATAAATGTGGAGTTTTCACCCACTTACACCTTGAAATCCTTGTACTTAATGGCCTTTCTTTTCTAGATCCCTTTATCTTGCTGTCTGAAATCTTAAGATATAAACGTTGGCTTTACATAAGAGTTTCCATGTTCATGCTCTCCAAATTTCACGTTTTCTCCGTTATTATTGGTATAGGATAGTTTAACCTCACCAGCCAATCAAAAGATAGCTCTCGTAGGTTGTAAGTACTGATGATGTCACATTGAGAGGATGGTCTATGGTCACACATGAAACAAGGCTTTATAAGGGATAGTTCATATCGTATGGAACAGAGTTTCCTTTAAAAAAGGTTTATTCATTATTTAGCTAATTTATGATTACAGTATTGTGCTTGAATTTGAATTTTCACATACATAGACATAGATGTTTATCAAATTATGGGGTCATTTCAGCATTGTGGACAGTAGCTCTGACCAAATGAAAGAAGAAGATTTGACTGAGTATTTCTCCACAATCAACTCCTTTGCTGAAAGATTAACTCAGATACCCATGTACCTTCTCCAGTTATATCGACTCCAAACTCCATGCATAAATTTAAGTGCTGATGGGAAAGTAAGTTGGTTCCTGAAGTATATTTTTCATGTTATTCAGTAATCAAAAGCATGCAATTTTAACTCTGAATTTCAAAAACACTGCCATAATTTTGCTTTAGAATATGAAATCATCTGATGATAAATTACTGTGCATTTGTTTCTGGTGTGCAGTTTCAAGCAGCTTATAAAAATGTTTGTTTTACAAACCATTACTTACAATAGCTCCAAATTCATAGTCAGTGTATTTCTGCAGACACTCCAGTCTGTGTTAAAAAATTGGCAGTGGGTAGGTAAGTGTGCGTGTGTGCCTACTTATACTTCACTCAGGAGTAGCTTATTTCTTTGTTCAGAATGTCACCGATTCAGTGCACCATTCAGCCTATGTTAATGCAATAAGTTTGTAATGAAATAAATATAATTTTTTAAAAACTACATATATTTTTCATAACATTTAACTGAAGTAATACTCTCCAAAATGCCTCTTCTCAATCACGGCTGGATCAGACTTCTTAAAGAGTGATTCAGCTGACTTGACATGCCATTTTGCAAGAGAACCTTGATAAGGTTTTTGAGTGCAGAGTAATTCAAATAGATTTTAGTGTTGCTTTCGATTAGTAAATCACAAGGCACTTAATTATGAACTCCAGAATCTTTTAGTGGGTGGATGTGTTTTAGGTTACGGCAAGATTTCCTTATAGTTAGGCATCAGCGAGTTGCTGTGATGGTATCTTTAGCGAACCAAGACTGTTATGTCTGGAGTTCCACAGGGTAGAGGTCTTGGTCCACTGTTATTTTTAGTGTATACAAGTGATGTGGTTGTTGGTCTGGAAAACAAGATTGTTCAGTATGGCGATGATGCAACACTTGTGGGTGTAGTAGTCACCACTTATGAGAAATGAAGCTGCCCACAGCCTCAACTGGGACATGGACTGAATCAGTGAATGGTGTAGTCAGTTGGGTATGAGGCTGAACTCCAGTAAAACGAAAACACCATTGATTAGCAGATCTCATATAAGGTTTCCACCCCATCCTCCCCTTCAGGTAGATGGTACTTTGCTGAATGTGTCTGAAGCTTTAACTGTTCTAGTTGTAACTTTTGACTCACATCTTATGTTTGAAAAACATCTGATGAAAGTTTCAGTAAATGCTGCATGAAAGTTAGGTATTGTTTGTAAGGCCTAATATATTTATAACTGATAAAATCAGTGCAACCTGTTTTAGGTCATTTGTGCTTCCTTGAATAGAATAATGTTCTCTGGTGTGGATGTCTGCTTCTGCCAGAGATTTGTCTCTTTAGATAGAGTAGTTTGTGGTGGTTGGTTTCTGTTTCAAATATTAGCAGTTATGACTTGGACCATCAACGGATGGTCTCTTGTTTGTCAATTTTTCATAAGTAGTATTTTAACAGAGATCGTTCACAGTTGATCCCTGATCCCCTCTTCCTGCCGAGAGCAACCAGATTTGCTGAATAGCAGCACAAATATGCAGTAAATGTGCCTTGTTGTCAAACTTCTCAGTTCCAGAGGTCCTTTATTCCTCGCACCGTTGGATTGTGGAACAGTCTCCCTGAGAGTGTTATGCAATTGGAACTTCAGAAGTTCAAGCGAAGATGAAGTGTACTACTACCCTAATGCTATTCTCCTTGCTTTTTAATACATTTTTATATATTTATTTATTTTATCTTTTTAATAAGTGAGATCTCTTCTTTCTGTATATTTCCCTGTATCTTCTCTGACTTCCTAATGAGCACCATATTCTTTTTGAAAGCTTGACTTTGAAATCAATGGCTGCAGTGGACTTGTTCCGTCTGAATAGGGTTCATCTTCTGAAGCTTGAATTTCGGTCAATGGTCACTGTGGGTTTGTATTAAAAGAATTAATTTAGTTTTTAAAAATTATGTTATTGTTGTATACTCTGTTGCTGTAAACCTTACTCAGTCATCACAATGCATATCCAAGTCCAATTGCTCCCAGAGGTACTTTCCACTCCTTGACAAAGTTAATTTTCAAAATATTTCCCCCTTTTTTCTTGTCTGATACAATAATTGTGAACTCTTGATATATCCTTGTATTCTGCATACTGTGGTGCTTTGAGATTATTAAATGCATTTATAGAAAATGTGTATCAAAATTTAACAACATTTTTGCTTTTTAAGGTGCGAGTCCCATGCAGTAGAAGTGTAAAAATTATCGTGAATCACTTGATTGACATTTTTCTTCAGATTTTAGATATTGATAACGATGATGAAAGTACAAAAGAGGTAAGTGGAATAACTTGCTTTGTGTTTCCAGATTTAGGTGTATGCACAGCATTGGTATATAAAACATTTTTTCATTTCATTCACTTGTGGGTCTACATTGTTTGCAGATGTCTCCTTGATAAGATATGGAATGCTGTAATTGCATTTTTATATTTTTCATGAGTTTGTGAGATATATATAGGAATGCATGAATTGTGGGTATTGTTGGGTGACATATTCTATTACTGTACTGCCAAGTTACATAGTTGACTAGTTTATTTGCCTTGACACCATTTTGTTATATCAAATCAGTCAACAACAGCTTATACAAAACTAGTAAGGAGTCCTGCACATGAAGGATCCCATCTATAAATATGACATAAAGGAACCATTAAAGTAAAAAATGACTTTTTACGTTACATATGCTGTAGAAGCATTAAAAATATATTTGTTCACAGTTTACAGCTTTATAATGCAATGATTGAGTCATCAAATTTTAGGATTGGACTCAATGCAAATATAGCCACAGATATAAAAATGAAATGTGTATGTGTATATTTCTTTCAGACATCTGATGTCAATGGGGAGCTCTCTGTATCAGTGAATAACAACAGCATTTGAATCCTGAAAATATAGTTCTTATGTATAACAGGGCATAATTTATTTTTTAACCTTCTCTTTGTGTACATATACATCTGTCTTGATGTTCTAATTCCTGTATGACACTATGTTTGCCGATTCTGGAAATGGTGGATGGGGGCTGCATAATTTTAATTTTAGCTCAGAAATTTATGCAGGTATTTCAAAATACATTCCATTCTGTTTATTACTTTGTTAACTTGGATTTCATGTAGACATTTTAGCTTTGATTTTGTTTATTTTTTTACTGTCATTTTATTTCTTTTTTCCATTCAGGTCAGCTATACTTTTATATCAGTTTGAATATGACCACAGTATCTATAGGTCTTTGTTTTTTCTTGGGTATTTAAAGCCAAGTTAGTTTTTTTATGCTTCTTGCCCTGTCTTTTATTTCCAAAAGAGATCTGTTAGTGTTGTTAGGATAATTGCTTGCAGTCTTTTATAGAATCTTTTTAATTGATCTGCCTCATAGGCGTGATATGTATAAGTTTGTAGTCTTTTATAACATTTATTCCATTAAAAGCTAAAAGCAAATTGAAGCAATTGTGTTGGTCTGGGAATTCCTTTTCAGTATGCCTGAACTGGCACAGTTCATGATTTTATTTGTACTGACCATAGACGTTAGCTGGCATAATTGTAAAAAGATTTGACCAGTGGTGCAAAATCTTTTATCATCTCTGTTTTATCTGTTGGAAGTTGCATTATTAATTGTTGAAAGGGTGTCTTCTATTTTTTTTTATACAATTTTTTTTTTGTACATATCTTTGTTTCAAAATGTACAATTACTGTTTTCTTCTGTACTTTATTTAAGTGTTCGTCTTGTAATTGTTAATTCTGTCGATGCTGTCATATTGTTCTTGTATCATTTTACTCATTTTTTATTGTCATGTATGTTATGTGTGTCCAACATGTTCATTGTGTTCAGAGTCATAGATTTAATGTCTCTCTGACATGTCTTCCGAATCACAGATTTTATGTCTAACATGTGTTCAAAATCATAGATGTTATGTTTGTCTAAAATGTCAGTTGTCTTCAGAATCATATATTTTGTCTAACATCATACTTGTGTTTAGAGACCTGGACTTTATGCCGTATTAGTAGTGCTTATTTTAGAGGACTGACTAGGTTTCAGACCCCTTGCCATATTTTTGAGCAGAGGTGCTGCTTGTTTATCTTGAAAGACCTACTGCTTCTGTGATTCTGTATAATCATATTTTCTTATATCAGCCTTTCTAAACTTTGTGTTCTAGTGTCAGTGTCTATTACCTTCTTTTTAGGTGTTTTTCTATATGACTTTATTCATCACATTCTTTATGTAGTGTTTAGTCATCTTTCAGCTGAGTCTTTAGTCTTTTCTAAGCTCCAAGTGTCAGACCACTTGGGCAGGGCACAGAATAGTTGCCAACTAAAGGTACTGTTCTTGAGTTTTTACAAGAAAACATTTCTATGGGGAATGTACTGGTTCCAGTCACTGTCTACCCAGTGGGTTTGCAGCGATTTTGGTGCTCTAGTTCAACATAGTGACCTGGTAGTTGTGATAGTAGATAACTCGGTCAATTGATGCCCTAATGAGAGTGGGTTCAAATCCAGTTTCTTTTATTTCCCATTTCATATTTCTTGTTTGGCAGTGTACAGCATATCCAAACACAAAAAAATTGAGATGTTCACTTGTTAGTTATGGCTATTCTGGTCATGAATTTCTATGAATATAATCTTGACACTTTGTACTGTTGAATAGCAGTTTTTATTTCTCTAAAGGAAATTGTTGCGCCGGCTTTGAAAATCCGTCCGCACTTCTTTCTGTCCACACTTTTTTCTGTCCGCACTTTTGCTGTACACCTTCACATCTTAAAAACTACCGAGGCTAGAGGGCTGCAAATTGTTATGTTGATAATCCACCCTCCAATCATCAAACATACCAAATTGCAGCCCTCTAGCCTCAGCAGTTTTAATTTTATTTAAGGTTAAATTTAATTTAATCATGCTTCTGGCAGCGATAGAGAATAGGCCACTACCAAGCAGTGGTTAAAGTTTCATGGGCTCTATTGCACCGAAGAAACTTCAGTGCATTTTTTCTTGTTTACTTGGAATCATGATGGAAATGTTGTACCATAACATATTTTCCAGAATTTCATATATGTGCTGAAACTGACTTTTTATGTCATGTTCATATGATTTCAGAATTCTACTTCTTTACATGCCAGATATTTCATGAAGGTATCCTTTATCATGGTCCATGCTGCTACCTGTTCATGATTTTATGGTCAGGTAATTTCCTGCCCTCCAAAGATGCCCTGTTGGGGGAGGAATGACTTCAAACCTTTAGGGCCCAAGAACTGTCTGTTTGCTAGGATCAAGTTCAACACAGAGCACCAAATTTAGCATAGGTCTGTTTCACTAATCCATGTCAACTACTTGTCCTAAGGGCAATCAATATTATAATCAAGGCCAGACCATGCTCATCAATTTAATATCAAGCCCCATAGCTCAAGCAGAGAAAAATAAGATTTAGTAAGTCACAGAAAGCTTTAGCTAATTTAACTGGAGCAATTAAATAATTCCAGATTGAAAATTCGGGTTACTAGTTGCTCTCTGATGTGCCTACCCACAACAAGAGAATAGGAGTAAGGCATTTTATGGTAGAAAGAAAATATCAATTGGGCTGTGAAATGATTTAATAAGGTAATTATACACAAGCTTCCATACCTTGTGCATCAGAAGTGTGGCTAGTTTTAACGGATAATTCAACCTGACCATCAAACTAAAGGTCTTAACTATTGGCAAAAGTTATAATACTCCAGTCTTGGTAACTTAACCACTGTATTTACTCATTGTAACACTCTACTTCTTGGTTGAGTTCAGTCTAAATAAATCCCAATTTCAGGTCCAGTTTAGCCCAAATAGGTTTACACATAAACATGTCTTGCAGGGAAACATACAGACTGGTTCGAGGTAAACAAATAATTGTACTTACATAACCAAATAACTTATGATTATGGTGCTGCAGGTGTGATCTAACCCTACCTCTAAACTAAGGATAAATCAAAGTATTTGTTTGAAAATTTTGTGAACTATCATTGAAATCTATTGTACCAAGCTTTCACCTTTCGGCAATGGCTGAAGTTTGAATCAAAGATGTCAACACCGAAATTCTATTAATGTCTAGCATAAAAACATCTTGCTGAAATTATGGCCCTTTGGTAGCATCTTTTCAGGGGCTGTTCTCTGGAAAGATTCTATTCTTCAGTATTAATAATATCACTACCTCATTAGACGGCATTACACAAATTTTAGAATTTTATTACTGGACATTGAAGAAAAGTTCCTTTTCATTCAAAGAACCGATTTTTTTACAAGAACTCAAGTGACTTAATTATGAACAAACTGGTGCCATACTCAGCCTAGGGCTTCAGTTCAAAGCAAGCAACTAAGTAAACACCTATAAAATAAGATCCTGCTAACAAAGACGGTGACAAATCCCCCATGAGTAATTTCTTACTTCCATAGGGGGTTACATCCCCCCATGGCAACCTGCTCAGAATGTTTTCTTCTTGCGAGGGCATTTATAATATTTTGGGCTTTTATTTACCAGCCATTTTACACACTTTCTCAGGTGTCTGAGTCCTTCCTCTTGACGTTTATTGCATCACTGTAGTTGCTGTTCCAGTACAGTTGGCCTGTGAAAACAATTCCTCGTGTACAGTTTTTTGTCTTGCTATATTTACTTCACAAAATTCCGTAGTTACAACTGTTTTCAGTGTGATCAGAAATTTCATTAACATCTCTGATAACTGAACTTTTGAAAAATGCATGCTTAGCAGGCATCTCTTTCACAGTGTTAAGTGTAGCATCAGTCAGCATCAAGCAGTCATAAGACTGAAACCCTGCAGCCCTCCAATCTCTTTCAATACCACACTGAGCCATTGCATAAGAACCTTGTTGAACGGTGTTCTTAATCTCCCAGTGAACTTCAAACTAATGCACTGTTCTTTTGGAAGTGCGTAAGTGTAACTGTGTGATTGTATTTTATAATATATATATATATATATATATATGTATGAGCATGCCTCCCAAGGAAGGAGGCTGGGGATTTGTTGACGATTTCTGGATTGGACATGGACTGTGGAAGTACCAAATATTTGTGTTATTTTTATTTGTATTTACTTTTTCATAATATAGTTTTTCAGATTTATGTTTTGTTTAATATTGTGTTAATTAGAGGTTATTACACTGCATTTACAGCCTAAAAACTGTTGATATACACTAATGGTGTAGGTGGATTATGATAATTTGGATTGCAAGCCAAACTTATTCTTTTAGCTGACAGTATGTTGATTTTGTGATGTCCATTTTTTGTGCCTTTGGCTGCTTGCTCTCAACCCCCTTTCTTGTTCATATCATGTTGGACCATTTATATGGAAAGCGTACTGCACTCCGTAACCCCCACTGTATGAAAAGAAAACATAAGAGCTCACAGATGCTAGGACTTTGTAATCTATCCGACCATGAGCCCGTTTCTCTTAGTACCCTCGACTTCCAATTTTATACATAAGGAACACTTTTACTTCATTTCTAAAAGTTTAACTTTGCATTACAATTTTTCATTATCACAGAAAACGACAGCACCATCAAAGAAATTGCATCGTAGGTTAGTTACAGCATTTGTCAAGGTCCAACAATGACAATGTGGAAAATGAACCTTCATGTTTATACTTATCTAAGATGTTGAAAAGTAAAAGTGGGGTTATTTTTTATTGAAAAGGAAATGTGTAGGTGGAAGAGTAACAGCTGTGCTGTAAGCAGGCTCTTCTCTGTTTAAACGTTCATAGATTTCGATTTGAACTGAAGCAATAAGCGAAGTAGGCCGTGGGTCGTATATATGGAAGAAGTATTTATCAAAATGATTTTTACCAGGATGTATTCTGTTTTATCCAAGTGATAGAGTTCATTATAGAGTAATTTACAGTACGAAAACAATATTAAAGGTATGCACTACACTCCAAGGACCACTCTTTTCAGAAGACACAAAATTTTCTTTTGTCTTTTCTATATCTTTGCTCTCCTTGAACTTTTCTTTCGGCTTCCTGCATTTTCTGGAGGTCTATTTTTTTACCCTGCAGCTTTGTCTCTATAGCTTTTACTGCAGCAATGTTTCCTGTGTGTCGATCCCTTGACTCCTCAATTTTACTGATTTCTCTTTGTAACTGCTTAATGTTTTCACCAAGCTGGTAATTCTTTCTGTTCAGGTCTTTTGTGGTGTCTTTCTGTAAAACTGATTTGCTCACGTTCATAACAGGTCTTTGTTGGAATTCATCATCACTATCATCTTCATTACCCATAGCTGAAAAAGGAAATGAAAATAAAATGTATTAAGCTATTCCACATATGCGGATGGTAAGCTGTGAAGAAGCATCTAAGCACATAAGATTACGTTCTCCATTTTCAGTCTATGTAAAATGTTCTCACTTTGTGGCATTACAGTTAGTATTCAATGCTTACCCTTTCCACCCAATTTCTTGTTGATTATATCAAATACCGAGGTAGATTTTCGCAGTCTTTCTGCTGCTTGTGCAGATTTTGCTTCCTCCTTTCTCTTTTCTCTCTCCAGCCTCTTCTCCACTTGTAATAACTCTTCTCCATTTGATGCCTCTCTCAGCTCCATACAGCGATCTGTCAGGCGAGCGAGCAGGGAAATGCTTTTATTCCAAAAAATTAATTATGCCTAAAAATGTAAATATGAATATTAAATAAATTCTTTATGCTTCTGTGAGTGAAATGGAAATATCACTGAAATTTTGCTTGAAAGTATGTGCTTTAAGAAATGAACCTTTCTAACAAAAATTATCCCCCTCTTACAAATAACAAATCTAAAAGTGCTTTTCATAAAACAGCCCGACACTTCAACTCAAAACAGGGAGATATATATGTTTTGTAAAAAGAGATCCCTCAAGTTCAACAAGCCCTCAAATCTCATCTCTATTATAAAGCTTGGGTTTGTTTACTAAATCCAAGTTTCTATAATTGAGTTCTTTGTTCCGAGTTTTTCAATTTCCCAAGATGTTGTAACCTTTTTGCCTCTTGCATTGCTAGTGATTCCCCTTTAGTGAAATTATGTTCACTTGTACGGTTCCAAGAATGAGTTTATTATTTTTTGCATAGCACAGGAAGCTAACTTCTTGGCTATATTCATTTACATTTGAACTGTAGAAAAACCCAAAGTGGGACAACATGTGCTTACACAGCATCCATTTTTTAACATTTTTATGTTTAATCTCTGAGGAAAAAGTAAAAGGTGTGTTTTATATTGTAAAATATCAGCAATTCATCTTTTTTGATTTTACATAAGTTTTATACAGCAGAGCTTTTTCTTGTGATGTTACTTCCCATTTGAGATAAATTCAAGAAGTTTATTGTCATTAATGCAAGAATAATGACTGGTTAATTGGTTTATATATCATGATACCACAACAGCAAAGATTATCAATACCAAGCAAAAACTATATGCCTAAACATACAGATTTACTAAGCCTGATAAAAGCAACATTCTCACAAATGTACGCAACCACTTATCAAAGTCATACAAGTGCATAGAGCAAATTGGTAAAATAAAGCTCTCATAACTTTACAAAAAAATAAAAATTGTTACGGTTTTATGTATATGCACTTTTTTCTTGCTAAAGATAAGGAAACGGTCCTCATGTGGCAATAAAAGTCTGCTGGATTCAGTGATGCCCTTTACTAGATTATCAGATCTATTTCAGGCTACTGAAATGGCCTTTCTGCCTGGACTAATAATATCAGGTCTAGGTCTTCATCAGTCACATTTTTTCGCTGGCTTAGCAGCATTTTTTTTTAAATTGCTTCCTTTTCAACTGCCATGAACTTGGTTTTGCTTTTACTGATTTCAAGTACTCTTCCACTCAAAAGTTTTTAGCAATTCTTGAAGCTCTTTCCCCATCATAAGGGGTTTACCACTTATGTGGCACAGAAACATTAGCATTAGTGACAATTATACAGAAGGAGGTGATCATAGCAATGGTATTTTTGTTATAATGGTATATTTTTGTTACAACTATAAAATTACCAGATGAATAACTGAACAAACAACCATGACTAAGACAGTAAATTCAATAACTTAAAATTCACATGAACTGACATCAAACTGATGTGATATCACAATGTATACTGTACTACTAATAAACTGAGGAAAAGCAAAGAACACTGTCATACACATCAATATGCAACCAATATGAAAAGACACTGTAAGGGCCTGTATCTCCTCCACTTGGGAATACTTACCACTTACAAACTGTAAACCCCTGCTCAATTTAACTAGTAAATTAAAAGCTTTAACTGATAACAGTGCTGCTCCAGAAAATTCAATCAATAAAATATGAAAGGTTCAGCACAAGGTACCCCAACTACAGACACCACCCTACTTGTAAAACAAGTTACTTTCGGATGGTCGTTTGTACGTTGAATTGCTTTAAGTTGGTTCCTGTACTCTTCGTGCCTATCTAAGTGCAGTGTGATTTAAAATCAATACAGTAATGTAATTTTTCATCCTAAAACACAATACACTGTGCATACAATACTGTACGTACAGAATAAACGTGTAAAGCAAAAATTTGAACTTACGGGTGACAAAGGGAGTGCTCTGAACACCTTTTTAATCTGCGATTCCATTTGTTTGTATCAATATTTGTAAGCTGAATGTTCATAAGTAGAGTGGTATCTGTACTTTATTATATTATGTATTCGTAAAAAATGTAAATTTACTTGATTCAATAAAATGGAACAATAACAATACACAAATATTCACTCTACCTAGAGAGACTCCTTGTGGGTATACATAAGCCACTACAGGCTCTACTCTTCCCTCTCCAGACGGGCCTAAGCCTGTGCCCACGACGTATCCCATTTTCTGCATCAGCTTGGAGCCAATACCCTAGAAATATTACTTTCTTGTTAGCGGAACAAGGACAAAAATATATATTTGTGTAAATAAATACAATTAGAAATTTACTGAACCTTAAGACCTAGGAACAGTGAGCAGGACATGAAAACACCTCTAAACCCTGGTGAGCCTGATAGCAAAATGTTAGCATAACTTAGAACTTACAGGGAGAGAAAGAAGCTTTGTCATAAAAGGATGAAGAATGCACTCTTACTACAAGGAGAGCGCTTTTGGAGCCTAATGCATCATTATATGTCGTGCTTAAATGCGCAGAGAAAACTGATTAATTTGTTTCCCAAATACAAATCATACACTTACTGTAGTGTATGATTTGAATTCGGTCAGTACTGTACAGTATACTAATTGTTACAATAAACTGCAATAACTTCTTGAAGAAGTACCACTAAAATTTATTACAACACTAAGCACAGCTTGCACTGAAACCTTGCTCCAAGTAACTGATGCATCAGTCAGCCTGCTCCAACTTTTATATGCGTATTTCAAAGTTTAACTTATTACTTAAAACTCCATCATTCTTCTAACCAATTCAATTAAAATTTCACACAATATGCTCAGATAGCAGAGATTATTTTTTGTTTATGGTGATTACAAAAATGAAAATTAACTAGAGATAATCACAAGGAACTCTCTCTCTGGTTGAATATTATCACAAGGGCCTTAAGCAATTAATCTGAGTAAAGTATGCATTTTTATCTTAACTGAGAGGGTAAAACAGAAAAGGGTCCCAGAATGGGGTTTCTGGGCTAAAATTGATGCATATCATTTACTAAAGCCATAGGTTAATAAGTAAGTCTTCTCCTTCTTGAACTGACTAGCCCCTTAAACGAGAATTAGTGGAAATAGACAGAGCGAAAGGTGGAAAACAATACATGTGGACCAAAAGGATCATGCAAAGAACTTTTGGTACCATCAATAGTGCACCACACAGGCTTACTGCAAGTGTTGCCCCTTACAGGGAATCAAAGAGAACACACAAACTTGTGAGTTCCCCATTCTTCCACCTTCTCCTAACAATTCATTCATAGTACAACTGAGAGGTTTTCCTCCTGTTACGCCTTTCAAATCTTTTTCTGTCAGTTTCCATTTCAGTGCTGAAGGACCTCATAGGTCCCAGCACTTGGCCTTTGGCCTAAATCCTACACTCTATTCTATTCTATGATGGGACACTTGGCTGACAAATGTGCAATCTTGATAAGACTACCACCCTTGAGATATCAGTATGATAAGTCACTAGTAGTTCTGTAGGCCTAACATGTTTGGAAGGCTGATAATCCACCACACCAATCATGAACCTAGCTATGATACCCTTCCCACTCTACCAGGACACCATTTCTGTGAAAGTGTAAATATTCAGCTAACCCTCAACAATAACGGCTACTGTTTTCCCATGCAATTATTCATCAGCAATACCAGAGCCCGCCATTATTACTGGTTTACTTAGATGATGTTTCAAAGTCAGGACGCCTTCACCTGTCACTCACAATCCACAGGCTACTGGATGGGGATAAAACAGGGTACAAATAAGTACATGAAAGGGAGCTGGGACTGATACCAAAGTGAAAGGCTACAAGAAGATACACCTAGGAACCAAACAGACTGCAAAAGCCCTTCAGTAATTCCCAATTTGCCACATAATGTACATTGCTGGTAGTAACCACCAACAAGGAGCTAGTTTACCTGCGTCAGTTTCAAAACCATATTTCTTACTGAATGAATTTCTGTAACCTCCTACAGTCAAACATTTTACTAAAAGTGTATGTGATCACCAGCTTTCAGTTCAAAAGTAAGACCAAACAGCTATGGCCTGCATTTTCAAAATATAAAATCGCTTTAAAATATTACACTGTGACTGCAAATTCTTATTGCTTAAAGAAACAAACCAACAACGAATTGAAAAACCATATAAAACAAATTCCCATTACGAAGGGTATGGCTGTACTTACCGTTGTGTACTTTTCCCAGTCTCCAAGGCGTTGCGTGAGTGAACACTGAAACCAGGTGTTTGTAGGGACAAAGACACTTCTTTCGTCGTCACTGTCATCTTCATCCGTCATCTCTTCGTTACCAGATTTTACTGAACTCTCTTCATGGTTCCCCTCTTTTCCAGAATCAGCTTCCTGATAAATTTAAAGTCGAAGATTTATAAAATTGCAATTCATTTGAAAACAGAAATTAAATAAACTGAATACTCTGATAAATTTAATTTTTACAGTATAACACCAGTTTTTATATTAAAACCACACATGATGATTCCTGTCAATAAATCATGAAAGTAATGTATTGTCAATGATTAAAAATACCACTGATCTACATTAAAGTTGGAAAGTTAGGCTCCTGTATGCAAGACACAATTTCCTCTCACAGCTTAAGGTATTAAAGTATCAATGACCACATTTTCAGTGATTTTTTTCTTCATGAACATTAATTAGTGACATTTTGGTAAAAATTAGAACCTAGTGTAAATTACCAAAAAAATCTGAACCTTATCCTACAAATCTATTTGAGAGATTGTTTTCAATATACATCACTATGAAGAGACAAAAAATTATAAATACAGAAAATACAAGAATTAGATAATGAATAAGCTTACTTTCAGAATTGAATTTATGATGCTGAAAATGTGTTCTTTTAAGAAATGCAACAGAGAGCATGAAAGCTAATTTTTATGAGAAATCTCTTCACATTTATTTACCTAAAACAACTTTTTCTTCCTAATATACTTACTCAGAATTACTGACAAAGCTCAATGTACACTTTTTTATTTCATTTGCCTTATCCAAGACTAATACATATACTTATTCTCTTATCCTGCAGCTGCCTATTCTCCTTCAATATATGTATTTAAATATCCTACCATTTACTGTTTTTTTCCCCACTAAATATCCTCCTATAACCTTAAACGTGCCATGTTGACCATTGACCTCATTTATGAATTCTGAATACTGTACTCAAAAATGACAATACGGTACTGAAGCACTGTATAGGCTATTTTCATTTTTTACTTATAAAACATACTTGTCTTTAACCCCACTTATATCAATATTTCTAACTCTTCCTCTCCACTTATTAATACTGTTTACACTTTTAGTTCAATCATGTTATGATCAGATATATCTCCTGCCACTTTTTGCACCATTACATCCAAAAGACTGCTTTTCCAGTTAGCCGGCACTTAATGTAACAATTTTACCTTCACCATTTCTTCTTTCCCAAGTATATATACAGTATACATTTTATTCATAAAGATTTAAGATTTGAAATGATACAACATTTGCAATGAAGTGCTTCAGGCAACTTGTATGGCAAGACTGCTGAATAGATGAATGGTAGTCCCACCTCACTGTGTGCCCCATCTTCACAAATCAAGGGTATCATCTGCATCGCTTGCACCTCTGCCACTTTCTTGCTCTTGTCGTACTTCACACAAAATGCTGATCTGTCTTCCAAAATGTCCTGGATTGTTGCCGCTGCCCATAAGTCCTCACTGTGCTGAACTAAAACCCTGCTTCCAGGCTGTAGGTCTTCATACACTGGCTCACTATAAAAATGGATGTAAAATAATTTCACAAAATATGTCATTTATCTGTATACCACACTTACGAAACCAAAAGACACTGTGCATAATTAAAAATGCAATATTTTCACAAGTTTTCCACACAAGGCCCCTTATATAACATGAATCAATATTTGACTGACTGTTGTGTTATCTAGCACTGCAATGCAATTGTCTGGCTTGACTATGTATTAATAATGATAACAGCTGCACTGAAACGACAAGGGTCATTAAAGCTGAAAAAGTTATTCTCTGGATAAACGGGAAATTATTCAAATACATTTTGTAAGCATACAGACCACTACTATTACCCCCTGAATTATAAAGATCATGAAAATAAACTGAATCAAAATCAGACATGCAGTTTGCTCCTAACCCTTATTTTAGATTACTAGATACAGTCCACATATTGTGACATTTAACACTCTCCTGATTTAAGGGACGGATTACAATTTTATGAAGTCTGTCCCTAAAATTGTTGTAATCTCAGTATGAAATAGTGAGCACAAAGAGTGTTTTTCACTAATGGTTCCTACAATAACTATTTATGGGATCAAGTTCCTCAGATCACACAAAACTGTTTGTGGGAAATGTTCACAAAGATTCCCTGATTCTCTTTTTTTAATTTGTGAATTATGATCAACAGCTCGGGCTGTCCTGATTTTAATGCCATCTAAACTCATTTTTATATGAAAATATATGATTTACTCATTGAATCTTAGTGTCTACTGTCTTCTGTAATAGAAAACATGCTTACTTATTAGAAACAGCACGTATACGTGCTTTCTGAAGACATATTCTAGGAGGGAAAATAGTGACTTTTGTGATTAAATGTACACTCCACAACACATTACAAGGACAAAGTCCATGTGACTGCACCAGCTGGGTTGGAATTTCCATCTAGCAAAATTGTTTGCAACAGTTCTGTAGGATTCTTTGTGCTAAATGACCCTTGTCTTAAAGTGGACAATTAGAAAAGGCCACCTTCTTACAAAAGGTGACGTTCATGGAAGGACTTTGAGTATGAGCATATAACCCTCAATATGTTACGAAGGTGATCTACTAAACAAGTCAAAAATAAACTAAAGGTCTCTAGATCTTGTCACTGTTACAAAGAAGTAAAAACAGGTAAGCTGGAGAGTATGTCTAACCCCTAAGAGAAATGCAACAATATCAATCATAAGTGATGGTGATTCACTACCTGTTTGAGTCAATTTTGCATGGTCTACTTTTTTTCTCTGATAAGTAATAAAAACATGTAAAACAATGGGTATTGCATTTGTGTATGGCTGCATCTCATTTCTACATTAAATGAAGTGTCCTTGTGCAGTACATACCTGTATTCTCGGATGTCAGAAACATCTACAATTTTGCCATGAGAAAATCGACAGGCATCTTCTGAATATTTACAGCGACCAGAGAGAAAGAAAGCGGCATGTTAGCATCTCCATACTCATTGGCTGCACAAATAACACCCGCACCTAGAAACAATCCAGAGATTTTACATGAGATACAAAATAAATGAGCTTCATAAATACAAGCCATCATCTTTGTATTCATGGAGTTTGTATTTTGGGTTAATCTCATTAAGATCAACCAAAAATATGAACACATTGTTACTTAACATATATTTTATCCTATACCAAAAATAAATTCACTAGACTAATAACGTACAGAGTTAAACCTCAACATAAAATAATGCTGAACAGAAAATAACGTTTCAAGCATAAATGCTGTACACTAAATAGCTTTACTATACAAATAAGCCTACCAAAGGCATTAACTGATATTTCAAACCAAATGGTGCTCAA